>NC_135232.1:320316792-320619822 GCF_051348905.1 Ranitomeya variabilis | reverse complement strand
CTATCTGTGACCTTGATTTGTTCATTATCGTCAATTACCGCGGACGCCTATGTCGACTCAGGCGCCGCTTTGAGTCTTATGGATTGGTCCTTTGCCAGGCGCTGTGGGTTTAATCTAGAGCCTCTGGAAGTCCCTATACCTCTGAAGGGTATTGATTCTACGCCATTGGCTAGTAATAAACCACAATACTGGACACAAGTGACTATGCGTATGACTCCAGACCATCAGGAGGTGATTCGCTTCCTTGTGTTGTACAATCTACATGATGTTTTGGTGCTCGGATTGCCATGGTTACAATCTCATAATCCAGTACTTGACTGGAAAGCAATGTCTGTGTTAAGCTGGGGATGTCAGGGGGCTCATGGGGACGTACCTTTGGTTTCCATTTCATCATCTATTCCCTCTGAGATTCCGGCATTTTTGTCTGATTATCGTGATGTTTTTGAGGAGCCTAAGCTTGGTTCACTCCCTCCTCACAGAGATTGCGATTGTACCATAGATCTGATTCCAGGCAGTACATTTCCAAAGGGTCGTTTGTTTAATTTATCCGTACCTGAACATGTTGCTATGCGAGAGTATATTAAGGAGTCCCTGGAAAAGGGACATATTCGTCCTTCTTCATCTCCCTTAGGAGCCGGTTTTTTCTTTGTGTCTAAAAAAGATGGCTCTTTGAGGCCGTGTATTGATTATCGACTCTTGAATAAAATTACAGTCAAATATCAGTATCCTTTGCCACTGCTGACTGATTTGTTTGCTCGAATAGAGGGGGCTAAGTGGTTCTCTAAGAGTGATCTTCGTGGGGCGTATAATTTGGTGCGAATTAAGCAGGGGGATGAGTGGAAAACCGCATTTAATACGCCCGAGGGCCATTTTGAGTATTTAGTAATGCCTTTTGGTCTTTCAAATGCCGTAATAAGCTATGGCCTGGATATACCAAGCCGTTTGCCAACTCTTAGGGATTATTAACAATTATCAGCTGGAAGAGTGTATCCCAATTAGTTAAAACATAACTTTTACTACTGAGGAGTATTAAAATATGAACAAACCATAACAAACAAATAAAGTGCTCACGCCGAAAACTGTGCTCAAGATAAAAAACTGGTTTGGTCTCACCAATTATGGACAAGGGATCTCCAGAACGGTGAATCAGATGATCCCAGGGAGGGTCCACACAGTAGAGTAGTGAAGGGGACAGGAACCTATTACCCTGTCGTGCCCCAGTATCAGACTCCTGTCCTTACAAGGACAGGCCCAAGTATGCTCTACTCTGGACACCCCCCACCAAATGTATATGACGCCTCCCTACGCGTTTCTTCACCAATAGCGGAGATTCATCAGGGGAGATATTTTGGCCTTTCAGGCCTGGACCTCGGTTTCAGAGTCCATAGATAAAGTCCACTCAAGCATTCAAGAATACAGGGTATACGCAGTGGCTGTATAGCATCCTGAAGATAAACGATATGGCACTCCACCCTGGTAAGTGAGTCAGCCCAGAGTGGTAAAAACCATCCCTTTATATATACAACATCTTTACAAAATCCCTCCTCCACCAGGCAAATGTATGGCAACCAAAGCCCACCCCCATCCGGTTCTGCTGCTTACCGGGTATTTCTATGCACCATTATTAGAACGCACGCCGTCTGACCATGTGTTCAATGGTCGCCGTGTTATGGTTCTCAATGGCAAGAGAACATAGCCCAGCAAACATAAGAACTAGCTCTTGGAAGGATGGAAACTAAACTGACCATGAACTAAACCTGCCGCACAACTAACAGTAGCTGGGTAGCGTAGCCTGCGTTTTATCCCTAGACGCCCAGCGCCGGCCGGAGGACTAACTAATCCTGGCAGAGGAAAATATAGTCCTGGCTCACCTCTAGAGAAATTTCCCCGAAAGGCAGACAGAGGCCCCCACAAATATTGGCGGTGATTTTAGATGAAATGACAAACGTAGTATGAAAATAGGTTTAGCAAAATTGAGGTCCGCTTACTAGATAGCAGGAAGACAGAAAGGGCACTTTCATGGTCAGCTGAAAACCCTATCAAAACACCATCCTGAAATTACTTTAAGACTCTAGTATTAACTCATAACATCAGAGTGGCAATTTCAGATCACAAGAGCTTTCCAGACACAGAAACGAAACTACAGCTGTGAACTGGAACAAAATGCAAAAACAAACAAGGACTAAAGTCCAACTTAGCTGGGAGTTGTCTAGCAGCAGGAACATGCACAGAAAGGCTTCTGATTACAATGTTGACCGGCATGGAAGTGACAGAGGAGCAAGGCTAAATAGCGACTCCCACATCCTGATGGAAACAGGTGAACAGAGAGGATGATGCACACCAGTTCAATTCCACCAGTGGCCACCGGGGGAGCCCAAAATCCAATTTCACAACAGTACCCCCCCCTCAAGGAGGGGGCACCGAACCCTCACCAGAACCACCAGGGCGATCAGGATGAGCCCTATGAAAGGCACGGACCAAATCGGAGGCATGAACATCAGAGGCAGTCACCCAAGAATTATCCTCCTGACCGTATCCCTTCCATTTGACCAGATACTGGAGTTTCCGTCTGGAAACATGGGAGTCCAAGATTTTTTCCACAACGTACTCCAACTCGCCCTCAACCAACACCGGAGCAGGAGGCTCAACGGAAGGCACAACCGGTACCTCATACCTGCGCAATAATGACCGATGAAAAACATTATGAATAGAAAAAGATGCAGGGAGGTCCAAACGGAAGGACACAGGGTTAAGAATCTCCAATATCTTGTACGGGCCGATGAACCGAGGCTTAAACTTGGGAGAAGAAACCCTCATAGGGACAAAACGAGAAGACAACCACACCAAGTCCCCAACACAAAGCCGAGGACCAACCCGACGCCGGCGGTTGGCAAAAAGCTGAGTCTTCTCCTGGGACAACTTCAAATTGTCCACTACCTGCCCCCAAATCTGATGCAACCTCTCCACCACAGCATCCACTCCAGGACAATCCGAAGATTCCACCTGACCAGAAGAAAATCGAGGATGAAACCCCGAATTACAGAAAAAGGGAGACACCAAGGTGGCAGAGCTGGCCCGATTATTGAGGGCAAACTCCGCTAAAGGCAAAAAAGCAACCCAATCATCCTGATCTGCAGACACAAAACACCTCAAATATGTCTCCAAGGTCTGATTCGTCCGCTCGGTCTGGCCATTAGTCTGAGGATGGAAAGCAGACGAGAAAGACAAATCTATGCCCATCCTAGCACAGCATGCTCGCCAAAATCTAGACACGAATTGGGTACCTCTGTCAGAAACGATATTCTCCGGAATACCATGCAAACGGACCACATTTTGAAAAAACAGAGGAACCAACTCGGAAGAAGAAGGCAACTTAGGCAGGGGAACCAAATGGACCATCTTAGAGAAACGATCACACACCACCCAGATGACAGACATCTTCTGAGAAACAGGAAGATCCGAAATAAAATCCATCGAGATGTGCGTCCAGGGCCTCTTAGGAATAGGCAAGGGCAACAACAATCCACTAGCCCGAGAACAACAAGGCTTGGCCCGAGCACAAACGTCACAAGACTGCACAAAGCCTCGCACATCTCGAGACAGGGAAGGCCACCAGAAGGACCTTGCCACCAAATCCCTGGTACCAAAGATTCCAGGATGACCTGCCAACGCAGAAGAATGAACCTCAGAAATGACTTTACTGGTCCAATCATCAGGAACAAACAGTCTACCAGGTGGGCAACGATCAGGTCTATCCGCCTGAAACTCCTGCAAGGCCCGCCGCAGGTCTGGAGAAACGGCAGACAATATCACTCCATCCTTAAGGATACCTGTAGGTTCAGAATTACCAGGGGAGTCAGGCACAAAACTCCTAGAAAGGGCATCCGCCTTAACATTCTTAGAACCCGGCAGGTAGGACACCACAAAATTAAACCGAGAGAAAAACAACGACCAGCGCGCCTGTCTAGGATTCAGGCGTCTGGCGGACTCAAGATAAATTAGATTTTTGTGGTCAGTCAATACCACCACCTGATGTCTAGCCCCCTCAAGCCAATGACGCCACTCCTCAAAAGCCCACTTCATGGCCAAAAGCTCCCGATTCCCAACATCATAATTCCGCTCGGCGGGCGAAAATTTACGCGAGAAAAAAGCACAAGGTCTCATCACGGAGCAATCGGAACTTCTCTGCGACAAAACCGCCCCAGCTCCGATTTCAGAAGCGTCGACCTCAACCTGAAAAGGAAGAGCAACATCAGGCTGACGCAACACAGGGGCGGAAGAAAAGCGGCGCTTAAGCTCCCGAAAGGCCTCCACAGCAGCAGGGGACCAATCAGCAACATCAGCACCCTTCTTAGTCAAATCAGTCAATGGTTTAACAACATCAGAAAAACCAGCAATAAATCGACGATAAAAGTTAGCAAAGCCCAAAAATTTCTGAAGACTCTTAAGAGAAGAGGGTTGCGTCCAATCACAAATAGCCTGAACCTTGACAGGATCCATCTCGATGGAAGAGGGGGAAAAAATATATCCCAAAAAGGAAATCTTTTGAACCCCAAAAACGCACTTAGAACCCTTCACACACAAGGAAATAGACCGCAAAACCTGAAAAACCCTCCTGACCTGCTGGACATGAGAGTCCCAGTCATCCGAAAAAATCAAAATATCATCCAGATACACAATCATAAATTTATCCAAATAATCACGGAAAATGTCATGCATAAAGGACTGAAAGACTGAAGGGGCATTTGAAAGACCAAAAGGCATCACCAAATACTCAAAGTGGCCCTCGGGCGTATTAAATGCGGTTTTCCACTCATCCCCCTGCTTAATTCGCACCAAATTATACGCCCCACGAAGATCTATCTTAGAGAACCACTTGGCCCCCTTTATGCGAGCAAACAAATCAGTCAGCAGTGGCAACGGATATTGATATTTAACCGTGATTTTATTCAAAAGCCGATAATCAATACACGGTCTCAAAGAGCCATCTTTCTTAGCCACAAAGAAAAAACCGGCTCCTAAGGGAGATGACGAAGGACGAATATGTCCCTTTTCCAAGGACTCCTTTATATATTCTCGCATAGCAGCATGTTCAGGCACAGACAGATTAAATAAACGACCCTTAGGGTATTTACTACCCGGAATCAAATCTATGGCACAATCGCACTCCCGGTGCGGAGGTAATGAACCAAGCTTAGGTTCTTCAAAAACGTCACGATATTCAGTCAAGAATTCAGGAATCTCAGAGGGAATAGATGATGAAATGGAAACCACAGGTACGTCCCCATGCGTCCCCTTACATCCCCAGCTTAACACAGACATAGCTTTCCAGTCAAGGACTGGGTTATGAGATTGCAGCCATGGCAATCCAAGCACCAACACATCATGTAGGTTATACAGCACAAGAAAGCGAATAATCTCCTGGTGATCCGGATTAATCCGCATAGTTACTTGTGTCCAGTATTGTGGTTTATTGCTAGCCAATGGGGTGGAGTCAATCCCCTTCAGGGGTATAGGAGTTTCAAGAGGCTCCAAATCATACCCACAGCGTTTGGCAAAGGACCAATCCATAAGACTCAAAGCGGCGCCAGAGTCGACATAGGCATGCGCGGTAATAGATGATAAGGAACAAATCAGGGTCACAGATAGAATAAACTTAGACTGTAAAGTGCCAATTGAAACAGACTTATCAAGCTTCTTAGTACGCTTAGAGCATGCTGATATAACATGAGTTGAATCACCGCAATAGAAGCACAACCCATTTTTTCGTCTAAAATTCTGCCGTTCACTTCTGGACAGAATTCTATCACATTGCATATTCTCTGGCGTCTTCTCAGTAGACACCGCCAAATGGTGCACAGGTTTGCGCTCCCGCAGACGCCTATCGATCTGGATAGCCATTGTCATGGACTCATTCAGACCCGCAGGCACAGGGAACCCCACCATAACATCCTTAATGGCATCAGAGAGACCCTCTCTGAAATTCGCCGCCAGGGCGCACTCATTCCACTGAGTAAGCACAGCCCATTTACGGAATTTCTGGCAATATATTTCAGCTTCGTCTTGCCCCTGAGATAGGGACATCAAGGCCTTTTCCGCCTGAAGTTCTAACTGAGGTTCCTCATAAAGCAACCCCAAGGCCAGAAAAAACGCATCCACATTGAGCAACGCAGGATCCCCTGGAGCCAATGCAAAAGCCCAATCCTGAGGGTCGCCCCGGAGCAAGGAAATCACAATCCTGACCTGCTGAGCAGGATCTCCAGCAGAGCGAGATTTCAGGGACAAAAACAACTTGCAATTATTTTTAAAATTTTGAAAGCAAGATCTATTCCCCGAGAAAAATTCAGGCAAAGGAATTCTAGGTTCAGATATAGGAACATGAACAACAAAATCTTGTAAATTTTGAACTTTCGTGGTGAGATTATTCAAACCTGCAGCTAAACTCTGAATATCCATTTTAAACAGGTGAACACAGAGCCATTCCAGGATTAGAAGGAGAGAGAGAGAGAAAGGCTGCAATATAGGCAGACTTGCAAGAGATTCAATTACAAGCACACTCAGAACTGGAAAAAAAAAAAAAAAAAAAAATCTTCAGCAGACTTCTCTTTTCTCTCCTTTCTCTGTCAATTAATTTAACCCTTTTTGGGCCGGTCAAACTGTTATGGTTCTCAATGGCAAGAGAACATAGCCCAGCAAACATAAGAACTAGCTCTTGGAAGGATGGAAACTAAACTGACCATGAACTAAACCTGCCGCACAACTAACAGTAGCCGGGTAGCGTAGCCTGCGTTTTATCCCTAGACGCCCAGCGCCGGCCGGAGGACTAACTAATCCTGGCAGAGGAAAATATAGTCCTGGCTCACCTCTAGAGAAATTTCCCCGAAAGGCAGACAGAGGCCCCCACAAATATTGGCGGTGATTTTAGATGAAATGACAAACATAGTATGAAAATAGGTTTAGCAAAATTGAGGTCCGCTTACTAGATAGCAGGAAGACAGAAAGGGCACTTTCATGGTCAGCTGAAAACCCTATCAAAACACCATCCTGAAATTACTTTAAGACTCTAGTATTAACTCATAACATCAGAGTGGCAATTTCAGATCACAAGAGCTTTCCAGACACAGAAACGAAACTACAGCTGTGAACTGGAACAAAATGCAAAAACAAACAAGGACTAAAGTCCAACTTAGCTGGGAGTTGTCTAGCAGCAGGAACATGCACAGAAAGGCTTCTGATTACAATGTTGACCGGCATGGAAGTGACAGAGGAGCAAGGCTAAATAGCGACTCCCACATCCTGATGGAAACAGGTGAACAGAGAGGATGATGCACACCAGTTCAATTCCACCAGTGGCCACCGGGGGAGCCCAAAATCCAATTTCACAACATCGCCGGTCTTCTCCCAGTGCATATCGCGCAACCGGAAGTGCCGACGCCATATTGGGTGCCTCACTTCCGGTGCGCGGTTGCAGCTATGCGCTTCAACATGGAACGCAAGCTGCTGCAGACAGCCTGGCGACGGTCACCTCCCAATGCACGTCGCGCAGCCGGAAGTACCAACGCCATCATAGGTGCCTCACTTCTGGTGCGTCGTTACCGCTGTGCGCTTCAGTGTGGAACGCAAGCCGCTCCACACAGCCTAGCGCGACAAGGTGACATAGTCCTGTATATGAAACCAAGCTGGACCAAAGCACTCAGGACCCATGGCACCTGTGTAGTTCATAAATATATATATATCTAAGGCAAGTAAACCATGTTAGGCAGGTAGTTATTATTCAGGCAAATGCACCCCAAATCACTAGGTATCTAATAAGTAGACTACTAGAGTAAAAACATAGTCCATTTACATGAGCTGGAAGTGTCCAGACAATATGATAGATTATAGGTGCATTCCTTGTTATACAGAGAAGTGTCCCAACATAACGGCAAATATATCAGAAATAATAAATATTACCATGCCTCATGTAAAATAAAATAGCCGCAGAAGATGGTATGCTGCCAAAACGTCGCTTCATATAGGGAAGGGTGCAAACAAAGAGGCACAACCCCCCATATGTTGCTCCCAGATGGAAAATACAAGAAGGCACCATATGGAGACAGAGCATGCTGTATTCTGAGAACCAGGGGGTCTATAGTGGGGAGATTTAAGGGATGGTCACTTAATAAACTTCTGTGCCACATGCATGTGTATTTAGTTTGTTCAAAATAAGATTGTAGTTCCCCTAATCTCTGGAACCTAACCAAGTTTCCAGATAAGGTCCTAATCTGGCGAGACCAGAGATATAGTAACAAATAGGGAACCCTAAACAGGGTAATAGCCCTGTGCGTGAATATGCAAATGTTTTGTTTATTATAGCTGGTTTATTGGACCGGAAGTCCAAGACAATTATCGAGAGATACCCCAATTTCAAAGGTTAGAACCGACAGAAAATACAACAGAAAAAAGGACCAAAGACAATTATAAGGAGGGAGGGGAGTCCAAAGTAGAGACATTATATTTATATATGCAGGGAACAGCCCTGCTTGGCGTGTGAGTGAGTCCCACTAGGGAGTACCAAACACTACAGGAAGCAGCTAAAGTTCAATTGTTCATTGAGTCCATGGGGATGACAGGTGTCCAAAATAAAGATCCACCTGGTTTCCCTTTGTAATAGGGCTTTATCAAAGTTACCTCCTCTGGGGGATGGAGATACCTTGTCAATCCCCATGAAACTCATGACATCCACATTGCCTCCATGGTTAGTTACCACATGTCTGGCAATTGGGGTATCCCTCTCATTACGGATATCCCCCAAATGTTCTCCCACTCGTCTTCTGAGTTCTCTGACAGTTTTGCCGATATATGTCATACCGCAAATACATGCTGCTCTGTATACCACCCCTTTTGATTTACAGTTAATAAATTCCTTGATGGTATATGTTCTTTGAGTGTGGACATCAAAGAAATCCTTACCCACCCGTATTGACTCACAAGCAACACATCCTCCACATCTGTAGCATCCTCTCGGTCTCTGTGGTAACCAGGTTGTTTTAATGGGTACAGTAAGATGACTATGCACTAGTCGATCTCCCAAGGTCTTACATTTCCTATATGTTATCTGAGGGCGTGTGCCCACAACCTCCCTGAGATCCTCATCCATACTGAGGATGCCCCAGTGTTTCTCAAGAATCGTCCTCACCGAGGAGGCGCCATTGTCAAATGCACAAATCATTCTGATGAGATTATGGTTACCACTCTCCTTTTTATGCGGTACCAACAGGCTATTTCTAACCTGGGCCCTAGCATGATGGTAAGCCTCCCTCAGCACCCGGTCAGGGTACCCCCTATCCAAAAACCTAGATCTCAGGTCCATTGCCTTGATTTTAAAATCCGCATCATTGGAACAGTTCCTTCTCAGGCGGAGGTACTTGCCTTTGGGGATGCCTTTCTTCAAGGAATACGGGTGGTGACTATCCCATCTTAGTACCGAATTTGTAGATGTAGGTTTTCTAAAGATTGTGGTAACGAGGCCATCATTATTGCCATTTTTTGAGATCAAAATATCGAGAAAGGGCAGATTTTTTTCCTCCATTTCAAAGGTGAACCTGAGACCTATGTCATTTAGATTTAGTGATGACACAAATTTTTGGAAGACATCTCTAGTACCCCTCCACAGGATGAATACGTCGTCTATATATCGAACCCAAAGGTCGATATAGACAGTGTAGATCTCGTTAGCTTCTGAAAATACGATGTTGTCCTCCCACCAGCCCAGGAACAAGTTGGCATAGCTTGGTGCACATGGGCTGCCCATAGCAGTGCCCCTGAGCTGGTGGAGGATCCTCCCATCGAAACAGAAATAGTTATTATTTAGAACGAACTCCAAAAGGGTCATAACAAATTGATTATGGGGGCCAAACTGTTGACCTCTTGTCCTCAAAAAGTGCCGTACCCCCCGCATCCCACAATTGTGCGGGATCGATGAGTACAGTGCCTCAACATCTATGCTTGCCAACAAGGTGCCAGATTCAAGGGAGATTCCCTCGAGCCTCCGCAAAAGGTCCATAGTGTCCCTAATATAGGATGGGAGCGACGTCACAAACGGTCTTAAAATTTGATCAATATATGTTCCTGCATTCTGGCAGATGCTCCCTATCCCCGAGACAATTGGTCTACCTTTCAGAGGCTCGACTCCCTTGTGGACCTTAGGCAAGGCATAGAAGGTAGCCATAACCGGGTGCTGAGGGAGGAGAAAGGAGAATTCCTCTTTACTGATAAGATTATCTATAAGAGCTTGCTGTAATATGCCTTCCAAATCCTTTATGCAGGATGCTATTGGGTTATGCGTCATTTGGGTATACGTGGTTGGATCATTTAGCAAGGCCAGGCACATATCTTTATATCTCTCCACATCCATCATAACCACATTGCCCCCTTTGTCTGAGGGTTTAAAGATAATAGTTTTATCAGTTTCAAGATTGTGGAGTGCCGTAATCTGTGCCTTGCTAAGATTATGTCTAGACCATGTCCCCGTAAGCTGTTTAACATCCTTGATAACCAGATTTAAGAAGACATCTATTGCTGAGACGTCCCCTCCTACGGGTGCCATTTTCTTACTCGGGTTCTTCAGTTGTGTAAATGGACCCATACCTCTATCTGTTTGGGGCATAGTGTCCAAATTGGCCAATAACTGAACATCCTGCATCATATCTAGAGGAATTCCTAAATCAGCCGCAGTTTTTTTATCTTTTTGTTGGAACAATTTGTGCCACCTCAATTTTCTAACAAATAAATGTATGTCCTTTACCATATCAAATGGAGCAAAATCTGTAGTTGGTATAAAGGACAGTCCCTTTGAGAGAACCGACATTTCTATAGAACTAAGATGCCTCTTAGATAGATTTATAACTTGTGGGGCTACTCCTTGTTCCAACTGTTGTGGCTCCTTAGTTGGTAAGGACGGTCTAAAAAACCGGGCCTTGAAGTAGATGAGTGATATCTTCCTCCCCTTTGGTAGCCTCTATTTTTGCCTCGTTGTCGACCTCTAAAGGAACCCACTCTACCCTCAGTGTCAGATATGTCGGTTTCAGTTGAGGAAAAATCAGTCTCTCTGTCCACCCTTTCTCTTCGGTCTCCCACTACCTGATAGATTTTGTTGTCTTTAAAGTCTTGAAGGTCTCTCAAATATTGCTTATGTTTCCTCTCTTTGAGGTTGTATTGAAATTTTTCAATGGTACTCTGTAGTTGGCTTTCCTTGGTAACAAAGTCACTTTCTGAACTAAACTTCTTGGTGATCTCTATTTGTTCTCTAAGTTTTATATTGAGCCTTTCAAGATTGGTCTTTTCTTCACTGACCAGAATTTGCATTAACCTAAGGGAACTAGAGGTAGCCTCTTTCTCCCACAGGCTCATAAGTTGTGGTGTTCTACACCGTACAGCTGGTAGTAGAGAGATTCGCAAACCCCTAGGTACAATGCTGTTAGCTAAATAATTTTCCAGGCTCTGTAGTTCCCACCAAGAAACTATTTGTTCCTTATAAATTCTGGTAAGATCTTTGAAGACCGTGCCATATGTTGGTGTGTACTTTTTTTGGGCAAAGGTCTTTTCAGAAAAGATATCTTTTGCTTCTGTTAACCATAGATTAGTGTCCGGCCCCGCTGCCAAAAAACCAGCCATACCAAAACTAGACAATCATGTAATAAGCTATGGCCTGGATATACCAAGCCGTTTGCCAACTCTTAGGGATTATTAACAATTATCAGCTGGAAGAGTGTATCCCAATTAGTTAAAACATAACTTTTACTGAGGAGTATTAAAATATGAACAAACCATAACAAACAAATAAAGTGCTCACGCCGAAAACTGTGCTCAAGATAAAAAACTGGTTTGGTCTCACCAATTATGGACAAGGGATCTCCAGAACGGTGAATCAGATGATCCCAGGGAGGGTCCACACAGTAGAGTAGTGAAGGGGACAGGAACCTATTACCCTGTCGTGCCCCAGTATCAGACTCCTGTCCTTACAAGGACAGGCCCAAGTATGCTCTACTCTGGACACCCCCCACCAAATGTATATGACGCCTCCCTACGCGTTTCTTCACCAATAGCAGAGATTCATCAGGGGAGATATTTTGGCCTTTCAGGCCTGGACCTCGGTTTCAGAGTCCATAGATAAAGTCCACTCAAGCATTCAAGAATACAGGGTATACGCAGTGGCTGTATAGCATCCTGAAGATAAACGATATGGCACTCCACCCTGGTAAGTGAGTCAGCCCAGAGGGGGCTCATGGGGACGTACCTTTGGTTTCCATTTCATCATCTATTCCCTCTGAGATTCCGGCATTTTTGTCTGATTATCGTGATGTTTTTGAGGAGCCTAAGCTTGGTTCACTCCCTCCTCACAGAGATTGCGATTGTACCATAGATCTGATTCCAGGCAGTACATTTCCAAAGGGTCGTTTGTTTAATTTATCCGTACCTGAACATGTTGCTATGCGAGAGTATATTAAGGAGTCCCTGGAAAAGGGACATATTCGTCCTTCTTCATCTCCCTTAGGAGCCGGTTTTTTCTTTGTGTCTAAAAAAGATGGCTCTTTGAGGCCGTGTATTGATTATCGACTCTTGAATAAAATTACAGTCAAATATCAGTATCCTTTGCCACTGCTGACTGATTTGTTTGCTCGAATAGAGGGGGCTAAGTGGTTCTCTAAGATTGATCTTCGTGGGGCGTATAATTTGGTGCGAATTAAGCAGGGGGATGAGTGGAAAACCGCATTTAATACGCCCGAGGGCCATTTTGAGTATTTAGTAATGCCTTTTGGTCTTTCAAATGCCCCTTCAGTCTTTCAGTCCTTTATGCATAACATTTTCCGTGAATATTTGGATAAATTTATGATTGTGTATCTGGATGATATTTTGATTTTTTCGGATGACTGGGACTCTCATGTCCAACAAGTCAGGAGGGTTTTTCAGGTTTTGCGGGCTAATTCCTTGTGTGTGAAGGGTTCTAAGTGTATTTTTGGGGTTCAAAAGATTTCTTTTTTGGGGTACATTTTTCCCCTTCTTCCATTGAGATGGATCCTGTCAAGGTTCGGGCTATTTGTGATTGGACGCAACCTACTTCTCTTAAGAGCCTTCAGAAATTCTTGGGCTTTGCTAATTTTTATCGTCGATTTATAACTGGTTTTTCGGATGTTGCTAAACCTTTGACTGATTTGACTAAAAAGGGTGCTGATGTTGCTGATTGGTCCCCTGCTGCTGTGGAGGCCTTTCGGGAGCTTAAGCGCCGCTTTTCTTCTGCCCCTGTGTTGCGTCAGCCTGATGTTGCTCTTCCTTTTCAGGTTGAGGTCGACGCTTCCGAGATCGGAGCTGGGGCGGTTTTGTCGCAGAAAAGTTCCGACTGCTCCGTGATGAGACCTTGTGCGTTCTTTTCTCGAAAATTTTCGCCCGCCAAGCGAAACTATGATATTGGTAATCGGGAGCTTTTGGCTATGAAGTGGGCTTTTGAGGAGTGGCGTCATTGGCTTGAGGGGGCTAGACATCAGGTGGTGGTATTGACCGATCACAAGAATCTGATTTATCTTGAGTCTGCCAAGCGCCTGAATCCTAGACAGGCGCGCTGGTCGTTGTTTTTCTCTCGGTTTAATTTTGTGGTCTCATACCTACCAGGTTCTAAAAATGTGAAGGCAGATGCCCTTTCTAGGAGTTTTGAGCCTGATTCCCCTGGTGATTCTGAACCTACAGGTATCCTTAAGGATGGGGTGATATTATCTGCTGTTTCCCCAGACCTGCGACGGGCTTTGCAGGAGTTTCAGGCGGATAGACCTGATCGTTGCCCGCCTGGTAGACTGTTTGTTCCTGATGATTGGACCAGTAGAGTCATCTCGGAGGTTCATTCTTCTGCGTTGGCAGGTCATCCTGGAATCTTTGGTACTAGGGATTTGGTGGCTAGGTCCTTCTGGTGGCCTTCCCTGTCTCGAGACGTACGAGTTTTTGTGCAGTCTTGTGATGTTTGTGCTCGGGCCAAGCCTTGTTGTTCTCGGGCTAGCGGATTGTTGTTATCTTTGCCTATTCCGAAGAGGCCTTGGACTCACATCTCTATGGATTTTATTTCTGATCTCCCTGCTTCTCAGAAAATGTCTGTCATCTGGGTGGTGTGTGACCGTTTTTCAAAGATGGTTCATTTGGTACCTTTGCCTAAGTTGCCTTCCTCATCCGAATTGGTTCCTCTGTTTTTTCAAAATGTGGTTCGCTTGCATGGTATTCCGGAAAATATCGTTTCTGACAGGGGGACCCAGTTCGTGTCTAGATTTTGGCGGGCATTCTGTGCTAGGATGGGCATTGATTTGTCTTTTTCGTCTGCGTTCCATCCTCAGACTAATGGCCAGACGGAGCGAACTAATCAGACCTTGGAGACTTATTTGAGGTGTTTTGTGTCTGCGGATCAGGATAGTGGATACTATGGTGGATAGGTTGCATCGGATTTGGGGACAGGTGGTGGACAATTTGAAGTTGTCCCAGGAGAAGACTCAGCATTTTGCCAACCGCCGTCGTCGTGTTGGTCCTCGTCTTCGTGTTGGGGACTTGGTGTGGTTGTCTTCCCGTTTTGTCCCTATGAGGGTTTCTTCTCCTAAGTTTAAGCCTCGGTTCATCGGTCCTTATAGGATTTTGGAGATTCTTAACCCTGTATCCTTTCGTTTAGACCTTCCGGCATCTTTCGCTATCCATAATGTCTTCCATCGGTCGTTGTTGCGGAGGTATGAGGTGCCGGTTGTTCCTTCTACCGAGCCTCCTGCTCCTGTGCTGGTTGAGGGTGAATTGGAGTATGTTGTGGAGAAAATTTTGGACTCCCGTATTTCCAGACGGAGACTACAATATCTGGTTAAGTGGAAGGGTTATGATCAAGAAGATAATTCTTGGGTAACTGCTTCTGATGTTCACGCCTCTGATTTGGTTCGTGCCTTTCATAGGGCTCATCCAGATCGCCCTGGTGGTTCTTGTGAGGGTTCGGTGCCCCCTCCTTGAGGGGGGGGGTACTGTTGTGAATCTGCTTTTGGGCTCCTTCTGGTGGTGGCTAGTGGTACTGGTGATTCGGGTGTGTTTTCTTTCTCAGTTCACCTGTTTTCATCAGTAGTGGGGAGTTCCTATTTATTCCTGCTCTTCAGTCATTGCCTTGCCGGCCATCAATGTAACCAGAGCCTTTCTGTTGCATGTTCCTGCTCCTAGACTACTGATCAGCTAAGTTGGACTCTTAGTCCTAAGTTTGTTTGCATTTTTGTTCCAGTTTACAGTTAAGTCTTTCTCTGTAGCTGGAAGCTCTTGTAGGCTGAAATTACCACTCCGGTGTCATGAGTTGACACATGAGTTTTAAAGTAATTTCAGGATGGTATTTTAAAAGGGTTTTCAGCTGACCGTGCAGTTCCCTTTTGTATCTTTCTACTATCTAGTAAGCGGACCTCGCTTTGCTGAACCTACCTTCATACTGCGTATGTCTTTTCCTCTGAACTCACCGTCAATATATGTGGGGGGCTTCTGTCTCCTTTTTGGGGGAATTTCCCTAGAGGTAAGCCAGGTCTGTTTTTTCCTCTACTAGGGTAAGTTAGTTCTCCGGCTGGCGAGAGACGTCTAGGGATAAAACGTAGGCACGCCCCCCGGCCACTATTAGTTGTGTGGTAGGTTTAGCTCACGGTCAGCTCGAGATTCCATCACCCAAGAGCTCGTTCGTTATTTATGTGTCCTGACGTTCCCCTGCCATTGGGAACCATGACAAGCATCAATGCCCCTCAAAGGAATAGGGCTCTGCAAAGGCTGCAAGGAAAAACCACAGTGCCTGGCGAATTCCAAGTCCATTAAGTTCAGGGCAGCGCCTGAATCCACAAATGCCATGACAGAAAAGGACGATAATGAGCAAATCAGGGTCACAGATAAGAGAAACTTAGGCTGTACAGTACTGATGGTAACAGACCTAGCGACCCTCTTAGTACGCTTAGGGCAATCAGAAATAACATGAGCAGAATCACCACAGTAAAAACACAGCTTATTCTGACGTCTGAATCCCTGCCGTTCTGCTCTGGTCAAAATCCTATCACATTGCATAGGCTCAGGACTCCGCTCAGAGGACACTGCCATATGGTGCACAACTTTGCGCTCGCGCAGGCGCCGATCAATCTGAATGGCTAGAGACATAGATTCGCTCAAACCAGCAGGCGTGGGGAACCCCACCATAACATCTTTAAGGGCTTCAGAAAGACCCTTTCTGAAAATTGCTGCCAGAGCATCCTCATTCCATTTAGTGAGCACAGACCATTTTCTAAATTTCTGGCAGCATAATTCTGCCGCTTCCTCCCCCTGACATAGGGCCAACAAGGTTTTTTCCACATGATCCACAGAATTAGGTTCATCATACAATAATCCAAGCGCTTGAAAAAATGCGTCTACATTAAGCAATGCCGGATCCCCTGATTCAAGGGAGAATGCCCAGTCCTGAGGGTCACCACGCAGCAGAGAGATGACTATCTTAACCTGCTGAATGGGATCACCAGAGGAACGGGGTTTCAAAGCAAAAAACAATTTGCAGTTATTTTTAAAGTTCAAAAACTTGGATCTGTCCCCAAAAAACAAATCAGGAGTAGGAATTCTAGGCTCTAAAGCCGGAGTCTGGACAACATAATCTTGGATACTCTGTACTCTTGCAGCAAGTTGATCCACACGAGAAAACAAACCCTGATCCATGCCAGCGCCAAAATCCTGAACCACCCAGAGATTAAGAGGAAAAAAAGACAAAACAGACTGCAAAAAAAAAAATGGCTCAGAACTTTTTTTTCCTTCTTTTGAGATGCATTTAATTCATTTTTTGCCAGTTGTACTGTTATGAACTGGTGGTTTAGGAGCAACATGGGACATGCTCTGGAGGAGGTGGTACCTGTACTGACCGCAGTTCCTGAGCTTAACACAACACTAGAAGTAGCCGTGGGATGTTCCTGTCACTCCCTAGACACCTCGTCACAGCCGGAGGACTAACTACCCCTAAAGATAGAAACTGGAAAGCTATCTTGCCTCAGAGAAAATTCCCAAAGGACAGACAGCCCCCCACAAATATTGACTGTGAGTGGAGAGGGAAATGACATACACAGAATGAAACCAGGATGTAGCAAAAGGAGGTCACTCTAGCTAGATAGATAGAACAGGACAGAATACTGTGCGGTCAGTATTAAAAACTAGAAAAATCCACCACAGAGTTTACAAAAATCTCCACACCTGACTAAAGGTGTGGAGGGTAAATCTGCTTCCCAGAGCTTCCAGCTTAACTGAATAAATCCATACTGACAAGCTGGACTAGAAAAAAAACATAGAATGTGCTGAAAGATTAAGTCCAAAACAAGTGGACTGCAAAAGAACAAAGCAAGGACTTATCTTTGCTGAACTGGTCAGAATATCAGGGAAATCCAAGAGAGATGTGAATCCAACCAGGAACCATTGACAACTGGCACAGGCTGAAGGATAGAGCCAGGATAAATAGCCAAGCCAGAAAGACGATCAGTGGAAACAGCTGCTGACTGCTAAATCCAAAGAGCAGCAGTTCCACTCAATACCACCGGGGGGAGCCCAAGAGCAGAACTCACAAAAGTGCCACTTACAACCACCGGAGGGAGCCCAAGAGCGGAATTCACAACACCGTACACTCCAGCCGTATGCTGAACCATCATAGATCACTTAATCTTCCCCAGCACCCCCTAATAATCGACGTTGCAACAAGGTGGAACTCCACACTGCACAAGCTTCAGAGACTGTGCAAACAGAGGCGTGCTGTAATCTACAGTTAGGTCCATATATATTTGGACAGAGACAACATTTTTCTAGTTTTGGTTATAGACAATACCACAATGAATTTTAAACAAAACAATTCAGATGCAGTTGAAGTTCAGACTTTCAGCTTTCATTTGAGGGTATCCACATTAAAATCGGATGAAGGGTTTAAGAGTTTCAGCTCCTTAACATGTGCCACCCTGTTTTTAAAAGGACCAAAAGTAAATGGACAGATTCAATAATTTTAAATAAAATGTTCATTTTTAGTACTTGGTTGAAAACCCTTGGCTGGCAATGACTGCCTGAAGTCTTGAACTCATGGACATCACCAGACGCTGTGTTTCCTCCTTTTTGATGCTCTGTCAGGCCTTCACTGCGGTGGTTTTCAGTTGCTGTTTGTTTGTGGGCCTTTCTGTCTGAAGTTTAGTCTTTAACAAGTGAAATGCATGCTCAATTTGGTTGAGATCAGGTGACTGACTTGGCCATTCAAGAATATTCCACTTCTTTGATTTAGTTAACTCCTGGGTTGCTTTGGCTTCATGTTTTGGGTCATTGTCTATCTGTAGGATGAAACGACGACCAATCAGTTTGGCTGCATTTGGCTGGATCTGAGCACACAGTGTGGCTCTGAATAACTCAGAATTCATTCAGCTGCTTCTGTCCTGTGTCACATCATCAATAAACACTAGTGACCCAGTGCCACTGGCAGCCATGCATGCCCAAGCCATCACACTGCCTCCGCCGTGTTTTACAGATGATGTGGTATGCTTTGGATCATGAGTAGTGTTGAGCGATACCGTCCGATACTTGAAAGTATCGGTATCGGAAAGTATCGGCCGATACCGGCAAAGTATCGGATCCAATCCGATACCGATACCCGATACCAATACAAGTCAATGGGACTCAAGTATCGGACGGTATTCCTGATGGTTCCCAGGGTCTGAAGGAGAGGAAACTCTCCTTCAGGCCCTGGGAACCATATTAATGTGTAAAATAAAGAATTAAAATAAAAAATATTGCTATACTCACCTGTCCGACGCAGCCGGGACCTCAGCGAGGGAACCGGCAGCGTTGTTTGTTTAAAATTCGCGCTTTTACTTGGTTACGTGAAGTCCCGGCTTGTGATTGGTCAGGGCGGCCATGTTGCCGGGACGCGGACCAATCACAGCAAGCCGTGACGAAATTACGTCACGGCTTGCTGTGATTGGTCCGCGTCCCGGCAACATGGCCGCCATTAACCAATCACAAGCCGTGACGTCACGGGAGGCTGGACATGCGCGTATTTTGAAAAACGCGCGTGTCCAGCCTCCAGTGACGTCCCGGCTTATGATTGGTCACGGCGCCATGTTGCCGGGACGCGGACCAATCACAGCAAGCCGTGACGAAATTACGTCACGGCTTGCTGTGATTGGTCCGCGTCCCGGCAACATGGCCGCCATTAACCAATCACAAGCCGTGACGTCACGGGAGGCTGGACACGCGCGTATTTTAAAAAGCGCGCGTGTCCAGCCTCCAGTGACGTCCCGGCTTGTGATTGGTTAATGGCGGCCATGTTGCCGGGACGTCACTGGAGGCTGGACACGCGCGCTTTTCAAAATACGCGCATGTCCAGCCTCCCGTGACGTCCCGGCTTGTGATTTGTTAATGGCGGCCATGTTGCCGGGACGTCACTGGAGGCTGGACACGCGCGCTTTTCAAAATACGCGCATGTCCAGCCTCCCGTGACGTCCCGGCTTGTGATTGGTTAATGGCGGCCATGTTGCCGGGACGTCACTGGAGGCTGGACACGCGCGCTTTTCAAAATACGCGCATGTCCAGCCTCCCGTGACGTCACGGCTTGTGATTGGTTAATGGCGGCCATGTTGCCGGGACGTCACTGGAGGCTGGACACGCGCGCTTTTCAAAATACGCGCATGTCCAGCCTCCCGTGACGTCACGGCTTGTGATTGGTTAATGGCGGCCATGTTGCCGGGACGCGGACCAATCACAGCAAGCCGTGACGTAATTTCGTCACGGCTTGCTGTGATTGGTCCGCGTCCCGGCAACATGGCCGCCCTGACCAATCACAAGCCGGGACTTCACGTAACCAAGTAAAAGCGCAAAATTTAAACAAACAACGCTGCCGGTTCCCTCGCTGAGGTCCCGGCTGCGTCGGACAGGTGAGTATAGCGATATTTTTTATTTTAATTCTCTTTTTTACACATTATTACATTAATGTTGTTGCGATACCCGATACCCGATACCACAAAAGTATCGGATCTCGGTATCGGAAATTCCGATACAGCAAGTATCGGCCGATACCCGATACTTGCAGTATCGGAATGCTCAACACTAATCATGAGCTGTACCACGCCTTCGCCATACATTTCTCTTTCCATCATTCTGGTAGAGGTTGATCATGGTTTCATCTGTCCAAAGAATGTTCTTCCAGAACTGTGCTGGCTTTTTTAGATGTTTTATAGCAAAGTCCAGTCTAGCCTTTTTATTCTTGATTCTTATGAGTGGCTTGCACCGTGCAGTAAACCCTCTGTATTTACTTTCATGCAGTCTTCTCTTTATGGTAGATTTGGATATTGATACGCCTACCTCCTGGAGAGTGTTGTTCACTTGGTTGGCTGTTGTGAAGGGGTTTCTCTTCACCATGGAGATTATTCTTCTATCCTCCACCACTGTTGTCTTCCGTGGATGCCCAGGTCTTTTTGCATTGATGAGTTCACCAGTGCTTTCTTTCTTTCTCAGGATGTACCAAACTGTAGATTTTGCCACTCCTAATATTGTAGCAATTTCTCGGCTTGTTTTTTTCTGTTTTCGCAGCTTAAGGATGGCTTGTTTCACTTGCATGGAGAGCTCCTTTGACCACATGTTTACTTCACAGCAAAACCTTCCAAATGCAAGCACCACATCTGAAATCAACTCCAGGCCTTTTATCTGCTTAATTGAGAATGACATAACGAAGGGATTGCCCACACCTGTTCATGAAATAGCCTTGGAGTCAATTGTCCAATTACTTTTGGTCCCTTTAAAAACAGGGTCGCACATGTTAAGGAGCTGAAACTCCTAAACCCTTCATCCAATTTTATTGTGGATACCCTCAAATGAAAGCTGAAAGTCTGAACTTCAACTGCATCTGAATTGTTTTGTTTAAAATTCATTGTGGTAATGTCTATAACCAAAATTAGAAAAATGTTGTCTCTGTCCAAATATATATGGACCTAACTGTATTTGTGGGAGGATACACATACACGGGCAGGCAGTTGGATGGCAGAAATGGAGTTGTCTGGTGTGCAGTGGTTGAAGCTACAAGACCTCTGTCAAGTCCTTCAGTGTTTTGAGGAATACACACGGCTGGTAAGTGCAGACGACGCCATCATAAGCATGAGCATCCCACTAATGCGTCTGCTGATGCAAAGTTTGATGCACATGAAGGAGCAGGCGTCTGCAGCCAAGGATGAGGAAAGCCTTGATGACAGTCAGCCATTGTCTGCTCAGGGAACTCTCCTGGACGAGTTGGCGGACGAAGAGGAGGAGGAGGAAGATGATGGGGATGAATATTTATGGGAGGAGGATGCTTCTCAGGGGGCAATAGAAACTGGTGGCGTTGCAAGGTCAGGTACAGGGTTTTTGCAGGACACAAGTGATGTTGATTTGCAAGAAAGTGCTCCTCAACCCAGCACAAGCAGTGAATTGACACTTGGAACATTGGCCCACATGGCTGAGTATGCCTTGCATATTCTAAAAAGGGACCCCCGCATTATAAAGGAAAATTACAAAATATCATGCCTAGTGTTGAGCATTCCGATACCGCAAGTATCGGGTATCGGCCGATACTTGCGGGTATCGGAATTCCGATACCGAAATCCGATACTTTTGTGGTATCGGGTATTGGTATCGAAACAACATTAATGTGTAAAAGAAAGAATTAAAATAAAAAATATTGCTATACTCACCTCTCCGACGCAGCCTGCACCTTACCGAGGGAACCGGCAGCGTTGTTTGCTTAAAATTCGCGCTTTAACTTCCTTACGTGAAGTCCCGGCTTGTGATTGGTCGCGCGCCGCCCATGTGGCCGCGACGCGACCAATCACAGCAAGCCGTGACGTAATTTTAGGTCCTTCAGTATTTTAAAATTACGTTCCGGCGTTGTGATTGGTCGCGTCGCCCATGTGACCGCGACGCGACCAATCACAACGCCGGAACGTAATTTTAAAATCCTGAAGGACCTGAAATTACGTCACGGCTTGCTGTGATTGGTTGCGTCGCGGCCACATGGGCGACGCGACCAATCACAAGCCGTGACGTCACGGGAGGCTGGACACGCGCGCATTTTAAAATGCGCGCGTCTCCTGCCTCCCGTGACGTCACGGCTTGTGATTGGTCGCGTCGCCCATGTGACCGCGACGCAACCAATCACAACGCCGGAACGTAATTTTAAAATACTGAAGGACCTAAAATTACGTCACGGCTTGCTGTGATTGGTCGCATCGCGGCCACATGGGCGGTGCACGACCAATCACAAGCCGGGACTTCACGTAAGGAAGTTAAAGCGCGAATTTTAAGCAAACAACGGTGCCGGTTCCCTCGGTAATCTAGCAGGAACCAGGATCAGTAGACAAGAGCACAACAGATTAGCTCTGATTACAACGTTGCCAGGCATTGAACTGAAGGTCCAGGGAGATTATATAGCAACACCCCTGAACTAACGGCCCAGGTGAGCATACAAGGGATGACTGACATACCCAGAGTCAAATCACTAGTAACCACTAGAGGGAGCCAAAAAGCAAATTCACAACAGTACCCCCCCCCTTAGTGAGGGGTCACCGAACCCTCACCAAGACCACCAGGGCGATCAGGATGAGCGGCGTGAAAGGCACGAACCAAATCGGCCGCATGCACATCAGAGGCGACCACCCAGGAATTATCCTCCTGACCATAGCCCTTCCACTTGACCAGGTACTGAAGCCTCCGCCTGGAGAGACGAGAATCTAAGATCTTCTCCACCACGTACTCCAACTCGCCCTCAACCAACACCGGAGCAGGAGGCTCCGCAGAAGGGACCACAGGCACAACGTACCGCCGCAACAAGGACCTATGAAATACATTGTGAATGGCAAACGACACCGGAAGATCCAGGCGAAAGGATACAGGATTAAGGATTTCCAATATCTTGTAAGGACCAATGAAGCGAGGCTTAAATTTGGGAGAGGAGACCTTCACAGGAACAAATCGAGAAGACAGCCATACCAAATCCCCAACGCGAAGTCGGGGACCCACACCGCGGCGGCGGTTGGCAAAACGCTGAGCCTTCTCCTGTGACAACTTCAAGTTGTCCACCACATGACTCCAGATCCGCTGCAACCTATCCACCACAGAATCCACCCCAGGACAGTCAGAAGGCTCCACATGTCCCGAGGAAAAACGAGGATGGAAACCAGAGTTGCAGAAAAATGGCGAAACCAAGGTGGCGGAACTAGCCCGATTATTAAGGGCAAATTCAGCCAACGGCAAGAAGGTCACCCAATCATCCTGATCAGAAGAGACAAAACACCTCAAATAAGCCTCCAGAGTCTGATTAGTTCGCTCCGTTTGTCCGTTAGTCTGGGGATGAAAAGCAGACGAAAACGACAAATCAATGCCCATCCTACCACAAAAGGATCGCCAGAACCTGGAAACAAACTGGGATCCTCTGTCCGACACAATATTCTCAGGAATGCCGTGCAAACGAACCACGTTCTGGAAGAACACAGGAACCAGATCAGAAGAGGAGGGCAGCTTAGGTAAAGGAACCAAATGGACCATCCTGGAGAAACGATCACATATCACCCAGATGACAGACATGCCCTGAGACACCGGAAGATCAGAAATGAAATCCATAGAGATGTGTGTCCAAGGTCTCTTCGGGACAGGCAAGGGCAAGAGCAACCCGCTGGCACGAGAACAGCAAGGCTTAGCTCGAGCACAAGTTCCACAGGACTGCACAAATGACCGCACATCCTTTGACAAGGAAGGCCACCAAAAGGACCTGGCCACCAGATCTCTGGTGCCAAAAATTCCCGGGTGCCCTGCCAACACTGAAGAATGAATCTCGGAAATGACTCTGCTGGTCCATTTAGCAGGCACAAACAATCTGTCAGATGGACAAGAGTCAGGCCTACCAGCCTGAAATCTCTGCAACACACGCCGCAGATCAGGAGAAATAGCTGACACGATAACTCCTTCCTTAAGAATACCCACAGGTTCAGTGACTCCAGGAGCATCAGGCACAAAGCTCCTAGACAGAGCATCGGCCTTCACATTCTTAGAACCTGGTAAATACGAGACCACAAAGTCAAAACGGGAGAAAAACAATGACCAGCGGGCCTGTCTAGGATTCAGGTGTTTAGCAGACTCGAGATACATCAGATTTTTGTGATCAGTTAAGACCACCACACGATGCTTAGCACCCTTGAGCCAATGACGCCACTCCTCAAATGCCCACTTCATGGCCAACAACTCCCGATTGCCCACATCATAATTTCGCTCTGCCGGCGAAAACTTCCTGGAGAAAAAGGCACAAGGTCTCATAGTAGAGCAACCAGGGCCTCTCTGCGACAAAACGGCCCCTGCCCCAATCTCCGAAGCATCCACCTCCACCTGAAAGGGAAGTGAGGTGTCAGGTTGGCACAAAACAGGCGCCGAAGTAAACCGGCGTTTCAACTCCTGGAAAGCCTCCACGGCAGCAGGAGCCCAGTTAGCTACATCAGAGCCTTTCTTGGTCATATCCGTCAATGGTTTAACAACGCTAGAAAAATTTGCGATAAAACGACGGTAGAAGTTAGCAAAACCCAAGAACTTCTGAAGACTCTTAACTGACGAGGGTTGAGTCCAATCATGAATAGCTCGGACCTTGACTGGGTCCATCTCCACAGCAGAAGGGGAAAAAATGAACCCCAAAAAGGGAACCCTCTGTACACCAAAGAGACACTTTGAGCCTTTAACAAATAAAGAATTTTCACGCAAAATCTTAAAAACCATCCTGACCTGCTCCACATGCGAGTCCCAATCATTAGAAAAAAACAGAATATCATCCAGATAAACAATCAAAAATTTATCCAGATACTTCCGGAAAATGTCATGCATGAAGGACTGAAAAACTGAAGGTGCATTAGAGAGCCCAAATGGCATCACTAAGTACTCAAAATGACCTTCGGGCGTATTGAATGCGGTTTTCCATTCATTGCCTTGCTTAATGTGCACAAGGTTGTACGCACCACGAAGGTCTATCTTGGTGAACCACTTGGCACCTTTAATCCGGGCAAACAAGTCTGACAACAGCGGCAAAGGATACTGAAATTTGACAGTGATCTTGTTTAAAAGCCGATAGTCAATACAAGGCCTCAAAGATCTGTCCTTTTTGGCCACAAAAAAGAATCCCGCACCAAGAGGGGAAGAAGAAGGACGGATATGCCCCTTCTCAAGAGACTCCTTGATATATGAACGCATCGCGGCATGTTCAGGTACCGACAAATTAAACAGTCTCCCCTTAGGAAACTTACTGCCAGGAATCAAATCTATTGCACAGTCACATTCCCTATGAGGAGGCAGTGCACTGGACTTAGACTCGCTGAAGACATCCTGATAATCAGACAAATACGCCGGAACTTCCGAAGGCGTAGAAGAAGCAATAGACAAGGGCAGGGAATCTCCATGAATTCCATGGCAGCCCCAACTTGACACCGACATTGCCTTCCAGTCCAAGACTGGATTATGGGTCTGTAACCATGGCAAACCCAAAACAACCAAATCATGCATCTTATGCAGAACAAGAAAACGTATCACCTCCCGATGTTCGGGAGTCATGCACATGGTAACCTGTGTCCAAAACTGCGGTTTATTTTTTGCCAAAGGCGTAGCATCAATACCCCTAAGAGGGATAGGATTTTCTAATGGCTCCAGAACAAAACCGCAGCGCTTGGCAAATGACAGATCCATCAGACTCAGGGCAGCACCTGAGTCTACAAACGCCATGACAGGATACGATGACAGTGAGCAAATCAAAGTTACAGATAGAATAAATTTAGGTTGCAAATTACCAATGGCGACAGGACTAACAACCCTAGTAAGACGTTTAGAGCATGCTGAGATAACATGTGTAGAATCACCACAGTAGTAACACAAGCCATTCTGGCGTCTATGAATTTTCCGCTCATTTCTAGTCAGGATTCTATCACATTGCATTAAATCAGGTGCCTGTTCAGACAACACCATGAGGGAATTCGCGGTTTTGCGCTCCCGCAACCGCCGGTCGATTTGAATTGCCAGGGCCATGGAATCATTCAGACCTGTGGGAATGGAAAAACCCACCATCACATTCTTAATGGCTTCAGAAAGGCCATTTCTGAAATTTGCAGCCAATGCACACTCGTTCCACTGGGTCAGCACGGACCATTTCCGAAATTTTTGGCAATACACTTCAGCCTCGTCCTGGCCCTGAGACATAGCCAGCAAGGCTTTTTCTGCCTGAATCTCAAGATTGGGTTCCTCATAAAGCAAACCGAGCGCCAGAAAAAACGCATCAATATCAGCCAATGCCGGATCTCCTGGCGCCAGCGAGAAGGCCCAATCCTGAGGGTCGCCCCGTAAAAAAGAAATAACAATTTTCACTTGCTGAGCGGAGTCTCCAGATGAACAGGGTCTCAGGGACAAAAACAATTTACAATTATTCCTGAAATTTCTAAATTTAAATCGGTCTCCGGAAAACAGTTCAGGAATCGGTATCTTAGGTTCTGACATAGGATTTCTGATAACATAATCTTGTATGCCCTGCACACGAGCAGTAAGCTGGTCCACACCTGTAATCAAGGTCTGGACATTCATGTCTGCAGCAAACACAAGCCACTCAGAGGTAAAGGGGAAAAGAAAAAAAAAAAATGAGAAAAAGAAAAAAAAACTCAGAATTTTCTTTCTTATAATCCCGCTTCTGCAATGCATTTAACATTTAATACTGGCCTGGCAAACTGTTATGACCCCAATGGCGAGGGTCTCAGAGGAACAAGTAAGTCTGCGAAGTACAAAAATCCAGCTCATAGGGCAGTGGTAACTGGGTTGACCATATATCTACTCCTAACGCCAACACTAGAAGTAGCCGGGGAACATGCCTACGTTGGTCGCTAGATGTCTCGCGCCAGCCGGAGGACTAACTACCCCTAGAAGAGGAAAACAAAGACCTCTCTTGCCTCCAGATAATAGACCCCAAAAGTTGGATACAAGCCCCCCACAAATAATAACGGTGAGGTAAGAGGAAATGACAAACACAGAGATGAACTAGGTTTAGCAAAGAGAGGCCCACTTACTAATAGCAGAATGTAGTAAGATAACTTATATGGTCAACGAAAACCCTATCAAAATTCCACACTGGAAATTCAAGAACCCCCGAACCGTCTAACGGCCCGGGGGGAGAACTCCAGCCTCCCTAGAGCTTCCAGCAAGGTTAGGATACAGATTATGTACAAGCTGGACAAAAATGCAAACAAAAACAAATAGCAAAAAGCAAGAAAGCAGACTTAGCTTAATCTAGCAGGAACCAGGATCAGTAGACAAGAGCACAACAGATTAGCTCTGATTACAACGTTGCCAGGCATTGAACTGAAGGTCCAGGGAGCTTATATAGCAACACCCCTGAACTAACGGCCCAGGTGAGCATACAAGGGATGACTGACATACCCAGAGTCAAATCACTAGTAACCACTAGAGGGAGCCAAAAAGCAAATTCACAACAGCGTTGGACAGAGGGGTTTTATGACCAGGTTGTGGAGTGATTTCGCAATGACCGCTGACACGACAGGTACTGCTGCATCAATTCAAAGTGACAGGAGACAGCATTTGTCCAGTATGGTTACAAACTACTTTTCCGCCCTTATCGATGTTCTCCCTCACAGGTCATTCTCCTTTGATTACTGGGCATCTAAAATAGACACCTGGCCTGAATTGGCAGAATATGCATTACAGGAGCTCGCTTGCCCTGATGCTAGTGTGCTATCCGAAAGAGTCTTCAGTGCGGCTGGTTCAATACTGACCGAAAAAAGGACACGTCTGGCTACCCGAAATGTCGATGATCTAACCATCATTAAAATGAACCAATCATGGATTTCAAATTATTTGGCCCCACCTTCCCCTGCTGACACGTAGCTTGCCTGAGAAATGTCTTGCTTTTGTCCTCCTCTTACTGACTGCTCTAATTCCTCCATTTGCAGCTGCTGAATATCCACCATAGGCCATTTTTATACCTCCCTAAATGGGCTGACTCCCCCCACAGGGCCGTGGTCACCACCTGGCGCAAGCACCAGTGCGAGTGCCATTTGCCTGGACAGGTGGGTGTGCCCACTCTTGGGTGACGGCACTGGCACAGGGTCCCTCATAGTACAATGAAGTGTCTCTGACGGTGGTGGTGCACAACCAACGTCAGACACACCGTCGTAATATGAGGGGCCCTGTGCCAGTACCGCCGCCCACGAAAGAGTGTTCCCCCCAGCTCGAACAGTGCTCTACCACTTGCAATACTTACCTCTCCCTGCTCCACCACTGTGTAGTCTGTGCTGTTAAATCCTTCAATGGCACTGCCAATACAAATTTGCTGAAATGAAAGATGATAGTTAAAATATACAGGGGCCCTGGCCTCCATTTAGACCAGTTAATACTTTGCGCCTACTACCACTGTCTGCTACTCAGCAGAGGAGCCCACCCCTGTGCCTAGCTATGCCACCTGTTTATTTATGAACAACTTTTTGGCAGACATTTTGCCCACTTTATTATTTGGGCCTACTAACTGTGTCTGCCACTCATTACAGTTGTCCTCCACTGAACAAAGCAATGCCGCCTGTTTAGTCTTGTTACCAATTTTGAACTGCATTTAGCCTACTTACTTATTTGGGCCTACTCACTGTGTCTGCCTCTCATTACAGTTGTCCTGCACTGAACAAAGCTATGCCACCTGTTTAGTCCTTTTACCAGTTTTTAACTGCATTTAGCCTACTTATTTAGGCCTACTAACTGTTTCTGCCTCCCAATACAGTTGTCCTCCACTGCACAAAGCAATGCCGCCTGTTTAGTCCTGTTACCAATTTTGAACTGCATTTAGCCTACTTACTGATTTGGGCCTACTCACTGTGTCAGCTTCCCATTACAGTTGTCCTCCACTGCACAAAGCAATGCCGCCTGTTTAGTCCTGTTACCAATTTTGAACTGCATTTAGCCTACTTACTGATTTGGGCCTACTAACTGTGTCTGCCTCCCATTACAGTTGTCCTCCTCTGCTGAACAAAGCAATGCCACCAGTTTAGTCCTGTTACCTAGTTTGAACTGCATTTAGCCTATTTACTTTTTTGGGCCTTCTAACTCTGTCAGCCTCTCATTACAGTTGTCCTCCTCCACGGAACAAAGCTGAGCCGCCACTTTACTCCTGTTTCGAATATTAAACTGCATTTGGCCTACTTGTTTGGTTCGGCCTACTAATGGTGTCTGCCGCTGCTTGTTGTTCTCCTCCACTGAACAAAGCTGAGCTTCCAGTTTACTCCTGTTTCGAATATTAAACTGCATTTGGCCTACTTGTTTGGTTCGGCCTACTAACGGTGTCTGCGGCAGCTTGTTGTTCTCCTCCACTGAACAAAGCTGAGCCGCCACTTTACTCCTGTTTCGAATATTAAACTTCATTTGGCCTACTTGTTTGGTTCGGCCTATTAACGGTGTCTGCCGCTGCTTGTTGTTCTCCTCCACTGAACAAAGGTGAGCCGCCAGTTTACTCCTGTTTCGAATATTAAACTGCATTTGGCCTACTTGTTTGGTTCGGCCTACTAACGGTGTCTGCCGCTGCTTGTTGTTCTCCTCCACTGAACAAAGCTGAGCTGCCAGTTTACTCCTGTTTCAAATATTAAACTGCATTTGGCCTACTTGTTTGGTTGGTCCTACTAACGGTGTCTGCCGCTCCTTGCTTTTCTCCTCCACTGAACAAAGCTGAACCGCCAGTTTCCTCCTGTTTCGAATATTAAACTGCATTTGGCCTACTTGTTTGGTTCGGCCTACTAACGGTGTCTGCCACTGCTTGTTGTTCTCCATTGAACAAAGCTGAGCCGCCAGTTTACTCCTGTTTCGAATATTAAACTGCATTTGGCCCACTTGTTTGGTTGGGCCTACTAACGGTGTCTGCGGCTGCTTGTTGTTCTCCTCCACTGAACAAAGCTGAGCCGCCACTTTACTCCTGTTTCGAATATTAAACTGCATTTGGCCTACTTGTTTGGTTCGGCCTACTAACGGTGTCTGCCACTGCTTGTTGTTCTCCTTCACTGAACAAAGCTGAGCTGCCAGTTTACTCCTGTTTCGAATATTAAACTGCATTTGGCCTACTTGTTTGGTTGGGCCTACTAACGGTGTCTGCCGCTTCTTGCTATTCTCCTCCACTGAACAAAGCAGTGCCGCCTGTTTACTCCTGTTACCAATTTTGAACTGCATTTGGCCCACTTTATTACTTGGGCCTACTAACTGTGTCAGCCACTCATTACAGTTTTCCTCCACTGAACAAAGCAATGCCGCCTGTTTAGTCATGCTACCAATTTTGAACTGTATTTAGCCTACTTTATGTTTTGTGCCTATATCTGTGTTTCCTCCTCATCCTGCCCATTGCCCAACCACTGCTAGATGAGTCTGCTGGTACATTGACCCAGACCACTACATTCCCCTTGCACTCTACACAGCCAGAATCTGACCCTGCTGAAAGTCAGGCTCCCCTTCCCGCATACTATACCACCTTACACGGGGACAAAGAGGAAGGTGCAGATGAAAGTGCAGGTTCCTTCATCAGGTGGGGGGCATACTCGTTGGCGACGTCACTGGCACAGGGCCCCTCATAGTACGCAAAAGTGTCTCTGCCGGTGGGAGGCGCCACCTGTTGTGAATTAGACTTTTTTGGCTCCCTCTTGTGGTCACTAGTGATATGACTCTGGGATTGTCTTTCCTCAGTTTGGCACCCACCTGGGTCGTTAGTCCAGGGGTGTTGCTATATAAACTTCCTGGTTTCTCAGTCCTGTGCCTGGCATCGTTGTAATCAGTTCCTTTCTGTTTGCTCCTGTCTGCTGGTCTTGGATCTTGCAAAATTAAGCTAAGTCCTGCTTCCTTGTTTTTGGGTTATTTGCTTTGCTCTTATTTTTTGTCCAGCTTGTACTAAATGTGATTCCTGATTTTGCTGGAAGCTCTAGGGGGCTGGTGTTCTCCCCCCGGGCCGTTAGACGATTCGGGGGTTCTTGAATATCCAGCGTGGAAATTTTGATAGGGTTTTTGCTGACCATATAAGTCATCTTACTATATTTTGCTATTAGTCAGTGGGCCTCTCTTTGCTAAATATCTAGTTCATTCTTACGTTTGTCTTTTCTCCTTACCTCACCGTTATTATTTGTTGGGGGCTTGTATCCAACTTTTGGGGTCTTTTCTCTGGAGGCAAGAAAGGTCTATCTTTTCCCTTCTAGGGTTAGTTAGTTCTCCGGCTGGCGCGAGACGTCTAGAACCAACGTAGGCACGTTCCCCGGCTGCTGCTATTTGTGGTGCTAGGATTAGATATATGGTCAGCCCAGTTACCACTGCCCTATGAGCTGGTTTTTTGTGTTTGCAGACTTGGTATGTACTTTTGAGACCCTCTGCCATTGGGGTCATAACAGTATGCCAGGCCAAGGTTGAATGTTTAATGCATTGCAGAAGTGGGATTACAAGAAAGGAAAGTCTGAGTGTTTTTTTTTTTTTCTTTCCTCTCTTTTTTCCTCCCCTTTACCTCTGAGTGGCTTGTGCTTGCTGCAGACATGAATGTCAAGACTTTGATTACAAGTGTGGATCAGCTTGCTGCTCGTGTGCAGGGCATACAAGATTTTGTTACCAGTAGTCCAATGTCTGAACCTAAATTACCTATTCCTGAACTGTTCTCTGGAGACCGATTTAAGTTTAGGAATTTCAGGAATAATTGTAAATTGTTTCTATCTCTGAGACCCCGTTCATCTGGAGACTCAGCTCAGCAAGTAAAAATTGTTATCTCTTTCTTACGGGGCGACCCTCAGGATTGGGCCTTCTCGCTAGCGCCAGGAGATCCGGCATTGGCAAATATTGATGCGTTTTTTCTGGCGCTCGGATTGCTTTACGAGGAACCCAATCTTGAAATTCAGGCAGAAAAAGCCTTGCTGGCTATTTCTCAGGGTCAGGATGAAGCTGAAGTGTATTGCCAAAAATTTCGGAAATGGTCCGTGCTTACTCAGTGGAATGAGTGTGCTCTGGCCGCAAATTTCAGAAATGGCCTTTCTGAAGCCATTAAGAATGTGATGGTGGGTTTCTCCATTCCTACAGGTCTGAATTATTCCATGGCGCTGGCTATTCAAATTGACCGGCATTTGCGGGAGCGCAAAGCCGCGAATCCTCTGGTGGTGTTGTCTGAACAAACACCTGATTTAATGCAATGTGGTAGAATTCAGACTAGAAATGAACGGAAAAATCATAGACGTCAGAATGGGTTGTGTTTTTACTGTGGTGATTCTACACATGTTATATCAGCATGCTCTAAACGCCTAACTAGGGTTGTTAGTCCTGTCGCCATTGGTAATTTGCAACCTAAGTTTATTTTGTCTGTGACTTTAATTTGCTCATTGTCCTCCTACCCTGTTATGGCGTTTGTGGATTCAGGTGCTGCCCTGAGTCTTATGGATCTGTCGTTTGCCAAGCGCTGTGGTTTTGTTCTTGAGCCGTTGGTAAATCCTATCCCTCTTAGAGGTATTGATGCTACGCCATTGGCGGAAAATAAACCGCAGTTTTGGACACAGGTAACCATGTGCATGACTCCTGAACATCGGGAGGTGATTCGTTTTCTTGTTCTGTATAAAATGCATGATTTGGTCGTTTTGGGTCTGCCATGGTTACAGACCCATAATCCAGTCTTGGATTGGAAGGCAATGTCTGTGTCAAGTTGGGGCTGTCAGGGAATTCATGGTGATTCCCCGCCGGTGTCTATTGCTTCCTCTACTCCTTCGGAAGTTCCTGAGTATTTGTCTGATTACCAGGATGTATTCAGCGAGTCCAGGTCCAGTGCTCTTCCTCCTCATAGGGACTGTGACTGCGCTATAGATTTGATTCCAGGTAGTAAATTTCCTAAGGGAAGATTATTTAATCTGTCTGTACCTGAGCATACCGCAATGCGTTCGTATATCAAGGAATCTCTGGAGAAGGGGCATATCCGTCCATCCTCTTCCCCTCTTGGTGCGGGATTCTTTTTTGTGGCCAAGAAGGACGGATCTTTGAGACCTTGTATTGACTATCGGCTTCTGAATAAAATCACTGTTAAATTTCAGTATCCTTTGCCTCTGTTGTCGGACTTGTTTGCCCGGATTAAAGGTGCCAAGTGGTTCACCAAGATAGATCTTCGTGGTGCGTACAACCTTGTGCGCATTAAGCAAGGAGATGAATGGAAAACTGCATTTAATACGCCCGAAGGTCATTTTGAGTACTTGGTGATGCCTTTCGGGCTCTCTAATGCTCCTTCAGTGTTTCAGTCCTTTATGCATGATATTTTCCGGAAGTATCTGGATAAATTTATGATTGTTTATCTGGATGATATTCTGGTTTTTTCTGATGATTGGGACTCGCATGTAGAGCAGGTCAGGATGGTGTTTCAGGTTTTGCGTGAGAATGCTTTGTTTGTTAAGGGCTCAAAGTGTCTCTTTGGAGTACAGAAGGTTCCCTTTTTGGGTTTTATTTTTTCCCCTTCTGCGGTGGAGATGGACCCAGTCAAGGTCCGAGCTATTCATGATTGGACTCAACCCACGTCAGTTAAGAGTCTTCAGAAGTTCTTGGGTTTTGCTAACTTCTACCGTCGTTTTATCGCTAATTTTTCTAGCGTTGTTAAACCTTTGACGGATATGACCAAGAAAGGTTCTGATGTTGCTAACTGGGCTCCTGCTGCCGTGGAAGCCTTTCAAGAGTTGAAGCGCCGGTTTACTTCGGCGCCTGTTTTGTGCCAGCCTGATGTCTCACTTCCCTTTCAGGTTGAAGTGGATGCTTCTGAGATTGGGGCAGGGGCCGTTTTGTCGCAGAGAGGCCCTGGTTGCTCTGTAATGAGACCATGTGCTTTTTTCTCTAGGATGTTTTCGCCTGCTGAGCGGAATTATGATGTTGGCAATCGGGAGTTGTTGGCCATGAAGTGGGCATTTGAGGAGTGGCGTCATTGGCTCGAGGGTGCTAAGCATCATGTGGTGGTCTTGACTGATCACAAAAATCTGATGTATCTCGAGTCTGCTAAACGCCTGAATCCTAGACAGGCCCGCTGGTCATTGTTTTTCTCCCGTTTTGACTTTGTGGTCTTGTATTTACCAGGTTCAAAGAATGTGAAGGCTGATGCTCTTTCAAGGAGCTTTGTGCCTGACTCTCCTGGAGTCGCAGAACCAGTTGGTATTCTCAAAGAGGGAGTTATCCTGTCAGCCATTTCTCCGGATTTGCGACGTGTGTTGCAGAGATTTCAGGCTGGTAGACCTGACTCTTGTCCACCTGACAGACTGTTTGTTCCTGATAAGTGGACCAGCAGAGTCATTTCCGAGGTTCATTCCTCGGTGCTGGCAGGGCATCCGGGAATTTTTGGCACCAGAGATCTGGTGGCTAGGTCCTTTTGGTGGCCTTCCTTGTCACGGGATGTGCGGTCATTTGTGCAGTCCTGTGGGACTTGTGCTCGAGCTAAGCCTTGCTGTTCTCGTGCCAGCGGGTTGCTCTTGCCCTTGCCTGTCCCGAAGAGGCCTTGGACACACATTTCCATGGATTTCATTTCAGATCTTCCGGTGTCTCAGGGCATGTCTGTCATCTGGGTGGTATGTGATCGCTTTTCCAAGATGGTCCATTTGGTATCTTTGCCTAAGCTGCCTTCCTCTTCCGATCTGGTTCCTTTGTTCTTTCAGAATGTGGTTCGTTTACACGGCATTCCTGAGAATATTGTGTCTGACAGAGGATCCCAGTTTGTTTCCAGGTTCTGGCGATCCTTTTGTGCTAAGATGGGTATTGATTTGTCGTTTTCGTCTGCCTTTCATCCTCAGACTAATGGACAAACGGAGCGAACTAATCAGACTCTGGAGGCTTATTTGAGGTGTTTTGTTTCTGCAGATCAGGATGATTAGGTGACCTTCTTGCCGTTGGCTGAGTTTGCCCTTAATAATCGGGCTAGTTCCGCTACTTTGGTTTCGCCATTTTTTTGCAACTCTGGTTTCCATCCTCGTTTTTCCTCGGGACATGTGGAGCCTTCTGACTGTCCTGGGGTAGATTCCGTGGTGGATAGGTTGCAGCAGATCTGGAATCATGTGGTGGACAACTTGAAGTTGTCACAGGAGAAGGCTCAGCGTTTTGCCAACCGCCGCCGCGGTGTGGGTCCCCGACTTCGTGTTGGGGATTTGGTATGGCTGTCTTCTCGATTTGTTCCTATGAAGGTCTCCTCTCCTAAATTTAAGCCTTGCTTCATCGGTCCTTACAAGATATTGGAAATCCTTAATCCTGTGTCCTTTCGCTTGGATCTTCCGGTGTCGTTTGCCATTCACAACGTGTTCCATAGGTCTTTGTTGCGGCGGTACGTTGTACCTGTGGTTCCTTCTGTTGAACCTCCTGCTCCAGTGGTGGTTGAGGGCGAGTTGGAGTACGTGGTGGAGAAGATCTTGGATTCTCGTCTCTCCAGGCGGAGGCTTCAGTATCTGGTCAAGTGGAAGGGCTATGGTCAGGAGGATAATTCCTGGGTGGTTGCCTCTGATGTGCATGCGGCCGATTTAGTTCGTGCCTTTCACGCTGCTCATCCTGATCGCCCTGGTGGTCTTGGTGAGGGTTCGGTGACCCCTCCTTAAAGGGGGGGTACTGTTGTGAATTAGACTTTTTTGGCTCCCCCTTGTGGTCACTAGTGATATGACTCTGGGATTGTCTTTCCTCAGTTTGGCACCCACCTGAGTCGTTAGTCCAGGGGTGTTGCTATATAAACTTCCTGGTTTCTCAGTCCTGTGCCTGGCATCATTGTAATCAGTTCCTTTCTGTTTGCTCCTGTCTGCTGGTCTTGGATCTTGCAAAATTAAGCTAAGTCCTGCTTCCTTGTTTTTGGGTTATTTGCTTTGCTCTTATTTTTTGTCCAGCTTGTACTAAATGTGATTCCTGATTTTGCTGGAAGCTCTAGGGGGCTGGTGTTCTCCCCCCGGGCCGTTAGACGGTTCGGGGGTTCTTGAATATCCAGCGTGGAAATTTTGATAGGGTTTTTGCCTACCATATAAGTCATCTTACTATATTCTGCTATTAGTCAGTGGGCCTCTCTTTGCTAAATATCTAGTTCATTCTTACGTTTGTCTTTTCTCCTTACCTCACCGTTATTATTTGTTGGGGGCTTGTATCCAACTTTTGGGGTCTTTTCTCTGGAGGCAAGAAAGGTCTATCTTTTCCCTTCTAGGGTTAGTTAGTTCTCCGGCTGGCGCGAGACGTCTAGAACCAACGTAGGCACGTTCCCCGGCTGCTGCTGTTACCACTGCCCTATGAGCTGGTTTTTTGTGTTTGCAGACTTGGTATGTACTTTTGAGACCCTCTGCCATTGGGGTCATAACAGCCACCGCCATTAAACACACCTCCATACTTTGAGGGGCCCTGTGCCAGTGCCAATGCGAATGAGTGGGCCCCCCTGCTTGCTCAGGATCACAGCACTTGCAAAGTTAAAATACTTACCTCTCTCTGCTCCACCGCCGTGACGTAGTCCGCGTTTCCTGGGCCCATGGACAATTTGAGCCAGCCCTACCCCCCACAACTTTAGCCAAATGACCCCAATTTTCAATGCCTAACTATTATTATAAGGTAAATTAAGATTGACAAGCTTAAGCAACAAGAATTGATGTTTTTGGCATTAAAATGGGCACTGTAGGTGTTTTCCTGTCCTCCACTCACTGCCAACTTTGATTTCCCCTTGACTTGCATTGGGTTTCGTGTTTCGGTCGGCCCCCGACTTTTCGCAATAATCGGCCGATTTCACCTGGTTTTCGCGAAACCCGACTCGATCCTAAAAAGGTAAAAGTCGCTCAACTCTACTCATGATCACTCTCATGGAGCTGCAGAGATCCACAGCTCAGGTGGGAGAATCTAGTTGTATACTCTAGCCTTTATGGAAGAGTTGCAAGAAAAAATTACATTTTTGAAAGCAAGCCATAGCAAGTCCCATTTGAAGTTTGTAAAAAACCATGTAGGGGACAAATCTAGCATGTGGAAGAAGGTGCTCTGTTCAGATGGAACTAAAAGAGAATTTTTTGGGCTGAATGCAAAACGCTATGTGTGGAGGAAAGCAAATACAGCACATCACCCTGAAAACACCATCCCCACCAAAAAACATGATTGTAGCCGGATCATGTTGTGGGGATCTTATCTTCAACAGGGACAGGGAAGCTGGTAAAAGTTGATGGGAAAATGATGGAGCTAAACACAGGGGAATCCTGGAGGAAAACTTGTTTGAGGCTGCAAAAAACTTGAGATTGGGGAGTAGGTTAATCTTCCAGCAGGACAACAACCCTAAACATACTGCCATAGTTACAGTGGCATGGCTTAAATCAAAGCACATTCATGTGTTTGAATGGCACAGTCACAGTCCAGACCAAAATCCAATTTAGAATCAGTGCCAAGACTTGAAAAATGTTCTTCAGAGATGCTCTCCAGCCAATCTTACTGATCTAGAGCTTGTTTGCAAAGAAGAATGGGCAACAATTTCAGCCTCTAGATGTGCAAAGCTGGTAGAGACATATCCCAAAACACTTGAAGCAGTAATTACATCAAAAGGTGGTCCTACAAAGTATTGATTTAGGGATGCTGAACACATATGCATACTACAAAAAATCCCTATAAAAACATTTATGTTTGTGGGTATGTGAGCAGGTTGCGAGATCCAGTGATGTACAGGAGGCAGAGCAAAGGTGAACAATTTTACTTAACGGGGGAATACTCCACGCAGAGAGGCAAACAGTGTAAACAGGGAAATAAACAGTTATATGGCAGAGTGAACGGTTCAATGGCAAAAGGATATGCAGGTTTAAAAAAACAGCAGATTCAGTAACGGCAGTAGATGCTGCTTGAAAGTCAGTATTGCCAACAACAGCTGGCGCGGTGCTTGTCAAAGAAGGTCCTGCTGGTAATGGTGGTCCGTCTTCTGACGGCAGTGGTCGGTGTCCGGTATTTTCCACTGAGCTCCTAGTCCATGAACATATGCGGCTGGAGCAAACAAGGCCGCAGCATGACCAGGGTCTCCCGTGGGCAGGAAAGTATATGCTGGTAAGGTGGGTAATAAAAGTCTATCCAGTAATCGGTTCTCTCTTTGCGGCATGTGCGCTCTACTCATGGTCACGAAGCACACAGCACCTCGATCTCTGTAGGCTACGGGGCGCGCTGTAGTTTTCTCTCTATGCTGCGCACTACCTGTTGCCACCATGACTGAAGCGATGACAACCACTGGCACGCTGCTTCTCCAGCGGGGTCGTGCAGACCACGGTCCGAAAACGTGGGCAGCAGCAAATTGTCCTGAACTCTGCCCTGGCTCTTAGGCTTCTGTGTGGTGCTTAACTGGACAGGGCTCTCGGCTCTGTCTTTATTATTGCAATGGGCTCCAGCACTGAGCCTAATGTGGCCCGTCAGATATACCCTGGTGAATCGGGGCGCAGATGGCAGTTCTGCACCCGATCTCTCTCTAGGCCACCGGGTCTGTCTGCTGCAGTCCGTTGCAGCGCCAGCGGTTCAGGTGCGGAGCGTGCTGCCTGCCCTGCTGCTCGCATGCTGACGGCAGGGGCCTCTCTGCAGCTTCGTGCACTTTCTACCTTAACTTCTGGCCAGGTTCTCTCTGTAAACATGCCCACACTCCCTGCGTCATGGGGCCTGTCCGGTCCCCTATTCCTTCCCCCAGGAAACCTCAGCAGTTCTGGACCCGGCTCAATACAGGTACTTGCAGCCTGGTCTTCCTCCTTACAGGTATAACGTGAAAAATGTGGACAAATTCACGGGTCATGAATACTCAAGGCACTCAGTTTTTCATTGCACTGTGCACACTATTAGTGATATACAGTATATGTGATAGCTGGCACTATGACTGGTGAGACACCCCCCTTCTTCCAAGAATGACAGGGCCAAAAGTGTTTACTAGGTACCACTGATCGATCAATTGTCCATTAGGAGTTATAGACAATTAAAGAGGACCTTTCACCAAATGTTTCATATTGAACTTGACACACAATGTTTGTTTTTAAATTTTAGAAACTTTCAAAGGGAAAAACATACTCCACCATAGCTTAGGTTTCTTAGTGTGTGAGATGTAATGATTATGGTCTATTAGTCTAACCTCGCACACAATAACAAATTATATTGTGGTAACGTGTTAGCCAGAAAAATCGATGTAAATACTTTTAAGCCCAAAGATGACAAAAGTATTCTTGGAGTGATACCTTTATTGGCTAACCAGAAAATAATATGTTTGCAAGCTTTCAGAGAACAGGGGCTTCTTCTTCAGGCAGGTTTTGTATTTGTATATATTTGTAATCATTTTTTTGAAAATTTAGAACATTAAGCAATTTTCAAACTTTCAATTTTTATACCTTAAACCAAAGCGTTATATTACACAAAGTTAATAAATAACTTTTCCCACATGTCTACTTTACATCAGCACAATTTTTTTTTTGTTAGGAAGTTAGAAGGGATAAAAGTTGACCAGTGATTTCTCATTTTTCCAACAAAATTTACAAAACCATTTTGTTAGGGACCACCTCACATTTGAAGTGACTTTTAGGGGCTTGTATGACCGAAAATACCCCAAATTGACACCCTTCTAAAAAATTGCACCCATCAAGATACTCAAAACTACATTCAAGAAGCTTATTAGCCCTTAGGGTATGTGCACACGTCAGGATTTCTTGCAGAAATTTCCTGAAGAAAACCAGAAATTTTCTGCAAGAAATCCTCATTTTTTTTTGCAATTTTTTCCCGTTTTTTTCGCGGTTTTTTTTAGCATTTTGCAAGCGAAATTAGCTTGCAGAATGCTAAAGTTTTCCAAGCAATCTGTAGCATCGCTTGGAAAACTGACTGACAGGTTGGTCACACTTGTCAAACATAGTGTTTGACAAGTGTGACCAACTTTTTACTATAGATGCTGCCTATGCAGCATCAATAGTAAAAGATAGAATGTTTAAAAATAATAAAAAAAATAAAAAAAATGGTTATACTCACCTGCAGACAGCCGATCTCCTCAGCGGCGTCCGTTCTTTTAGATGGTGTGTGTGTGCAGGACCTTCGATGACGTCGCGGTCACGTGAGCGGTCACATGAGCGGTCACGCGACCAATCACAAGACCGCGACGTCATCGCAGGTCCTTCACACACACCATCTATAGGAACGGAAGCGGCAGCATGCACCGCTGAGGCGGGAAGACTCCGGGGGCCATCGAAGGTGAGTATATCACTATTTTTTATTTTAATTCTTTTTTTTTTACCAATTATATGGTGCCCAGTCCATGGAGGAGAGTCTCCTCTCCTCCACCCTGGGTACCAACCGCACATGATCTGCTTACTTCCCGCATGGTGGGCACAGCCACATGCGGAAAGTAAGCAGATCAATGCATTCCTAGGTGTGCGGAATCCCCGCAATTCCGCAAATTTAATGAACATGTTGCTTTTTTTTCCGCGATGCGATTTTTTCGCGGAAAAAAATGCAACATTTGCACAAGAAATGCGGAATACACTGTAAATAATAGGAGGCATATGTAAGCGTTTTTTCGCGTTTTTTTCACGTTTTAATCACGTTTTTATAGCGAAAAAAACGTGAAAAAAACGCGAAAAATACTGAACATGTGCACATGGCCTTAAGGTGCTTCACAGGAATTTTGGGGATGTGGAAGAAAGCATTTTTAATTTAACTTATGTTAGACCCAAATTTCTTTATTTTCACAAGGGAAAAAGGAGAACATGGACCCCCAAAATTTGTGCAATTTCTCTTGAGCACATCGATACCTCATCTGTGGGAGAAAATTACTGTTTGGGTGCATGGCAGGGCTCTGAAGGAAAGCAGCATAGTTTGACTTTTTTTAATGCAAAATTGTTTGGAATTGAAAGCAGACCCCATGTCCCATTTGGAGAGCCCCTGTAGGAAACTGGCTATTAGGAGCAGTGCCTAGTGAAAAGACTATAAACATAAGGATGAATGACCTCGGGGAGATCAAAACATCCAACACCGCGGAGACACCATCACGTACATATAGTTTATAGTCTTTTCACTAGGCACTGCTCCTAATAGCCAGTTTCCTACTCCACACTGATGAAGGGCAAATACCCTGAAAACAGCTGTCTGTGGATGGATACCATGTTTTGGCATAGGTGGTTTTCCTTTTTTGGATGCTGCCCTTCCCGTGGTTGTTCCTTCCCGGTGAAAGACCTGGCTATTCATTGCTTGCATTGAGAAACACGTGATGGTGTCTCCACGGCTTTTCTACATGCATTTGCATATTTCCCTTTAGGGATGGGGGCAGTGTTCTGGATCACTACGTTGAGAAACATGTGATGGTGTCTCCACGGTGTTGGATGTTTTGATCTCCCCGAGGTCATTCATCCTTATGTTTATAGTCTTTTCACTAGGCACTGCTCCTAATACCTAATAGCCAGTTTCCTACTCCACACTGATGAGGGGCAAATACCCCGAAACAGCTGTCTGTGGATGGATACCATATTTTGGCATAGGTGGTTTTCCTTTATTGGATGCTGCCCTTCCCGTGGTTGTTCCTTCCTGGTGAAAGACCTGGCTATTCATTGCTTGCGGTGAGAAACACGTGATGGTGTCTCCGCGGCTTTTCTACATGCATTTGTATATTTCCCTTTAGGGATGGGGCAGTGTTCTGTCTGGATCACTGCATTGAGAAACACGTGATGGTGTCTCAGCGGTGTTGGATGTTTTGATCTCCCCGAGGTCATTCATCCTTATGTTTATAGCCTTTTCACTAGGCACTGCTCCTATTAGCCAGTTTCCTACTCCAAACTGATGAGGGGCAAATACCCCAAAACAGCTGTCTTTGGATGGATACCATGTTTTGGCATAGGTGGTTTTCCTTTATTGGATGCTGCCCTTCCCGTGGTTAATCCTTCCCGGTGAAAGACCTGGCTATTCATTGCTTGCGTTGAGAAACACGTGATGGTGTCTCCATGGCTTTTCTACATGCATTTGCATATTTCCCTTTAGGGATGGGGGCAGTGTTCTGGATCACTGCATTGAGAAACACGTGATGGTGTCTCCGCGGTGTTGGATGTTTGGATCTCCCCGAGGTCATTCATCCTTATGTTTATAGTCTTTTCACTAGGCACTGCTCCTAATAGCCAGTTTCCTACTCCACACTGATGAGGGGCAAATACCCCAAAACAGCTGTCTGTGGATGGATACCATGTTTTGGCATAGGTGGTTTTCATTATTGAATGCTGCCCTTCCCGTGGTTGTTCCTTCCCGGTGAAAGACCTGGCTATTCATTGCTTGCGTTGAGAAACACGTGATGGTGTCTCCGCGGCTTTTCTACATGCATTTGCATATTTCCCTTTAGGGATGGGGTCAGTGTTCTGGATCACTGCGTTGAGAAACACGTGATGGTGTCTCCGCGGTGTTGGATGTTTTGATCTCCCTGAGGTCATTCATCCTTATGTTTATAGTCTTTTCACTAGGCACTGCTCCTAATAGCTAGTTTCCTACTCCACACTGATGAGGGGCAAGTACCCCGAAACAGCTGTCTGTGGATGGATACCATGTTTTGGCATAGGTGGTTTTCCTTTATTGGATGCTGCCCTTCCCGTGGTTGTTCCTTCCCGGTGAAAGACCTGGCTATTCATTGCTTGGGTTGAGAAACATGTGATGGTGTCTCCGCGGCTTTTCTACATGCATTTGCATATTTCCCTTTAGGGATGGGGGCAGTGTTCTGGATCACTGCGTTGAGAAACACGTGATGGTGTCTCTGCGGTATTGGATATTTTGATCTCCCCGAGGTCATTCATCCTTATGTTCATAGAAATTTAAAACATTGAGCTGGGAAAATAAGAAATTACATTTTCTCCACAAAAAATGGTATTTTAGACTCAAATTTCTTTATTTTTGCATGGGTAACAGGAGAAAATGGAACCCAAATATTGTGCAATTTCTCATGAATACACTGACACCTCATATCTGGGAGAAAACTACTGTTTGAGTGCATGCCAGGGCTCAGGAAGATACAAGTAAGGTTTTGAAAAGCAGACTTTGATGGAATTGTCTGCGGGTGTCATGTTGTGTTTGGAGAACCCCTGGTGTGCCTAAACAGTAGAAACCCCTACAAGTGGCACCATTTTGAAAACTAAACCCCTCAAGGAATTTGTCTAAATGTTTGGTGAGCACCTTGAACCCCCAAGTCCTTCAAGGAATTTTACAGCGTTAATCTGTGAAAATGAAAAAACATTTTTGCCACAAAACTGTTGTTTTAGCCCCCAATTTTTTCATTTTCAGGAAATGGACCCCAAAATTTGTTCTACAATTTCTCCTGAGTACACCAATACCCAATATGAGGTATACTTTTGAGGCACAATGCAAAGCTCAGAAGGGAATAAGCGCCATACTGGAGTTCAGAGTTTGCTTGAATGGTTTGAGAGTGTTATGTCACATTGGCAGAGCCCCTGAGATGCCAGAACAGAAGAAACCCCCATATATGACCTCATTTTACAAACTAAACTCACCTATGAATTCATCTAAGGGTACAGAGATCATATTGACACCATATGTGCCTCAAAGAATATTATACCATTGGGAGGTGAAGAAAGAATAATTGCATTTTTGCCACTGAAATATTGTTTTAGCCCCACATTATTAATTTTTCTAAGGGCTAGTAGGAAAAAATAGACCTCATTTTGTTGTTAAAATTACTCCTGAGTACGCCAATACCCTATGTGTAAACGAGAAGTACTTTTCAGGCACAGTGCAAAGCTCAGAAGGGAAGTAGCACCATATTATAGTGCAGATTTTACTACTATGGTTTGTGGGTGCCATTACCCACTGGGAGAACCCCTGAGGTGCCAGAAGAGCAGAACTCCACATAAGTGACCTCATTTTAACCACTTTCTGACATCTGACGTACTAATACCGTCGAGGTGGGGTGGGCCCGTATGACCACCGACGGGATAGTATAGCGCGGCCGGGTGTCAGCTGCCTATAGCATCTGACATCCGGCACTATGTGCCAGGAGTGGTCACAGACTGCCCCCAGCACATTAACCCCCGGCACACTGCAATCAAACATGATCGCAGTGTTCCAGCGGTATAGGGAAGCATCGCGCAGGGAGGGGGCTCCCTGCGGGCTTCCCTGAGACCCCCGAAGCAACACGATGTGATCACGTTGCTCTGAGGGTCTCCTACCTTCTCCCTGCAGGCCCCGGATCCAAAATGGCCACGGGGCTGTATCCGGGTCCTGCAGGGAGGTGGCTTACCAAGCGCCTGCTCAGTGCAGGCGCTGGTAAGCCTGCAGCACTGTAAGTCAGATAGCTGATCTGACACAGTGCTCTGCAAAGTGTCAGATCAGCGATCTTACACTATAACATGATGCCCCCCTGGGGCAATGTTATAATGTAAAAAAAAAAAAAATTCCTAAAAAAAAAATAAAACAAAATATATTGTTCCATAAATACATTTCTTTATCTAAATAAAAAAATAAATAAAAGTACACATATTTAGTATTGCCGTGTCCGTAATGACCCGACCTATAAAACTGTCCCACTAGTTAACCCCTTCAGTGAACACCATAAAAAAAACGAGGCAAAAACAACACTTTATTATCATACCGCCGAACAAAAAGTGGAATAGCACACGATCAAAAAGACGGATATAAATAACCATGGTACCGCTGAAAACGTAATCTTGTCCCGCAAAAAATGAGCTGCCATACAGCATCATCAGCGAAATTATAAAAAAGTTATAGTCCCCAGAATAAAGTGATGCAAAAATAATTATTTTTTCTATAAAATAGTTTTTATCGTATAAAAGCGCCAAAACATAAAAAAAGATATAAATGAGGTATCGCTGTAATCGTACTGACCCGAAGAATGAAACTGCTTTACCCATTTTACCAAACGTGGAACGGAATAAACGCCCCCTCAAAAGAAATTCATGAATAGCTATCTTTTGGTCATACTGCCTCACAAAAATCGGAATAAAAAGTGATCAAAAAATGTCACGTGCCTGAAAATGTTACCAATAAAAACGTCAACTTGTCCCGCAAAAAACAAGACCTCACAAGACTCTGTGGACCAAAATATGGAAAAATTATAGCTCTCAAAATGTGGTACCGCAAAAAATATCTTTTGCAATAAAAAGCGTCTTTTAGTGTGTGATGGCTGCCAATCATAAAAATCCGCTAGAAAACCTGCTATAAAAGTAAATCAAACCCCCCTTCATCACCTCCTTAGTTAGGGAAAAAATAAAAAATTAAAAGAATGTATTTATTTCCATTTTCCCATTAGGGTTAGGGCTAGGGTTAGGGTTAGGGCTAGGGTTAGGGCTAGGGTTAGGGCTAGGGTTAGGGCTAGGGTTAGGGTTAGGGCTAGGGTTAGGGTTAGGGCTAGGGTTAGGGCTAGAGTTAGCGTTAAGGCTACAGTTAGGGGTGGGGCTAAAGTTAGGGTTAGGGTTTGAATTACATTTACAGTTGGGAATAGGGTTGGGATTAGGGTTAGGGGTGTGTCAGAGTTAGGGGTGTGGTTAGGGTTACCATTGGGATTAGGGTGAGGGGTGTGCTTGGATTAGGGTTTCAGTTATAATTGGGGGGTTTCCACTGTTTAGGCACATCAGGGGCTCTCCAAACGCAACAAGGAGTCCCATCTCAATTTCTGTCAATTTTGCATTCAAAAGTCAAACAGCGCTCTTTCCCTTCCGAGCTCTCCCATGCGCCCAAACAGTAGTTTACCCCCACATATGGGGTATCAGCGTACTCAGGACAAATTGTAAAACAACTTTTGTGGTCCAATTTCTTCACTTACCCTTGGAAAAATAAAAAATTGGGGGCGAAAAAATCATTTTTGTGAAAAAATATGATTTTTTATTTTTATGGCTCTGCATTATAAACTTCTGTGAATCACTTAATGGGTCAAAGTTCTCATCACACATCTAGATAAGTTCCTTAGGGGGTCTACTTTCCAAAATGGTGTCACTTGTGGGGGGTTTCAATGTTTAGGCACATCAGGGGCTCTCCAAACGCAACATGGCGTCCCATCTCAATTCCAGTCAGTGAAAAGTCAAATGGCGCTCCTTCGCTTCCGAGCTCTGCCATGCGCCCAAACAGTGGTTTACCCCCACATATGGGGTATCGGCGTACTCAGCACAAATTGTACAACAACTTTTCAGGTCCATTTTGTCCTGTTACCCTTGGTAAAATAAAACAAATTGGAGCTGAAGCAAATTTTTGGTGAAAAAAAGTTAAATGTTAATTTTTATTTATACATTCCAAAAATTCCTGTGAAACACCTGAAGGGTTAATAAACTTCTTGAATGTGGTTTTGAGCACCTTGAGGGGTGCAGTTTTTAGAATGGTGTAACACTTGGTTGTTTTCTATCATATAGACCCCTCAAAATGACTTCAAATGAGATGTGGTCCCTAAAAAAAAATGGTGTTGTAAAAATGAGAAATTGCTGGTCAACTTTTAACCCTTATAACTCCCTAACAAAAAAAATTTTGGTTCCAAAATTGTGGTGATGTAGACATGTGGGAAATGTTACTTATTAAGTATTTTGTGTGACATATCTCTGTGATTTAATTGCATAAAAATTCAAAGTTGGTAAAAAATTGCGAAATTTTCAAGATTTTCACAAAATTTCTGTTTTTTTCACAAAGAAAAGCAGGTAATAAATTTTACCACTAACATGAAGTACAATATGTCACAAGAAAACAGTGTCAGAATCACCGGGATCCGTTGAAGCATTCCAGAGTTATAACCTCATAAAGAGACAGTGGTCAGAATTGTAAAAATTTGCCTGGTCATTAACATGCAAACAACCCGGGGGGGTAAAGGGGTAAAAAAACTACACCTCTTGATATATTAATTTAGGGGTGCAGTGATCCTATTGACACCACAGGTATGTTACAAAATGTTATACCACTGGGCACGTAAAAAAAATTAATACATTTTTACCACAAAAAAATTGTGTTCGCACCAGATTTTACATTTTCACAATTAGAAATTGGTAAAAATAGCCCCAAAATTTGTCCCACAATTTCTGCTGAATGTAGAAATACTCCATACGTTGCTGTAGAGTACTGATTAGCCATACGGCGAGAATCGGGAGGGACAGAGCGTTATTTTCCTTTGGGTGCGCAGATTTTTCTAGAATAGTTTGTTAACTCCATATGTAGAGCCCTAAGCACTAGAAGAGCAAAATTTCCACTCAAGTGACCCCATTTTGGAAATTATACCCCTTTGGGAATTTTTCTACAGGTGTAATGGCTATTTTGACTCCATGGGTGGTTTACAGGAACAAGCAGCATTGGATGTTACTGAGCAATTTGCAAACTGCCATTGTAGTTCCTAGTACGTTGTAGTGGCCAGTATGTTATGCCCAGCTTGTGCTTCTGGATATGCACCTGTAAATTACACATGCTCTCATCCCTACAGAAATGCCAAACATGTGGACGCCATATGTGGTTTAAGCACACTGGGGCTCAGAATGGAGTGGACATTTGAATTTGGGAGTGCAGAATTCTCTGGATTTCTTTTGGGGGCAAGGAGCCATGGTGCTTTTCAGGAGCCTTTGTACTACCAGTAACGTGGAAGCACCCTATATTTTCATTGACAGTTGATGGACATGAGTGAGGACTTGATATTTTTGTGGATCGAGTTGTAGCTTTTACTGGGAACATTTTACATAAAATTAGGGATTATATTTATCCGGAGCTGTACGCTGAGCACTTACTTTGGGGTTTCCATCTAAATCTCCAAGTGATGTTATTCAGATTAAACCCCCAATGAATCCATTCATTAAAATGAGGCAGCAGAGTTACTCTGGACTCCGTCTGGCCTCTGTTCAGTGGTGTCCTTTTCAGAAGAACACAAAACTATCGGACCGTGCTTTTATGCAAGCTTACAAAGATGGATCGATCACAGCATTTTGGGGATGAAACTGCTGGAAGTGGTGCGGGCACCATTCCTGGCAATAAGAGTCGGGCATCAGCTGTGATATCAACTAATCATCATTTGGCAATTGAGAACGCACAGCTACTGTGTGCGCAAAATCACCTGGACATACTCAGTACGTCCAAGGTCAGGAAGCACTTAAAGGGAAACTGTCTGCAGATTTTGACGCTATTAAATGCGGCCACTGCCTTTCAGGGCTTATCTACTGCATTCTATAATGCAGTTGAGGGCAGAGTAAGATACATGTATATGTACAGTATATGTTGAGTGCAGAGTAAAGTACTGCAGTGTGCAGGCACTGGGAAATGTGCGCAGCTCGGTTGTGAGATGAGGCCCATGGTGGGATTCAGTGATTGCCTGGTAGGGCAGTGTGAGTCTGATGACATCCAATAGTAAGAAGAAAATAGCCGCACAACTCAAATCTTCTGTGGAATAAAAAAATCTTTGTCCTATCAAAGGACCCGTTGAAGCGTGTAAGAAGCAAAATGGCCGTAGTCCTCTTTTTCTGTGTTCTGCTAACGTCCCTCCCTATAACCTTGTGCAAATGAAATGAAGGACAAAGGTTTTTATATTCCACAGAAGATTTGAGTTGTGCGGCTGTTTTCTTCTTACTATTGGATTACTTCATATGTGTTTTTCAGCAAGCACCTCCACACACCGTGAATATACCGTGAAGGGTGTTGTTGATTCAGAGATCACCATCTCCACCTATAAGTCAATTTTTTGTCTTTGTGCCTTTCAATTTTCTATATTTTGGGAGTTCAAGAGTCTGATGACAACTATTTCTACTTTTTTTTCTTAGTCCCATAAATGAAAGCACTTTGGGGGCTAAAGGAAATACTTAATTAAAAAAACCTTCTTCCAGGTGATTTATTGAAAGAGATGGAGAGCATGATTTGAATACCAAGTTATATTGCTGGCTTTGTGAGCAGTCACGGTAGTAATATTCTGAGCCAGTGCAAACCTTAAAGTGGGAATCAGCCCAGGGTTAGGGAAAGAAGGAGCTGAGACCATTTCCCACACATATACAAGTGTGAGACAAATCATTGATGATGATTCTGTGGTGAACAAAACAGGTGTGCCAAGGAGGTGATGTCATTGGAGGAGTACGTTGGCCTTGTTGATATACAGCACAGGTGATGTGTGACTAAAATATCTTCTGAGGCAAAAATGCTTGCTTTGAAGTCAGTTCTGGAGCAGGTGATGTCACATGTGTTATTGGTTGAGTAGTCTTAACAACACCTGAAAGATCTGGTGGTGAGTCATACATGTAGGTATCTTGTATGTTGGAATTCTTTTGCATGTTGCCACTAGATTTTTTATGGAAGTTTGCAGGATCTGCAAGAGGAAAATATGAGATGGGGGTCTCAGCTTGTACTGCCTAAGAACTCATTAGGAACACATGACATTACATTACCTGCTCATTTTGGAAAAGCAAGCCGGCCAGCAGTCAGATGAAGCCTCAAGTTGTCCTCCTACCCTTGCACTTCACACTCATCTTTCTTTCACCAGTCCGCATGCTCAAGTAGAACCTGGTTGGTGCCATCAACACCATCATCATTATCTACCACTACTTTTTGTCATGCTCTGTCATACTCTGAGTACATCCCCTCCTCCTTCTCCTTTCTGATTGTGTTTAGAAGAAACTGGTGTACATCTCCAGCCACCTGCTTGTTGCCATCTAATCTCTCACCTTAACTTGCTGGTGGTGCAGTTACTGCCATACCACCTTGTGCAGTCGGTTGCCTTTTAAGAAATAATAACATGTGATCATTGTTGCTAGAAGATTCCCAGCCACCATTATTTCTTGCCAAAAGTGGTGTCTGCTCTGTGTTTCATGTGCATGAGAATGTAGACTGCTCTCTCAACTTGTCTTTGAGTTCCAAAGTGCACTGCACCATAGACATCTGGAGCAACAACTATGGACAGGGACAATACATGAATTTCATGACACACTGGGTGGATGTTTTAAGCAGCAACTAGGCACCACTACGGTTGGAACAGGTAGTGAAGCTCCTGGGAGCTATGTCTGTTTACACTGCCAGGAGGTACTTAACTAATATGACCCCATTCCCAACAGCACAGTGTTGATTCCACACACCACCCTCATTCTTTCCTCTCATGCAAAATAAAACGCTGCTAAGTGATTTTACAGGTTGGAAGTTTGAGAACAAAAGCCATACAATGGATGAGCTGTGGCTGTGCAAAAGGTGGCAAATCTCATGCTGGCTGGAACCCTGTCAAATGCAACTGAAAATTTCCATGCGCAACAATGTCTGTAAGATTCTGGCTGTTTTATGGTTGCTCCATGCATGGCACATGTCCTGAATTCAAATATGCAACATTTATTTCAGAAATATACCCTTTTGAAGACGGTTGTATGGCCAGTAAAGTGTTTGCTCATTTTAACTGTTCTTACATGGCGAATTATGCCTTCCTGGCTTTGCAATACAGAACTGTCTGACAGAGCATCAACTGATTTACGATGCTGCAGCCCACTGGAATTGCATACGTTGGAGCGACTGTAAAAGAAGCATATAGCATAGATTATACCATATAGCAGTCAAACTAGCTGATGAAGAACACATGTAGCCTGCCAAAACTCTTCAAAAAGGCTACAAAATTTGTCAGTGGGTACAATTGTAGATTAGACGATGTTCTCTCCCTCATATTTATCCTAGAAGATGCACTCACTAGAATAAAAAATGGGATGGAGAAAGAACAGCAACTTGCACCTGTTCATCAAGGTCTTGTATCTACTGGAGACTCTCAAGGTCTATGTTACATGGTGCAGGGTATAGAGGCATAGGAGAAGGAGCACCAGATAGATGTGTAGGGGGAGATTGAGTCAGCACAGGCAGAGGACGAGGCTGACAGAGAAAAAATGCCAAAAATGACATCGACCATGACAACCAACCGTTGCAGTGGGGTGGTGAAATTGAATGCGGCCCTTGGTCATGCTGGAGAGCATGGAAAACTATATGTTGTAATGCTTGTATTGAAAGGTGTTTTTTCACTATCACGCCATGCTTTTAGATTCTTACCGTATAAGCAAAATGAAGGATTTTTTCCGCCTTCTGAACAGAAGTCCAAATTCTTTTATTACGAAGCTGTGAAGCTTTTGCTGATCAGATGCCTGCTGACTGCATGACTGACAAGGAGACCTTTCTTCACTCCCTGCACACCCAAAGCTCCCTGTCCTGTGCCAGTGATGGAGCTACAACAATTAGCAGAGACAACATAATTAGTATAATTAGACAACTACAGTATATTTGACATGATGGACCACATGTCTTCTGCCATGGTGCCAAGATGATGCACTTTAGGAAAAAGTAACACACTGGCTGAACAGCCACATTCAGCAATACCTAGGCTGTGTCATTTCTCCGACAGACATCCTTATCCCCAAGTGTCTGTCATGTCTAGTCTTCAGTGTATTGTCAGAGATGTTATTCAGCAAAGCCAATGTCAATGATTAGATAAGTTAAACCACCTGCCCGCCTGTCAGTTATTTAAGTTCTACACAATTTTGCTGTTGCAAATGCTGATGGCTTATGATCAGTCATGTATCTACTCCCTGTATATAAGTTCATATATACTGTAGTACTGCTGCTATTGGGGCTATCAGATATCTCCTTGCGTACCATGTATTATTTTTCTTCTTTTGCAGCTTCTGCTGCTGCAACTGCCCAGCTACACACTTCCTGGCTGTCAACTGATTTTTATAGTATTCTACCTTACTGCTCCTGCGGCTACCTTTGCTGGCTCTGTATGCCACACATCTCCTTGCCTCTCCTATCATATTTTTCTAACATGCGGCTTCTGCTGCTGCCACAGCCCACTCATGCCAACCAAACATCTCCTGTCTGACTTCTGTTTTTTTTTATAGTGCTGTACTGTAATGCTTCTGCTCAGACTACTGTTACTGGCTCTATACTGCCATACATGTCTTTGTCAGTCAAGTCTTGTTCTTTATACCGTGGGCCTTCTGCCAATGCAACTGCTGCTAGAAGTCCAGTCCACATCTCCTGTCAGTGGTGTGGTATAAATATGATGTACTGCTGCTGGGAAGCAAATTTCTTTGAGATTAGACAAACACGAAACAGCTCATAAAATAGGTATGATTTTTTGCATGGCTCATTGAAGAAGCCACTGCTTCTTCAATTTGAAAACAGCTAACCTGTTACTACTCCCTAAAATGGTTTTGCAATTATTTCATCATTTTGAGAATAGCAAACCTGTTGTGGATCAAAAAAAGGGAGTATTGTATCACTCTAGTTGAGGAGCCATTACTTCATCATTTTCAAAACAGCACACCTCATTTTGCTCCCTAAATAAAGGAATAATTTTCGGACGACTTGTCTTGTCTTTTGGCCCAAAAAGTTATAATTGGATAGTTTTTACAATTTAAGTAGGTAGCCTAAATGATTTGCAGTGCATTTTACATAGGCTGGTGGTTACCTCCGGTTATCATGCATTTTTCCCTATCCAAATAAGCTGAAGTCACTTTAATATCACTAAAGGTGCTTTTACACTAGTCAATAATACCTCAGATTCCCATGTTAACCAACCATTCATGATAATTGTGTAATGTGAATGGATTGAGGGACTGAATGATGTATCCAAAAACACTCAATCATCGCACATGAAATAATTTTTGGGAGCAAAAAATTTCTCATTCATCTTTTGAAAACTGTGTAATGTAAATGGAGATTGTTCGCTCGTTCAACAATTAGACCAAGGAAAGGAGGAGTGGAAATTCAAATTGTAAATAGGCATGGCTTTCAGTGATTAATTGATGGTTTTCCAAGGCAATTGTTCAGTTGCAGTTGGACCATTGGAACAAATATTTATTCGTGTTATATCGTTCATCGTTATTATTGCAAATGCCTCTTATTATCTAAAGTCGTGAAACTGATTATTGAACATTTTAATTTAATATAATTTTCTTTGTGCAGTGTGAAAAGAAATGTTTCTACAATACTAAATTCATCTATTCAAAATAAATAGTATCACTTAAGAAATGTGAACATTGAACACACCTACACTTCTGATTATCTGTCTGTGTGAATAAAGCACAACATGGTCCATATTATGATAGCTATACAAACATTTGATTCACGAATCTCATCTTATGTAAATACTTGCCTGACATTGTTTGCTAATTGTAAGTTACAATTGCATCTGTCATCATTTAAATGATTATGTGAACAAACCCTAGAGTCTATAATTGCATTCAAGAGCTCAGAAAGGGTTCAATACAGTCACAGGACAGCTCAGAGAGTCATGCACATGTTTCTGGACAGTTAGAGGCTTTGTAATATTCAGATTTGAGGCTGATTAATTTGCCAAAAATGAATTTTGGGGGGAAAATTCAACAAAGCTGTTGAATTCAAACTTCAAAAGATTTGCTCATCTCAAATTTCACAACATCCGCTCATCTCTACTAATAGTGTATGTGGAAATATGTTTTCTGGACAACCTCTTCGCTTAAAAGTTTAATAAAAAAATATGGTACCTTTGATCTATGGTCCAAAGAACCAATTTGGCAAACTAGGGGAATTTATTTGTAGCTTTTAATAAAATGCCCTGGAAATATCTAATTATACCAAAACCAGAAACTAAAATTGTATTTGTCTTTAAAGCTTTATCACAATAATATATGGTTCCTTTATTTTATAAGATAAAAATGAGCTTCTCCAGCTGATGTAAACTGCCATAGTGCTTGTTGGTAACATATGCCAGTAATTAGATTCTGTGTGCAGCTCTATTGACCTTAGCCAAGTAGTCTGTCATGCTAGCAGCAAGAGAAAAAAATTGTCAATCATCATTTAAACTCTTAACTTTCTTAAAAAAATCAACATCTTCCCACACCGGATTAAAGGGGATGTTCACTACTTTTACATTGATGCCCTATCCTTAGCATAGGGCATCAATGTCTGATCGTCCGTGATCCGACAACCTGCACCCTCGCTGATCAGGTCCTATCGGTGGCAGCGGCAGCCGGCCAGAAGTACTTACTTGCGGTGCTGGCCATCTGCTTGTAGTGACCGGGGCTTGTTGCTGCACATCTGATTCCTATTCAACTCAATAGCAGGTGGATGTGCAGTACCAAGTCCCAGCCACTACAAGTAGATGGCCAGCTCTACAAGCAAACAGTCCCGGATGGCTGCGGCAGCCACTGCCACTGATAACAGCTGATTGACAGGGGTTCCGGGTGTCGGACCTCTCCCGTTCAGACATTGATGTCCTATCCTAGAGATAGGGCATCAAAGAAAAAGTAGTGAACAACCGCTTTAACATTCTGTGCACAATTCAATCAGTATCAAAATATAATATGGAAGATTCTTTATGAGTACTAAAAAAAACTTTGAATGGAAAAAATTAAACATACAACATAATACAACTAAACAAAAATGACATAAATGTTACCCAATGTTACATAAATGAAAAATGTATTTATTAAATGATTGATTCGTGTAAATATCATAACAGGTCATGCGCAATTATAAGTCTCACGTTAACATGTTTCAAAAAATACTAATTATATTTCTCTGGAGTGAAAACATTTGTCTATTAAAGCCTGATGGTAAAATTCTCTGCATAATCTTTTTCACAGACATTTTAACCTCTTTGTTTCTCAGACTATAGATGATAGGATTTAGCCCTGGAGTTACAACTGTGTAGAAAACAGAAATAAACTTCTTGAGGTCTGAGGAAGAGCTGGAGTGAGGACGAACATACATAAATATCATAGTACCGTAGTATATCAGTACAACTGTAAGATGATCCCCACATGTAGAAAATGTTCTACTCCGACTACTGTTGGACTTGATTTGTAATATGGAGATGACAATAAAGAAATAGGACACCAAAGTGAGCAATAAACAGGAAAACAATACAGTAAGAGATAGGATAAAAATGGAGATTTCTGCAAGGTAGATGTCACCACAAGATAATACCAACAGAGGTGGAATATCGCAGAAGAAGTGATTTACATGTCGAGAGTTACAGAAGTCTAAATTGGAAATAAAGAGAGCAGGGATCAATCCTGTGAGAACACCAGTTATCCAGGAGCCAGCAACTAGTTGTATACACGTACTGGTGTCCATCAGGCTAGAATAATAAAGAGGTTTACAGATGGCCATGTACCGATCATAAGCCATGACTAACAGCAAATAACACTCAGTAGCCCCAAATGTAACAAAGAAAAAAAGTTGGGTCATGCATCCAGAAAACGAAATATTATTATTCTTCATTAACAGGTTAGCTAAAAGTTTTGGTACTATTGTCATTGTATACCATATTTCCAGGAAAGACAGATTGGAAAGGAAGAAGTACATGGGTATTTGAAGGGACTGGTCCATTATCACCACAGTCACAATGAGGACATTTCCAGTGATCGTCACTAGAAATATAATAAGGAATACAGCAAAAACAGGAATGTTGGCTTCTGCTGAGTTTAAAAGGCCTAGCAGTGTAAAGTCATTTACATAGGTTTGGTTGGCAAATTGCATGTTGCAATGGGAACATAAAGGCAAAAACCATCCAAAGAACCTTTACAAGCAAAACAAAAATTTGGGAAAATGTGTCGTTAAATAATTAAAAGGGTTCTCCAGTACCACTCACCTCTGTATTAGGAGGTGAGTTGTTATGATGATGTTGTGTCGTCAGTTACCTGGTACAACACATACATGATGGGCAAATATCATGTACCTCTCCTATTCATTGAGATGGACATGTTCATGACATCTGCCTATGAAGGGACATGTACTGGCAGGCATCTGCAGATGAAATGTCATCGGCCCTGTTCTCCTCCCAGTGCGGGGGTATTGTTTGAGAAGCCTTTAGATAAACACTTTCAACTGATTATAAAGCACTTCTACTATTTCTGTTGTCATTACAGCCAGATTGTAAGATGAAAAAGTTGGGAATATGACCAACTATTTATTTAATTGATATCATGAAAATCTCTGATATTTTGCTTAAAACTTAGCACTTCAATACTATTCTCTAGCCATTGGATAGCTTGCAGAATATTGTTCACTAATACTGTTCAGTAGGTTTTGAGAGTTAATTGTTTTTATTGCCTTGCTGTTTTTTACTTTTTTGATCCTGGTTCCAATGCTAGTTATTATGTAGATGCTGTATATATGTTATATTGTAAAGTTGAACACTCTTTATATACAATGCAATGAGTAAACTTTTAAATATCTCCATACAGTTTGGTGTAGAGTTGCATTAAGTCAAGCTATTAAAAAAATATTATGTATGGTATTCGTATGTTATAACATAAAAAGCTGCTAAAACTATATCCATAATTCAATTACGGTAAATCAAAATCTGAATTAATAAGTGATATATTATTTAATTCAATGTGTTAGTTAATGAGACTTTGGAAATGACTATATTTGCCAGGTTTTGTCAGAAATAGTTTCCTATAACGATGTTTGAAACAAAATGTAGGGAATTCAAAGAATGAATCTTGTGCTACAGGAACCAACGTAACTCCCCAAAAGTGTACCTGCACCTGCAAAATATGATGTTCACAACATCTTTTTTTTCTGCTAGGCATTATTGTACTCTTGCGATATTCAGATTACTAAGATTAAGCTGGAATTATTTATGAAATGCATAATCATCATAAATTGCAGTAAAGTAAATTAGAAACAAACAGGTTGGTCCCTTGAAAACAAAAGTTAAGACCAAATGATTAATACGCCAGCAACCATTTTGCAATATGTTACTGATATTCAGTAGATAGCACTACCTGGATTACATCTCCTAACCTTACTGACGTCTCAAACAATATATTAGCTAGTTCTGCTGCAAAATCTTTTTGCCGCTGGATCCAAAAGGTACAAGCTATGGTATCCAAGTTTTCCAGCTAAAAAAACACAGATCTCTTGAGTTGATATCACTTGTCTTATGCCCAGGAACAAATCTCGTTGTGTTGTGTCCTCCTGCTGCTTTTTGCATCACACTAAATGAACTGATTGAGCCAGGTTTAATGTGAGTGCTAAGCTAGAAACTCAATACTCAATAAGCCAGAATTACTCAAGTTAGTTTGTTTAATTCTAAATGGCTTTTGTAGCTGAAATCAAGAATACATTTTTAAAAACATCAAATGTTTAAAAGCAAGATATATACTACTTTGTTGTCTAAAAGTAAATGTATCTGTATTAAAAGTTATTCATGTACACTGAAAAATTATATAACTTTTTAATGTACTTTTTGTTAGAAACTTTGCTTCAAGTCATTCAATAGTAGCCTTTTTAGTTTACATTCCCTTTGTCCCTATGTGATGGATACAGAGATACAAGACATGTTGCAGTTACAGTACCGGAATCAGAACTGGGTCAGTAGGTATTTATCACATGGCCAGGAGTTGGTGTCTAAAGTAGGTTGCAAAATTATAATATGAGTTTAAAGGTATATGTGTTTAAAACAAAGGCTGCTACCAATTCTATCTACAGGATAATACATAGCATAAATAAGTGTACAATTTAAGGCTCAAACCTTGAACTATAGTACATTTTAGGTTTAAATCCAAATTTAAGATCGTTCTTTTGAGTTTAAGATCAGTTTGTTTATAGACTCTAAATGGTCATTGTTTAGTTCAAAGTCCCCATTATAAGCCTTGGGCTATAATAACAGGAATAGACAGTAACGGTTATTTTTTTTGATTACAGGTAGTGATGAACGAATGTGCTCGGATAAGGTGTTATCCGAGCACACTCGTGTGCTAGTAGAGTATCTTTTGCGTGCTCTAATACTATGTTCGAGTCACCATGGCTGCATGACTGGTGGCTGTTCGTCAGCCTCACCTCATGCAGGGATTGCCTAACAAACAGCCAAAAGACATGCAGCTGCTGCAATTCGAACATAGTATTCGAGCATGCCAAAAATACTCTATTAGCACACGAGCATAATCGGATAACGCCTTATCCGAGCACTCTCGCTCGTCATCACTAATAAGTTTTCTTACTGAAAAAAGAATAACAACATGAAAGTATACATTTCTACACATTTAGGTAACTGTAATAAAAAAATCAGAAAGTATAAACTGTACACAGAAATTACAAATTAATCAGTATTAATTTAACTGTGATCCAATAACTTACTTTCACCTGGTTGTGGTCATAAAAATACATGTACACAAGGCACTTAAGATGTTTGAGCAAGCGATGTCTCAGCCGAATAGAGACAGCAGAATTTACCTGGGGTATTTTAATGTTTTTCAAAACCTCAAGGGACAAAAATGCCAAATTCCCACAAGGAAAGAGATAAAATAAGAGTGTTTCTATGCTCAGCAGTATTATTATCGTCGTCATCATCATTATAATAATATTAAATAATCACATACTGTTGAATCATGAATAACAAAACTAGTCTTGGAAAAATAAAAATTGGTATCTGAAGGAGAAAACTTGAGTACTTTCATTACTTTAAAGCACAGCCATTTTCTTTCTCGCCTTTGGCTTCTGTTGCCAATTATGAAAGCCAACACTTTTTTATTTTTTGGTGGATCGAGATGTTTGCGATGTGTAGAAAGGGCTTGTTTTTTTGTGGGCTATGATTTAGCTTTTATGAATGCCATTTTAGTGTCCATACGATCTTTGGAAGGTGACATGAAAAATAGCGATTCTGCCATTTTGATTGTTTTTTTCCCCCTTTTCACATTCATGTTGGATAATTACTTTAATATTTTATTAATTTATGCATGTGGTGATACCAAATGATTTCTTTTTTTTTAGATGTCATGCACATTTTTTATGTTTGGCCATTATGAATTATAACATTGAATGGGTTAACTCAAAGCTGACCAGCAATAAATTCATATTCTCTATGGAAGGATTATTGACATATGACATATTGAAAACTTCATGTTGTCATTCTTTGTAATTTATATGGGGATATTAATTTCCCCTTTTCTATTGCTTCTATTATTTTGTGAAGAAAGGCTAGCTCTGCCCTAATTTTTATACTTATACTGTGTTATTAAACTAATAACATAGGATTCACCATCCATAATTGGTAATGTCAGTCCCTTCACATTGACCCTTATTCACGTTCATTAAATATTGCAGGGTGGCACTATGTCTTTTTTTCTTCATCTGACATAGTGTAGAAGTCAGGGAAAATAGTGCGCAATGTGCTCTGGGAGCGATCAGCTATAGATAACTGTGTTATTTTCTGCAGAGACGAGTCCTGGCTGGAAAAGTGATCGCGGTCTCACTGGAGGAAGATTAAAGACTTCAACTACAGACATCACCAGTGAGTCAGTGTGTTACTTGTACATGCACACTATATACTCTGTATACAGAGCTTCTCAGCTTCTCTGTATAACGTCACTGGTGATCACTGTATTATCTGTACACTGACACTATATACAGAGCTCCTGTGCATAATGTCACTGGTGATCACTGTATTACATGTACACTATACACAGAGCTCCTTTGTATAATATCACTGGTGATCACTGTATTACTGTACCTGTACACTGATCCTATATACAGAGCTCCTATGTAAAATGTCACCTGTGATCACTGTATTACCTGTACACTGACACTATATACAGGGCTCCTGTGCATAATATCACCAGTGTTCACTATATTACTTGCACACTGAAACTATATACAGAGCTCCTGTGTATAATGTCACTGGTGATCACTGTATTACCTGTACACTGAAATTATATGCAGAGCTCCTGTGTATAATGTCACCAGTAATCACTGTATTACCTGTACACTGAAACTATATACAGAGCTCCTGTGTATAATGTCACTGGTGATCACTGTATTACCTGTACACTGACACTATATACATGCTCCTGTGTATAATGTCACCAGTAATCACTGTATTACTTGTACACTATACACTATACTGTATACAGATCTCCTGTGAATATTGTCACTGGTGGTAATTATTGTTGAGCATTCCGATGCCGCAAGTATCGGAATTCCGATACCGAGTTCCGATACTTTTGTGGTATCGGGAATCGGTATCGGAACCATATTCATGTGTAAAATAAAGAATTAAAATAAAAAATATGGATATACTCACCTCTCCGGTGGCCCCTGGATCTTACCGCTGTAACCGGGAGCCTCCGGTCCTAAGAATGAGCGCGTGAAGGGCCTTCGATGATGTCGCAGCTTCTGATTGGTCGCGTGACCGCTCATGTGACCGCTCACGCGACCAATCAGAAGCCGCGACGTCAGCCGCGACGTCATCGAAGGTCCTTCACGGAGGCTCCCAGTTACAGCGGTAAGGTCCAGGGGCAGCCGGAGAGGTGAGTATATCCATATATATCCATATACTCACCTCTCCGGTGGCCCCTGGATCTTACCGCTGTAACCGGGAGCCTCCGTTCCTAAGAATGAGCCCGTGAAGGACCTTCGATGACATCGCGGCTGACGTCGCGGCTTCTGATTGGTCGCGTGAGCGGTCACATGAGCAGTCACGTGCCCAATCAGAAGCTGCGACGTCATCGAAGGCCCTTCACGTGCTCATTCTTAGGAACAGAGGCTCCCGGTTACAGCGGTAAGATCCAGGGGCCACCGGAGAGGTGAGTATATCCATATTTTTTATTTTAATTTTTTATTTTACACATGAATATGGATCCCAGGGCCTGAAGGAGAGTTTCCTCTCCTTCAGACCCTGGGAACCATTCCGATACTTTGCGTCCCATTGAAATGCATTGGTATCGGGTATCGGCGATATCCGATATTTTTCGGGTATCGGCCGATACTATCCGATACCGATACTTTCAAGTATCGGATGGTATCGCGCAACACTAGTGGTAATGTTAGTGTTATTAGTATTGTGGTTTTTATTAATGATCAGTATTGTAGTACTCTCACTATGTGGTGCTAATATGTGATCTGGTCATGATTTGGTGGTATTTCTCGTGTATGTGGTAGTATTTGGTTACTATGTGGTCTGGTCATGATGTGGCTGCATTAATCCCCTATTAATCCCCTGTATGTGGTATTATACGGTCACTGTGGTCTGGTCATGATGTGACTATATTAACCACATGTATGTGGTATTATTCAGTCACTATGTGGTGGTAATATGTGGTCTGGTCGTGGTGTGGCAGTACTTGTTTCCTTTATGTGGTATTATTTGGTCACTATGTGGCCTGGTCATAGTGTGGCAGTATCTGTTCCCTGTATGTGATATTATTTGGTTACCATGTGGTGGTAATATGTGGTCTGGTCATCGTGTGGCAGTATTTGTCTCCTGTATGTGATATTATTCGTTTACCATGTGGTGGTAATATGTGGTTTGGTCATCATGTGGTGGTATTTGTCCTCTGTATGTGATATTATTCGATTACCATGTGGTGGTAATATGTGGTCTGGTCATGGTTTGGCAGCATTTGTTCCATTTATGTGATATTACTTGGTTACTGTGTGGTAATAATATGTAATCCGGTCATAGTGTGGTGGTATTTGTCCCCTGTATGTGATATTAGTTGGTCACTATGTGGTGGTAATATGTGGTCTGGTCATGGTGTGGTGGTATTTTTTCCTTTGTATGTGGTATTATTGGTCTTGGTATAGTGGATTGTGTTGTGTATGACGGTCATTTGCTCTCTCTGATATCAATAAGGGGAAGATTCTTGATTTCCAATAGCGATTAAATACTTGGACATTTCACCCCTCTCTGTCTTGTGACTATTACATAATAGTAAATATGCACTTGCAGTGATTCTATGGTGAAAACAAGTAATCACCTATCCTAAGGCCATGTCCACACATTCAGTATTTGGTCAGTATTTTGTCTAAGTATTTGTAATCCAAAACCTGAAGTGGGTGATAAATGCAGAAGTGGTGATTTGTCTCTATTATACTTTTCCTCTGATTGTTGCACTCCTGATTTTGACTTAGAAATACTGATGTAAAATACTGACCAAATACTGACCATGTGAACGTGGCCAAAGGATAAGTGATAAGTTATGGATTGGTGAGGATCCGACTGCTAGGACCTGCACCGATCTGCAGAATGTGAACTCTTATCCCCATTAGTATGGAGCGGCTTACGGTGCTGCACTTGGCTTTTTCTTGAAGCCCCCAAAGAGGATGAATGGAGCTGCGGTCAGACATCCCATCTGCTGCTCAATTTTAAAATGGAGATAAAAGTGTCCTGTCATGGATAAAGGTTCCCCATTCTTCCGATCAGTGCGCTTTTCAATGGTCGGATTCCACCGATCAATGAGTTATCACCTACCTAACCTGTGGATCGGTGATAACTTGCCTTCATCAAAGCACTCTTTAATGCAAAGTACTGTAATTGTACATCCCAGTTATGGTGTATGGTGGTGCACAGTAGATGTGCAGCAGCTGCCTGTGTTTTACAGTCGACGCTCCACTATATCGGGGATAACGGCTAAGACATTTGCATATAGCTGTAGGGTGGGCTCCTGGGGTCAATTCCCCCTGTGGGCCCCAGACACCCCAGTCCGACTCTGTCCACGAACCTAGTCAGTCCAAAGAAAAAATTGATGCACAGACTCAGCCATGCATGCCAATGAGTCCGTGGAATCCATCGGACGGCATTCAGATGATATCTGAGTGCAGTTCGATTTCCACAGACTGACAGAATGGAGACTGTTTTTCCATCTTCTCCTCATGTGAGAGAAGATGATCATACTTTGATCACACTCCGACCACACTCTAATCACAGTCTGATCAACAACGCTGAACAAACTCTGCCCACAGTATGATCAGAGTGTAGTTAGCATAATCGGCCCAATTCTCTTGGATGAGAGAATACATGGTCATCTGCACCTACAGAAGCCTTAAAGTGAATCTGTCACCCCCTGGATGGTTTTGAGCTATTACTTTGGGCATACAGGTAATAGAATACTTAAACCAGTCTTACCTGTATGCCTCATAGCTGCGACGTAGATCTTGAGAAATTCATTTATGTTATTTGTAAATGATTTCTTCCAGGTTCTGGGGCATGCGGTGAAAGGAAGAAATCACTGCCTCCTGACTTCATTATAATGGCACCCCCTTCCCATCAGCATCACACTGACCTGTTTGGTGCTGTAATCCCGCACATGCATTATGCACGCGAGCGGTTATGCGAACTCTGTCCACCCCTCTATGTGCAGTGTCTTCATTGATTTTCTGCATAGGTGCAGTGAGTCATTGCGCAGTAGCAGAGACTCGCCTGCACCTGCACAGAAGTGGGGGTGCCATTATAATAATGTCAGGAGGCAGTGATTTCTCCCAGGCACCGCACGCCCCAGAGCCTGGAAGAAATCATTAGCATATAACATTATAAACAAATTTCTCAAGATCTACACTGCAGCTATGAGGCATACAGGTAAGACTGGTTTATCCATTCTATTACCTGTATGCCCATAGTAATAGATCAAAATCTTCCAGGGGGTGACAGATTCCCTTTAATTTTATTTGTGGGCTGAAATTGGCATGCCTATATGCACCATTAGGGCATGTGCACACAATGGCCTTTATGAAGTAGGTTTATGCATACATAAACTCTGGCATTTTTTACTTGATGCTTTTTTTTAGAGTTTTTTTTTCATTTCTCAAACATCTTTTTGCCATTTTTGGCCAACTGCATTTTTTTTTTAGCATTTTCCCTTTGTTTTGGGGGCATTTTTTTACTGGATGTTTTTCTGACTCAATTCAGGAAGTATCATTTCACCTTGAGGAGAGTGACATGTTAAGCAGATCGAGGTGAGGAGACAGATATGCAAATTGTCTCTTCAGAGAGGTAGAGGACTAGAACTCTAGTGCCACCTATTGGAAGTAGCAATCCAAACAGTCAATGTCGACCCTTTAACGAGCCTTGTCACATGACTTAGGATAAAAGCCATCTCAATAATCTGACAAGTCACTCCTCAGCGATTCAGGTGCTCAGAAGAGGGTTACCAACCCCTATATCCAAAATGAATGCAAAAAATCCGGCACTCAAAAACTCATGAAGAACTATTCGTTTTTATTTTCATTATCCCACGTAATCTACTATATAATTGTCTAAGGGTCACTTCCATCTGTCTGTCTGTCTGTCTTTCTGTCTGTCTGTCACGGATATTCATTGGTCGCGGCCTCTGTCTGTCATGTAATCCAAGTCACTGATTGGTCGTGGCAAAACAGCCACGACCAATCAGCGACGGGCACCGTCTGGTGGAAAAATGGCCGCTCCTTCCTCCCCGCAGTCAGTGCCCGCTCCGTACTCCCCTCCAGTCTGCCCTCACACAGGGTTAATGGCAGCGGTAACGGACCGCGTTATGCTGCGGTGTAATGCACTCCGTTACCGCTGCTATTAACCCTGTGTGACCAACTTTTTACTATTCATGCTGCCTATGCAGCATGAATAGTAAAACGATCTAATGTTAAAAATAATAAAAAAAATAAGAAATCGTTATATACTTACCGTCCGTCAGCCCCCGGATCGACAACAGGCCTTTCCCGCTCGTGACGCTCCAGTAACCGGTCCATGCTGCGATCTCGCAAGATGATGACATAGCGGTCTCGCGAGACTTCTACGTCATCATCTCGCAAGACCACAATGCACTCTTGAGACCGGAGCACACGAGCAGCGTCGGTAACCGCTTCGCTTGGATCCTGGGGCTCCGGAAGGTGAGTATATAACTATTTTTTATGTTATTTCTTTTTTTTAACAGGGATAGGATTCCCACATTGCTATATACTATGTGGGCTGGGCAATATACTACATTGGCTGGGCAATATACTACATGGGCTGTGCTATATACTACGTGGCTGGGCAATATACTACATGCGCTGGGAAATATACTACGTGGCTGGGCAATATACTACATGGGCTGGGCAATATACTACATGGGCTCTGCTATATACTACGTGGCTGGGCAATATACTACGTGACTATACAACGTAGGCTGCACAATATACTACGTGGGCTGCGCAATATACAACGTGGGCTGTGCAATATACAACGTGGGCTGCGCAATTACAACGTGGGCTGCGCAATATACTACGTGGGCTGTGCAATGTACTACGTGGGCTGTGCAATGTACTACGTGGGCTGCGCAATGTACTACGTGGGCTGCGCAATGTACTACGTGGGCTGCGCAATGTACTGCGTGGGCTGGGCAATGTACTGCGTGGGCTGCGCAATGTACTGCGTTGGCTGTGCAATGTACTGCGTTGGCTGCGCAATGTACTGCGTGGGCTGCGCAATGTACTGCGTGGGCTGCGCAATGTACTGCGTGGGCTGCGCAATGTACTGCGTGGGCTGCGCGATATACTACGTGGGCTGTGCTATACACTACGCATACATATTCTAGAATACCTGATGTGTTAGAATCAGGCCACCATCTAGATAATTATAACGCTTCGGTCTTTAAGACCTTAATCAGACTGGGATAAAAAAGAAGACAAATACAACAAAAAATTATAATCCATATTTTACATAAATTACATAAATAACAAGAAATGTCATGATATAACAAACATTATATAGCACAATATCAGGTATTCAATTGGGCAATATTAGAGATAGTAATTACATCCTGGCACAGTCATGTAGGAATTGTTGGACAGAGTAGGTGAGACTACGTACCGTATTGTAAGTGTCACGGGGAGACTAGGTGAGCGAGATCTAATAACCCGGGCCCCTGCAATTTCCCTCAGACTAGGGAAATACTGACTGACCCTCTACCTGGAGTTTACACTGATGGTGTGCATGTCCAGGCCCCGAACCTCACCCTGTCTCCTGTTTCAACCCTAGGCTGAAACCACCACCCAGTGAAGAGGTAACACACCAATCCCCACAGTTAGCACAGACAAGGATAAAGGAAAATATACACCATGCCGCAGTCACTCAGGAATACACTATAAATGTGCAGGGCAAAATAAATACAAATATAGGAAGGAGTAAATAAGACTAAGGAAAATACACCACCAGCAACGAATCCCCAATTACCAGGTCTCCACTTCAGACCGAGATAACAACGCATAAGACAGAAGCTATAATCGGCGACGCCCAATGATCAGGAGAACTATTTAAAGGCAATGGGCATGGCCCAGCTTCCAATCCGAGGATCAGGTAAATTAACCCCGGAACAGCTAGATAAAATCTAGCCGACGCCAATGAGCAAATAGTGGTCAAAAACGGAATTACCGCTGTCTGTCGAACGACCTGGTCTGAACAGCGTCCGACATGACAGTACCCCGCCTTCTACGAGGGACCCCAGGGCCCTCATGGCTTATAGGACCCGGCTTGTCTGGATGACGACAATGAAAAAACCTGACCAGCCGATCCCCATGAATATCTGAGGCTGGTACCCAGGACCTCTCCTCAGGCCCATAACCACGCCAGTGTACCAAGTACTGTAAAGTGCGATGCACTACACGAGAGTCAACCACCTTGGAGACTTCAAACTCCAAATTACCATCCACCAAAACTGGAGGTGGCATAGGCGCCGCGTCCACAGAACCCACCACCTTCTTTAGAAGAGACCTGTGGAACACGTTGTGTATCTTATACACCGTAGGGAGCTCCAATCGGTACGCTACTGGGTTAATGACGGCGGTGACCCTAAATGGACCAATAAACCGTGGACCCAATTTAAGGGGCGGTATTTTGAGTCTTACGTTTTTTGTGGATAACCACACCCAGTCATCCACACTCAGGTCCGGACCTGGCACACGCCTACTGTCAGCCACACGTTTGTACCTAGCACCCACACTCAACAGGCGCTGTTTAACTCTCCTCCAAACTGATGACAATTGTGCTCCTAACTGATCCTCCTCCGGAACGCCGGAAGAGCCCCTCTGACTCAAGGTACAAAATTGAGGATGTAGCCCGTAAACACAAAAAAACGGAGACTCCCCAGACGACTCCTGGCGGTGATTATTGATGGCAAACTCAGCCAAAGGAAGAAAAGTAGACCACTCCTCCTGGTTATCAGAGACAAAGCAGTGTAAGTACTGTTCCAAATTTTGGTTCATACGCTCAGTTTGACCATTTAACTGAGGATGGAACGCCGAAGAATGAGACAAATTGATCCCCAGCCGTGAGCAAAATGCTTTCCAAAATTTTGCCACAAACTGAGACCCCCTATCAGACACGATGTCAGACGGAACCCCATGAAGTCTGACCACCTCCTGCACAAATACCTGAGACAGAGTCTTAGCGTTAGGCAACGAAGGCAAAAACACAAAGTGCGACATTTTAGAAAACCGATCAACAATCACCAAGATGACCGTGTTCCCAGCTGATGAGGGCAAATCAGTGATGAAATCCATGGAGATTTCCGTCCATGGCTTACTAGGTACTTCAAGAGGAAGTAGTGTGCCTACAGGACGGGAGCGGGGCGTCTTAGCCCTAGCGCACGTGGTACAAGCTGACACGTATGAGACCACGTCCTGTCGGATCGTGGGCCACCAAAACCGACGTAACACCAACTCCAAGGTACCTCTAACCCCTGGGTGGCCAGCCAGGACAGTATCATGATGCTCTGCCAAAACCTTTAAGCGGAGATGAAGCGGTACAAAAGATTTGTTGATGGGAATCTCAGATGGTACCTCCTCCTGAGCCTCAGCAATCTCAGCCTCAACCTCGGTAGTGAGAGCCGAAACCACAACACCCTTTTGGAGGATGGGTACTGGATCTTCCCGAGGTTCACCCCCCGGAAAACACCTGGACAGAGCATCCGCCTTAGTGTTTTTAGACCCGGGTCTGTAAGTGACAACAAAATTGAACCGCGTGAAAAACAATGCCCAGCGAGCCTGCCTGGGGGACAGACGCTTGGCTGACTCCAAATACAGCAGATTCTTATGATCGGTAATAACAGTAACCTGATGTACCGACCCCTCCAAGAAGTGTCACCATTCCTCAAAGGCCAACTTGATTGCCAACAACTCCCTGTTGCCGATATCGTAGTTACGTTCAGCGGACGACAGTTTCTTGGAGAAATAGGCTCACGGACGCAAACCACTCAAAGATGAGCCTTGAGATAGTACCGCCCCCACACCAACCTCAGACACATAGACTTCCACAACAAAGGGTTTTGATACGTCTGGCTGCACAAGAATGGGGGCTGAAACAAAACTGTTCTTAAGAAATTCAAATGCGCGCACAGCAGCCTCAGGCCAAACGGAGAAATTGGTACCCTTTTTAGTCATGTCAGTTAGCGGTTTAGCAATGATGGAAAAATCCTTGATAAATTTCCTATAGTAGTTAGAAAACCCAAGGAACCGCTGAAGTGCTTTCAGGTTATCAGGACGTTCCCAATGCAGCACCGCTTGCACCTTAGCGGCGTCCATTTTAAAACCAGAAGCAGACACAATATAACCCAAGAAAGGCAACTCTTGAACAGAAAATACGCATTTCTCAAATTTAGCAAACAGCTTATTCTCTCTGAGAAGCTGTAACACCTGCCTGACATGATTTAAATGAGCATCGCGGTCGCAAGAATATATGAGGATGTCATCTAGGTACACGATAACGAATTTCCCCAAAACATGCGAGAACACATCATTCATGAAATGTTGGAACACTGCAGGTGCGTTAGTCAACCCAAAAGGCATCACCAAATTTTCAAAATGACCCTCAGGGTTATTAAAAGCCGTCTTCCACTTATCACCTTGACGGACTCTTATGAGGTTGTACGCCCCCCTGAGGTCAAGCTTGGTAAACCACTTAGCACCCGCCACCTGGTTGAACAAATCTGGTATCAGTGGCATTGGGTATGGATCACGAACCGTAATCTGGTTCAACTCCCTGAAATCCAAACACGGGCGTAATCCGCCATCTTTCTTCTTCACGAAGAAGAACCCTGCTGCCACCGGCGAGGATGGCGGCCTGATGTGCCCTTTGCTCAAACTTTCAGCAATATAATCTTTTAACGCTTGTCTCTACGGACCGGAGATGTTAAACATCCTTGCTTTAGGCAACTTGGCCCCTGGTTTAAACCTGATAGAACAGTCATAGGGACGATGTGGCGGCAACTCTGAACAACCCTTTTCAGAGAACACATCCACAAAATCCAGAAGTGACTCCGGAACGCTTGAAGTCACCGCAGCCACACATGTGGCCAGGCAATTCTCCTGGCAGAACTCGCTCCACTGAATTATGTCCTGAGTTTTCCAGTCAATTACCGGGTTGTGCATGGACAACCAAGGAAAACCCAAAACCACCTGAGCAGGAAGATTCCTGAGCACCTTACATGTAACCCGCTTGGAATGTAGAACCCCAATGTGGAGTTTCACCTCAGCCACAAATTCAGTAATCTCCCCCTGAGAGAGAGGAGCAGCATTGATGGTGATCACGCGGATAGGATGAGACAGTTTTTCAATCCTAAAACCTGCTGTGCACTCAAACTCCTCATCAATGAGATTTGTGGCTGAACCACTATCCACAAAAACAGTAATTGGCAGCTCACTGCCAGCGATTAAAAACCTTAGCAGGGAGCATGCATTGAGAAACCACCATGGAGGATATACATAAGCTCAGACTGGTCTCCTCCACACCCTCTGAGCTTAGAAGTTTTCCGCCGTTGCGTTTTTCTTAGACAGCAGAGGACAGATGTTAATAAAATGACCAGTTTTACCACAGTAAAAACAGGCTCCCTGCTTCCTGAGCTCAGGGGCTCGACGCTTCACATGTGACACCCCTGCGATTTGCATAGGCTCTGTGGGCTCACCTGCAGCAACCTCACGTGAACCTAAACCCTCTCCCATAGGTGGTGTCTCATGCTCCCCCTGACGCAAACGGCGATCAATGCGGACAACCAGACTCATAGCGGAATCTAGAGAAGCAGGAGTCTCGTACATCAGAAGGGCTTTTTTAACCCTTCCAGAAACCCCATGAATAAACTGACTCCGCAATGCTGGATCATTCCATTGTGTATCGATCGCCCAGCGACGCAATTCAGAACAGTAATCCTCTGCAACTCGCTCCCCCTGGCAAATAGTGCGTATCTTAGATTCTGCTAGAGCCATTCTGTCAGGTTCATCGTAGATTTTTCCAAGAGAGGAAAAAAAACTCTCCACAGAGTCAAATGCAGCAGAATCAGATGGCAAAGAAAACGCCCATGCTTGTGGATGCCCGCTTAACAATGACAACACCAGGCCCACACGCTGAGCCTCATTGCACGAGGAGATCGGGTGCATACGGAAATCTAGTTTGCAAGCTTCACGAAAAGAAACAAATTTACTGCGTTCCCCAGCAAATTTTTCAGGCAAAGGGAATTTAGGCTCAGCAACTCTTCCTGTCGCTCCAGTTTGCACATTAGATACTGCTAGTCCCTGTTGCTGAACTGCCCCCCTCAACTCAGTGACCTGTAGGGACAGCACCTCTAACTGGCGGGTTATGGAAGTCATGGGATCCATGACAAAAGAAAAAAAAAAGAAACCCCTTTTTTTTTTGTTGTTGTTGGGCCGATTATAATGTCACGGGGAGACTAGCTGAGCGAGAGCTAATAACCCAGGCCCCTGCAATTTCCCTCAGACTAGGGAAATACTGACTGACCCTCTACCTGGAGTTTACACTGATGGTGTGCATGTCCAGGCCCCGAACCTCACCCTGTCTCCTCTTTCAACCCTAGGCTGAAACCTCCGCCCACCACCCAGTGAAGAGGTAACACACCAATACCCACAGTTAGCACAGACAAGGATAAAGGAAAATATACACCATGCCGCAGTCACTCAGGAATACACTATAAATGTGCAGGGCAAAATAAATACAAATATAGGAAGGAGTAAATAAGACTAAGGAAAATACACCACCAGCAATGAATCTCCAACTACCAGCTCTCCACTCCAGACCGAGATAACAACGCACAAGACAGAAGCTATAATCGGCGACGCCCAATGATCAGGAGAACTATTTAAAGGCAATGGCCATGGCCCAGCTTCCAATCCGAGGATCAGGTAAATTAACCCCGGAACAGCTAGATAAAATCTAGCTGACGCCAATGAGCAAATAGTGGTCAAAAGCGGAATTACCGCTGTCTGTCGAATGACCTGGTCTGAACAGCGTCCGACATGACAGTAAGTGATGGTGAGGTAAGTATTGTGTCCTTAATAACAGACAAGAGCATATACGGCTGAAAAAATTAAACAAGGCTAAGTGTAAAAAAGTGGGGGGTATAACTCCACTGCCATAGACCAAAGTGGACGTGACATACAAGCATACCCCTATTCAGGAATGCACAGGTTTGAGGATATTAATAAGAGCGCAGCCTGTAGTAAAAATATATATAATGTACAGTTAGGGTACTGGCCCCCCATGAAGAAGGGGGGGGGGGAAATGATGCTTGAGGCGGTGATCAGAGCGCCGTGCATTATCTTACCCGACTGTGGTGCTGCAGATGTGGACTCCACCGCTTGTCTGTAATGTGCGGTCAGACTGCCCCATAAAAAGCACATGGAAGGGGCGGAGGATATGCTGACGCCGAAAAAAGAAAGTGGGCGGTACACAATGAGCACCGCTGTGTGTTGGGAACGGATGTGATGTTTCAAACATGGAGGTGCATTCCACAGGCATACTGGGTGTGTTCCACCCATACAAATATAGTGCGGACGCTGTGTACTCCGTGTGAAGACCAGGCATACATGGTCTGAAGACTACGGAGAGGTCATCCAATATATAATTATAAAAGGCCTCTCAATATCATAAGTTGAATTATCCTAATACCGTAAAGGGATGGAAAAATAAAAGAGATACATCAAGACCTATACTATCATCATAATGCAGGCAGTATGCCTGTGGAACGCACCTCCATGTTTGAAACGTCATCCGTTCCCAACACACAGCGGTGCTCATTGTGTACCGCCCACTTTCTTTTTTCGCGTCCGCATATCCTCCGCCCCTTCCATGTGCAGACACTGTGTTTCAGGGTACTGCCCCTCGTCAGTGCAAAGTCAGCCAAACCTGATCTCCACTTTGCAGTGACGAGGGGCAGTACCCCGAAACACAGTGTCTGCAAATTGACATTCTGGTTTGGCTTTTATCCTAAGTCATGTGACAAGGCTCGTTAAAGGGTCGACATTGACTGTTAGGATTGCTACTTCCAATAGGTGGCACTAGAGTTCTAGTCCTCTTCCTCTCTGAAGAGACAATTTGCATAACTCCATTCAACAATTATGAAACTGTTTTTCAAGCAAAAATGCTGGCAAAATGCTTAATAACAGCCAGTAAAATTCAAGGCATTTTTTTTAGCTATCCCAGTAAATTGTATTGTAAAGTATTGAGAATAGTGATGAGAGAATGTGCTCGGATGCCAACTGGGTATTTTGGGCGCGCTCCCAAAGTATGTTCGAGACCACGCGGCTGTTCGACATCAGCAACGCATACAGGGATTCAGAATCTTCATTGTTTGGCATCTTTGGAGTCATTATTACATAGAACGGTATATGTTCATTGTTTTGAGCATATCTGTATGCTTTTTTAAGTGGACTTCAAACTGGACCCCCTGAAAATGACGTCATGAACACATACACTTAGTGGTTTTTCTTTTGCCTGTCTGATGTAGGAAGCAATTAATATTTTTATTTATTTATTTTATTTTTTTATGCAGTATATTTTTGGTAGAGTAGGAACGTTAAAGATTATATCACAAAGAAACATCATATCTGTCTATGGGATGTATCTGACTGTTCAGATCCATTCACTTGCATAGGGACAAGCTGGAATTTCAGACATATCCAATTGACACATGTGGCGCTGTTTATGAAAAAAAGAATGAAAAAAGTAATTTTTATTTTGACAGCTTGTTTAAATATACTTCAGTAGAGATTAGAGAATAGCGAACATTTCAATGTTCGGTTCGGATTGCGATCACCGAATTTGCAATATTCACCGATTTATTCATCTAATATTCACCAAAAATAGCCAAGTCAATGGAAGGCAAAAGCAAAAGCATGTACAACACCTTCAAATGGCCCCAAAAGCTGCCAAAACACATCAAATTAGGAGCAGATACCAGGAAAGTTACCTCATTTCACCCACAGTACAAATTGTAGCATGGCACAGCGGCAATCAGCCAGGCATGAGGTATCGGGGTCTGGGCCAGCATTTACAGCTTTCAATTGAACATCAAAGTAAAATGAGGTGAGTGGGGGATCAGTGTAGGCCTGCTGTCTTGAGAGCTCTGATACCAAATACAACAGCTCAACCTACTTTCATGCTCAGCCACACTCATGTGGCACAAATAACAGTTTCATAGACTACTATTGTCATAAAAATCTAAGGATAGTAATAACACGGGTTGTTGACTCCAAGGAAGTGGAGGCCTGATGGTCTCGGAATCCTACTGCTACAGGCAACACACATGAAGGAGACCCAACCAGGAGTGCTCGCATTTCCCAAAAATATTGGCAGACACCAACTAAGTGGCATCAATTTCACCACAGTAGAAATAGTATAATAGGGACTGACTGGTCTCCACTACACCCAACCCAGCATATGGACAGTTTAACACCCAACCAGTTGTGTTCATATTTCCAAAAAGTAGTGGCAATTACCAACAAAGTAGCATCAATTTCACCACAGTAGAAATAGTATAATAGGGACTGACAGGTCTTCCACTACACCCAACCCAGCATATAGACAGTTGGACACCCAACCAGGAGTGCTCACATTTTAAAAATTAGGGTCTGACACCACTGAAGTGGCATCAATTTCCCAAGAGTAGAAATACTATCATAGGGACGGACATGTCTTCCACTACAGCCTACCCAGCAGATGTATACCCAATCAGGAGTCTTCAAATTTCTAAAAACTAGGGCCTGGCACCACCAAAGTGGCATAAATTTCATGAGAGTAGAACTAGTATAATAGGGACCGATACGTCTTCCACTACAACCAACCCAGCAGATGGAGATCAACCATGACTGTTCGGCTCAACTGCACACTGTCTGTCACACTGCGAAGCGTGCCGCACCCTTCCCTCTCCTCTCGCTGCCGGCAGGAAACTGAGACTTCTTTCCCGTGCTTCCTGTACACTGCCCGGCTTAGCCACGCTTCCTCTATCTGGGTCATGGGACCTGTCCGATCCCCCATTCTTTCTCCCCGGCAACAGTAAATGCAGCCTCGACAGTTCCGGACCTGGCATGGCGCAGGCACCGGCAGCCCGGTCTTCCTCCTTACACAGATACGCAAGATTAATGCAGCACACTAAAAAATGCAACATTGCCTAGTCTGTACAGTCTGTGATTGGGGTGCAAAAGTCCTTGGATATCTATGACTTGTTCATCTTCATGAAAGTTAGGCAGTCTACACTTTCAGGGGACAGCTAACTGCGCTCATCCATCAGGACACCACCTGCAGCGCTAAAGACACGTTCTGAGAGAATGCTGGCTGCCAGGCATGATAAAATCTCCAAGGCATGTGAGGCGAGCTCAGGATACTCATCCATTTTTGAAGACCAAAATGTGAAAGGGTCCAAACCCTCTCTGATGGTATTGATATTCAGTTCTAGATACTCCTGCACCATCCTCTCCATTCATTCACCACGTGTCAGACTTGGACTCTGTTATGCTGGTGCACGAGCTTGTCTAAAAAAAGTGTCAAAGGACTCAACGAAATTGCTTTTTCCACTTACACTACTACAGCTGCTGCTAATGTTTTGGTGTTGACAAATTGAGGTTGCTGGAGGTTGGTAGTCTAGAGCTACAATTTATGTGCACCGCACTGCTGTCTTGGGGAAAAGCTCTCGTAAAGTTGTGTAAAAGTGTATTTTGATACTCCAGCATTCGCAGGCCCCTTTCCATGGTGGGAAGCATCTGGGATAATTTGATCTTATAACGTGGATCTAGCAGAGTGGCAACCCAGTAGTCAGCACTATTTTGAATCATAACTATAAGGGGATCATGTGGCAGATAGTGCAGCAAGAAGGCACTCATATGTTGGGTTCTTCCATGAGGTCCAAGCCCATGCTGTGTTGGTGGCTGGGTAACACTGATGCTTGTTTCCTCCATCCCTTTCTGCCAACCATGAACAACAGGGAGGGAATGATTATCCTCTTCATCTCCTGACAGTTGCTCACCCATCACCTCTTCCTCCTCCATTTGTTCCTTGGATCTTGCACCTTCACTAACAGTTTATCTCTGTTATCACCAGCATCCTCGATTGCAGTAACCCACCCTCCCTTGACACCCACCTGTGTGATGACAGTCTGGAACTTTGAGACAATGTTATCCCTCCCACATCCTCCTCTGCTTCCTCCTCTTCCTCTGGGACCACCACCTTCCCCTGCAGGCTATTCAAAGTCTGCTCCAGCATATAGATGACCAGAATAGTGATGCTGATGAGAGCGTCATCAATGCTAACCATCTTAGTAGCCAATTTGAAACTGTGCAGAAGGATGAAGAGGTCCTTAATCTGTGCCCACTCCATTAACGTCATATGTGCCACGTCCGTACTGTGTTGACCCAGGCTATATGACATGACATACTGCATCAGGACTCATTGCTGCTGCCACATGTGCAGAGTGCAATTCCACCATGCACATCACTTACCAACCTGTTAACTGACAAGGACATAGACCTCTGTATTGAAGCAAGTTGATGATCTGAGGGGTGTGAATGGCGGAAGTGAGCACATAGCTTCCATGCTTTCTGCAGCAGCTCACCCAGGCTAGTATAGTCCCAGACAAAATGCTGTACCATCAAGTTGAGGACATGAGCCATGCAAAGCACATGTGTGAGCCTGCCTCGCCATAGGGCTGAGACCAGGTTCACACCGTTATCGGCCTTCCCTGAATGCAGGTTAAGTGGAGACAGTCATTGCTCAAACTTGGCCTGGAGAGCTGTCCACAACTACTTTAGCTGTTTGACTGCAATCTTCAAGGAATATAAATTTTAACACTTCCAGATTGCGGTGAGCCCAGGCTGTGCAGTACGGAGGTGGGGATTCGCTCTGCACTGTTGGAACGTGTGTCTCATTAAGTCAGAGGTTGAGGGTGCAGATGGAGGCCCTAGAAGAGGTGGAGGAGGCAGAAGCAGTGGAGGAAGTGTTAAATATAGCAGTTTGTCCTGCAAGCCTTGGGAATTCCAACACTTGTGGAGCAGCGCCTGCCCCCACAGCCACCAGAGTCACCCAGTGCCCAGTCAGCGAGATGTAACACCCTTGGCCATGCTTTCTCATCTAAGTGTCTGTGGTGAAATGCACCCTGGCAAACATAGATTTATTCAAGGAATGGGTGATGTTGTCTGTAACATGCTGGTGTAGCACAGAAACAGATTTCTTAGAAAAATAATGGTGACTGGGCAACTGGTACTGAGGGACTGCGACAGTCATCAGCTTTCAGAAATCATCTGTATCTACCAGATGGAATGGCAGCATTTTCGTGGCCAACAGATTGGAGATGGTGGAGTTCAACCTCTTAGCTTTGTCATGTGTAGGAGGAAACAATCTTTTACGTGACCATAACTGCAGGACTGTGGGCTGGCTGCAATGCTGAGAAAGGGTGTAGTATGGTGAACCGTGACAAACTGCTGGACCGTGAGGGAGCTGCAGGTGAAGATGTTATGGTGGATTCAGAAAATTGTGGTGTGCTTGTTCTATGAGATTGGTCAAAAACAGCAGGCATGTCGGCTTCCGTTTCAGCTGATGGCGGGCTCTCAGTCAGCATGACTGGAGATGGTAAAAAACCTGAGATTCTGTGGTTGAAGACCTGCGTCTGAAAAGTTGTCTCGGTAGCAGAGGAGGAGGAAGAAGCAGCAGATGTGATTGATGGGGTGGCTGATGGTTATTGAGGTCCACTGGTCTGCATTTTTGCACAGTGGGATTCCCAAAGTAATGCATGCTGATTGCGCGTGTAAAGATTCATACATGTAGTAGTCTCAAATTATTGCACTTTTTCCCTCCACTCAGTTTTTTCTTGAAAAGTTGGCAGATTATGTGAGTTGACTCATCCTTTGCAGTGTCAAAAAAGGTCCAGGGTAGGCATCCCTTGCCACGCCAGTGAGCTGCAGACCCGCGGACGCTGCTGTCACAGTCACACTTGTGGCTGAGGATGCATTGCTCATTGTGGCTGCATCACTACATGTCTGCGATTCCGTCTTCCTCCTCATCTTCCTCCTCAGATGACCTACTCAGCTGTGTGCCTTTGTATTCACACCAACTAGGATCTACCACCTCATCATCATCATCCTCTGTGTTATCACATTCCTCATCTTTAGAGTCTACCTCCTCCTCTTCTTGGCCTGACAGCACAGCACAGTCCTCGTGAGCCTCTGATATCTGAGTCTAATCAGGATCACCTCTCAGGGGTTAACATCTTACATGAGGGTCAGGATGCTGCTCGGACCCTACTTCGTCCTGCCCCGGATCCAAGCTATAAAATATTGGGCATCAGCGTAGATCTACTCCTCTTGACTCTTTGGTTCCCTACTGTCAGCTGTATGGTTGGAGAGCTGTTACTTGGAGGGAAGCAATGGTAATTTGGGTGTCACCTCTGTGGACTCTACTGGGTGTGATGTTGAGGTGGAGGAAGAGGAAGAGAGGCCACTTGAAGCTGCGCTTTCCATTCACTCCAGCACATGCTCTTTTTGGGCCTCATCAACAAGGTGTATCACTCTGTGTCTGCCAAAGAAAGGTAGTGAAGTAGTCCATCCAGTAACAGAAGTTGTCAGTTGTCTTTGGACGTGACGTTGTTGGTTCACTAGTGCTTTCACAAACATTACCACCTACACCACATACACCTTGAACACTAAGCCTAATCCCCCTTCCACCACAACCTCACTTTTTCCCAGTCATATTGCTCAGATAGTGTGGTAGAAGCACAGTATTAGCAGGAAAAAAATTGATTTTAAACTCTGCACCATCTCTGCAAATAGCTTTATTTCAGCAGCAGTAAATTACAAGGTGAAATATGTCATGCTGAATCGCGTTAGTCACAGAAGAAAGAATTGTTTGACTGTGGATGAGGACTATATGACAAAGAAGATTTGCGCAAAACAATTTTAAAATTAGATCTCCCCTACTGTATGACATTAGTAACACAAGAATTTTTGGGGGCCTATGGATGAGGCCTCTATAACATAGATCGGAGGCTGCAAACAATTTGAAAGTAAGATGTCCCTTACTGTATGATGTCAGTAACAGAAGAATTTTAAATATTATTGGCTTACATTATGTATCATCTAATTTTAGATACATGTACTTATCTTAAATATTATTGATTTAAATATTATTGGTCTATACAGTGCACCCTTAGACTATTATATCCAGTAGTGGTGTTTTTAGTTATGATTTTGTTATAATATTGTTGTCTGTTATGATATTGGTTGTGCTATGATATTGCTCTGCAGCCGCTATTTCCGTAAGTGATAGGTGCCACTGTGGCAATCCTACTAATAGTTCCCAGAAAAATTGTTTATCTAGGTTATGTATATGGTAGCAGTATTTTCCTTTTACACGGTTGCTTACTTCCACATATGGGTTTCTCTTAAGCAGCATTTGTGGAATAAATCTGGCGTGAGTAGTTGTGTGGATACCGGTCGATCCCTATGCTTTGGTTTCCATGGAGCCGCATGACCACTTCCGGTTGTCGCGCACCTACATTTCCAGTGCGGGTGCTTTTATACTCCATGTGCACACATTTTCTATGCCCCCTGACGAAGGTGTGATCGCTGAAATGCGCGTTGGGGCGGAGGCGCGTCCCCAGGATTTCCTGTCCTCTGTGCGGTGGGTACCCTGTGGCAGCAATAATTACTGATTTGGTAAAAATGGGCAATTACATTTGTATGTGGTAGTACTGTGGTGGATATGGTCCCATTGTTTATATACACTCTTTGAATGTCTGCCTGCAGTTAGGTTTCCCTCCCTGGTGGGCTCTTCTATTTTTTGTGTTATGTTTACTTAGTTTTTATATATTGTGTTTCCATTCTGTTATTTTTTTCATTCTCTGAATATGTCCAATCCTCAGCCCTAGGGGACGGGTATTCCTGGGTGCGCTCCTCCTGCTATTTATTCAGCATTTTCTTTGTGTTGTCACCATCTTCCCTCCTCTCACCTGGTTTTAATATTGTCAATAAAGTTCATATTTTTTGCATAATATTTGGCCTGACCAGTTATCATCCTTTTCTTGGAGTTGTTTGTATATATTAGATGATAGGTCTTGAGAGTCTCCTTCACTTATGGTACAGATTACTGTAATATTATGCGTTACCATGGTGATTAGTCATATAAGTTGGTATTTACTTCTTGCTTTGTTTTGCACAGGATTTCTTATAGACATGGACTTCAAAGCCAGGGAAATTGCTTGGCGTTCACACATAGATCAAGTGTTTGGAGGGGAAGTTTTCATCTCACAGCAGGCCAACGATCGCAGATGGGAGGATCAAGTAACTGAGTTACAAAACATGGTGGTGAAACGGACAAAGCTGTGGTGGAATTGTACCTTTTTGGAAGGTTACCAGACTAGGAAGATGATTCCACGTGGTCTGCGGGTTCGGGTGATCCCTACCTTTCCTGTGGAGGATGCGGCCTTAGTGGCGGGCTGGGAGGAGGCGTGCAACAATTGTTCTGGTCAACTTATGAAATTATTGAGTGATTATAACAAAGGAGTAATTGAGCAGTTGGATGTATCTATTAAAACAGCAGAGGAAGAGTTGAAATCGTGTGGGACTGCCGAACAACTAGATACATGTAATAAACAAATTGAGAAGGCCCTTGAGAGTGTTGTCAAAAAAATCCAAGACACTCAGTCCTCTAAAATCAATAGAGACCGTCACGACTATGAGAGCAAGAGGGTATATTTATGGAGAAAAAGTAGACAGTTCGAAGGCCAGATAAGACGGGCACCGTCTCAATCGTCAATATCATCAGTAAGTGACACCTCGGAACGATCAGCATCTTCAGTGACCACTAGGTCAAGAATGACGACACGGAATCAGAGGGATTTCACTTTTCATCCTTATAGACGAGATGTTCTCTCCTCTGAACCCCGAAAATTTAACAATAAGGTAATTAACCATAGTTCCCATAGTTTCACGGATACTGATCTAAAATTGTTAGAAAAGGGCTTATCTTTTTCACCTGCAGCACCATTTGATGTGTTTGAGGCTGTCAAAGATCTCCATCTTTTTGCCAGGTCATTGGTTTTTAAAAAATATTTCTTTGACGGTAATTTGGCTGCACTCTTCCCTACAGAGGAAGAACAGATAGCCCTCCGTACCTTGGAAGAACTGGCTGCTGAACATGACACCCCTGAAGGAGGTATGATTCCGACCTCCATTCGTCCGAAATCTAGGAAATTCCCCCCCCTTTCCTCGTGCCCTAATGTCGATTTATTTGTACAACTAGTTACCAAGGAATTTCGGGAGATACCCAGACATATTTATAGGGACAATCTAACTCGGGAGGAGAGGGGGCGCCTTCGTGTTCTTCAGAATCTTGGGGATGTGGTTTTTAAGCCGGCGGACAAAGGGGGAAACGTGGTTGTGTGGCCCAATGCTATGTATGAAAAGGTGGCCTTTCGCCAGTTGAACAATCAAGTTTGTTATAAAAAACTCACGTTTAACCCCTTGTCCGCCTTCTCTAAGCAGCTTGCAGACATTATAAAGTGTGCTAGGGATGTGGGTACGATCATGGGCGAATTAGCATCAGCATTGTTGGTAAGTGATCCCACAGTCCCTACCTTTTACCTTCTCCCCAAGATTCACAAGGACGCCCCTTGGTCGTCCCATAATATCTGGTAGAGGGAATTATCTAGAGAAGGTAAACCAATGGATAGATTCTAAACTGCAACCATTGGTTGAAAGTTTACCATCGTATCTTAAAGATACTGGTGAGTTCTTGAGACTTATGGATGGGGTATGCCTTAGTAAAGATGAATTATTAGTGACAGCTGATGTCGAATCATTGTACACTAGTATTCGACACCAAGACAGACTTCGAGCTGTTGAGTTCTTCCTTGATGCATCCAACTTCTCAATGGAAATTAAGGGTTTGATTCATAATTTATTGGAATTTTCTTTAACTCATAATTTTTTTGGTGTTTAAGGGGTCCTTCTTCCTGCAGCTCCAAGGAACAGCGATGGGGGCACCTTTTGCCCCTGCATACGCCAACCTGTTCCTGGGGCTGTGGGAGAGGGGCCTCTCCCTGCCAGATCATCCGGAGTCAATGTGCCGCGTCCTTTTGTGGACGCGGTACATTGACGATATTTTAATGATCTGGCGGGGTTCTGTTGCTAGTCTGCAGGACTTCATGACATCTTTAAACAACAACACCAGCAACATCACGTTGACATACAAGTTCGATAGGGACACCATCAAATTTTTGGATGTCATGCTAAAACGTGATGGGCGTGGTGACCTGCAGATGGTGATTTATAGGAAACCAACTTCAACCAACCTTTTGCTGCACGCCTCCTCCTCACACCCTGACCATGTGATTCAAGCTATTCCTATAGGCCAATTCCTCCGTTTGCGTAGACTATGTTCTACAGAGGCGGATTTTTTAGGCCAGGCTGAGGACTTAAAAAGAAGGTTATTAGCCCGCGGCCACAGTAACCGCAGCATTAAAAAAGCCTTTAATAGAGCTAAATATACTACGAGGGATTCATTGCTATATAAGAGCAATGTTAAACAAGAGCATGATATTGTCCGGTTTGTCACTAAATACCACTCTCAATTCCCAATGATGAAAAAGATCTTACAAAGATCTTGGCATGTATTGAGGGCTGACCCCGTCATTGCACGCTATTTGCCTGAGAGGGCTGGCATTGCAGTCAGACGGTCCAGGAACCTTAGAGATGTCTTAGTTCATAGTCACTATACTGGTGAAAGGGTGACTACCTTCCTGGATTCTATGGCGGTTCGGGTGGGGTGTGCCCCTTGCGGCCGCTGTGTCACATGCCCGAACATTGAGAGAGTTGGCGTATTTTCTAACTTTGATAGATCATGTGAATTTAAAATCAAGAAAAGAATTACATGCACGAGCAAAAACGTGATCTATGTGGTAACATGTCCATGTGATAAAATGTATGTTGGCATGACCACTCGCCAGCTCAAAACACGTATTCGTGAGCACGTTTTGGGCATTGGCGCAGCGGCGGCCGTAGATGACACCTCCACCCTTAAAACATTACCACGCCATTTTAAGATGTTTCATGACTGCAAAGCTGGCCTTCTCAGGGCTAGAGGTATTGACTTGTTGGATGTGGGGATCCGTGGGGGGGGCACCTTCCAGAGGCTGGCCCGTATAGAGTCTAGGTGGATTTGGACTCTGGGCACGGTACAGCCGGTTGGACTTAATGATAACATCAGTTATGCCCCCTTCCTCTGAAGTCTCTAATTTTTATGCTCTCATCCACCTATGTGGTCATTGGCCTTGTCTGTGTTGTTTTTATTATTTTTTTTAACTTACTTCGTATATTTTCAGCACATTTTGACACCGGAATGCTGTGTGGTCTTTTTCTTCCTTGTTTCTCCGCGTCAAGACTCTGATATTATCTGATCAAGCTTCTGATATGAAGATAACCTAAGTGGAATGAGTGGTGAAGAAGGAGGAGAAAAAACGGACTGTGTTTATTAATGACCTGTTCAATTATTGCACTGCACTGTCTTCATATAGGCATTGTTGTTTGTGATAGCTATATTTTTGGAATTCTGGGAATAATATGTTGGCGGTTGCCTTTTAGCATTTTTGTGATATTGCCAGCACTATATATATATTTTTGCACCACTATATACTCTGGGTTATGGTGGGTGTATTCAGACTGACCATATTATGTATCATCTAATTATGGGTACATGTACTTATTTTAAATATTATTGGCTTACATTATGTATCATCTAATTATAGATACATGTACTTATCTTAAATATTATTGATTTAAATATTATTGGTCTATACAGTGCACCCTTAGACTATTATACCCAGTAGTGGTGGTTTTAGTTATGATTTTGTTATAATATTGTTGTCTGTTATGATATTGGTTGTGTGTCATGATCTCAATGGCAAGAGAACATAGCATAAGCATATATAGGAACTAGCTCTTGGAAGATGGGAACTGAGCTGACCATGAACTAAACCTAACGCACAACTAGCAGTGGCCAGGTAGCATGCCTACGTTGATTCTAGATGCCCAGCCCAGCCGGAGGACTAAATAAAGCTAGCAGAGGAAAATATTAGTCCTAGCTCACCTCTAGAGAAATACCCCGAAAGGAGACAGAGGCCCCCCACATGTAATGGCGGTGAGTTGAGATGAAATAACAAACGTAGTATGAAAATAGGTTTAGCAAATTTGAGGTCCACTTACTACATAGCAGAAGACAGAAAGGACACTTTCATGGTCAGCTGAAAACCCTATCAAAAACACCATCCAGAAATTACTTTAAAACTCTGGCATTAACTCATAACACCAGAGTGGCAATTCCCGTTCACAAGAGCTTTCCAGACACAGTAACGAAACTACAGCTGTGAACTGGAACAAAATGCAAAAACAAACATGGACAAGAGTCCAACTTATCTAGTAGTTGTCTAGGAGCAGGAACAAGCACAGAGAGGCTTCTGATAACATTGTTGACCGGCAAGCAACTAACAGAGCAGCAAGGTTATATAGCGACTCCCACATCTTGATGGGAACAGGTGAACAGAGAAGATGAAGACACCAGTTCAATTCCACCAGTAGCCACCGGGGGAGCCCAGAATCCAAATTCACAACAGTACCCCCCCCTCAAGGAGGGGGCACCGAACCCTCACCAGAACCACCAGGGCGATCAGGATGGGCCCTATGAAAGGCACGAACCAGATCGGAGGCATGAACATCAGATGCATTCACCCAAGAATTATCCTCCTGGCCGTATCCCTTCCACTTGACCAGATACTGGAGTCTCCGTCTGGAAACACGAGAGTCTAAGATTTTCTCCACAACGTACTCCAACTCACCCTCAACCAACACCGGAGCAGGAGGCTCAACGGAAGGCACAACCGGTACCTCATACCTGCGCAATAATGACCGATGAAAAACGTTATGAATAGAAAAGGATGCAGGGAGGTCCAAACGGAAGGAAACAGGGTTAAGAATCTCCAATATCTTATACGGGCCGATAAACCGAGGCTTAAACTTAGGAGAAGAGACCCTCATAGGGACAAAACGAGAAGACAACCACACCAAATCCCCAACAGAAAGCCGAGGACCAACACGACGGTGGCGGTTGGCAAAAAGCTGAGTCTTCTCCTGGGACAACCTCAAATTGTCCACCACCTGCCCCCAGATCTGATGCAATCTCTCCACCACAGCATCCACTCCAGGACAATCCGAAGATTCCACCTGACCAGAGGAAAATCGAGGATGAAACCCCGAATTACAGAAAAACGGGGACACCAAAGTGGCAGAGCTGGCCCGATTATTGAGAGCGAACTCCGCCAATGGCAAAAAAGCAACCCAATCATCCTGGTCAGCAGACACAAAACACCTCAGATATGTCTCCAGGGTCTGATTAATCCGCTCGGTCTGGCCATTCGTCTGAGGATGGAAAGCGGACGAAAAAGATAAATCTATGCCCATCCTAGCACAGAATGCCCGCCAAAATCTAGACACGAATTGGGTCCCTCTGTCAGAAACGATATTCTCAGGAATACCATGCAAACGAACAACATTTTGAAAAAACAGAGGAACCAACTCGGAAGAAGAAGGCAACTTGGGCAGAGGAACCAAATGGACCATCTTAGAAAAACGGTCACACACCACCCAGATGACAGACATCTTCTGAGAAACAGGCAGATCTGAAATAAAATCCATCGAGATGTGCGTCCAAGGCCTCTTAGGAATAGGCAAGGGCAACAATAATCCACTAGCCCGAGAACAACAAGGCTTGGCCCGAGCACAAACGTCACAAGACTGCACAAAGCCTCGCACATCTCGTGACAGGGAAGGCCACCAGAAGGACCTTGCCACCAAATCCCTGGTACCAAAAATGCCAGGATGACCTGCCAACGCAGAAGAATGAACCTCAGAGATGACTCTACTGGTCCAATCATCAGGAACAAACAGTTTATCAGGTGGGCAACGATCAGGTCTCTCCGCCTGAAACTCCTGCAAGGCCCGCCGCAGGTCTGGAGAAACGGCTGACAATACCACTCCATCCTTAAGGATACCTGTGGGCTCAGAGTTACCAGGCGAGTCAGGCTCAAAACTCCTAGAAAGGGCATCCGCCTTAACATTCTTAGAACCCGGTAGGTATGACACCACAAAATTAAACCGAGAGAAAAATAATGACCAGCGCGCCTGTCTAGGATTCAGGCGCCTGGCGGTCTCAAGATAAATCAAATTTTTGTGGTCAGTCAATACCACCACCTGATGTCTGGCCCCCTCAAGCCAATGGCGCCACTCCTCAAAAGCCCACTTCATGGCCAAAAGCTCCCGATTCCCAACATCATAATTCCGCTCAGCGGGCGAAAATTTACGGGAAAAGAAGGCACAAGGCCTCATCACGGAGCAGTCAGAACTTTTCTGCGACAACACTGCCCCAGCTCCGATCTCAGAAGCGTCGACCTCAACCTGAAAAGGTAGAGCAACATCAGGCTGACGCAACACAGGGGCAGAGGAAAAACAGCGCTTAAGCTCCCGAAAGGCCTCCACAGCATCAGGGGACCAATCAGCAACATCAGCACCCTTCTTAGTCAAATCGGTCAATGGCTTAGCAATATCCGAAAAACCAGCAATAAATCGACGATAAAAGTTAGCAAAGCCCAAAAATTTCTGAAGACTCTTAAGAGAAGAGGGCTGCGTCCAATCACAAATAGCTTGAACCTTGACAGGATCCATTTCAATGGAAGAGGGGGAAAAAATATATCCCAAAAAGGAAATCCTCTGTACCCCAAAAACACACTTCGAACCCTTCACACACAAAGAATTAGACCGCAAAACCTGAAAAACCCTCCTGACTTGCTGGACATGAGAGTCCCAGTCATCCGAAAAAATCAGAATATCATCCAGATACACAATCATAAATTTATCCAAATAATCGCGAAAAATATCATGCATAAAGGACTGGAAAACTGACGGAGCATTAGAAAGACCAAAAGGCATCACTAAATACTCAAAGTGGCCCTCGGGCGTATTAAATGCGGTTTTCCACTCATCCCCCTGCCTGATTCGCACCAAATTATACGCCCCACGAAGGTCAATCTTAGAGAACCACTTGGCCCCCTTTATGCGAGCAAACAAATCAGTCAGCAACGGCAATGGGTATTGATATTTAACAGTGATTTTATTCAAAAGCCGATAATCAATACATGGTCTCAAAGAGCCGTCTTTTTTTTGACACAAAGAAAAAACCGGCTCCTAAGGGAGATGACGATGGACGAATATGTCCCTTTTCCAAGGACTCCTTTATATATTCTCGCATAGCAGCATGTTCAGGCACAGACAGATTAAATAAACGACCCTTTGGGTATTTACTACCCGGGATTAAATCTATGGCACAATCGCACTCTCGGTGCGGAGGTAACGAACCAAGCTTGGATTCTTCAAAGACGTCACGATAGTCAGACAGGAACTCAGGAATTTCAGAGGGAATGGATGATGAAATGGAAACCACAGGTACATCCCCATGAGCCCCCTTACATCCCCAGCTCAACACAGACATAGCTCTCCAGTCGAGGACTGGGTTGTGAGATTGCAGCCAAGGCAATCCTAGCACCAAATCATCATGTAGATTATACAGCACCAGAAAGCGAATAATCTCCTGGTGATCCGGATTAATACGCATAGTTACTTGTGTCCAGTATTGTGGTTTATTATTAGCCAATGGGGTGGAGTCAATCCCCTTCAGAGGAATAGGAGTCTCCAAAGGCTCTAAATCATACCCACAGCGTTTGGCAAAGGACCAATCCATAAGACTCAAAGCGGCGCCAGAGTCGACATAGGCGTCCGTGGTAATAGATGACAAAGAGCAAATCAGGGTCACAGATAGAATAAATTTAGACGGTAAGGTGCAAATGGAAACAGATTTACCAAGCTTTTTAGTGCGCTTAGAGCATGCTGATATAACATGAGTAGAATCACCACAATAGAAACACAACCCATTTTTCCGTCTAAAATTCTGCCGCTCGCTTCGGGACAGAATTCTATCACACTGCATACTCTCTGGCGACTTCTCAGTGGACACCGCCAGATGGTGCACTGGTTTGCGCTCCCGCAAACGCCTATCGATCTGAATAGCCATTGTCATGGACTCATTCAGACCCGCAGGCACAGGGAACCCCACCATAACATCCTTAATGGCATCAGAGAGACCCTCTCTGAAAGTCGCCGCCAGGGCGCACTCATTCCACTGAGTAAGCACAGACCATTTACGGAATCTTTGGCAGTAAATTTCCGCTTCATCTTGCCCCTGAGATAGGGACATCAAAGTTTTTTCTGCCTGAAGCTCCAAATGAGGTTCGTCATAAAGCAACCCCAAGGCCAGAAAAAACGCATCCACATTGAGCAACGCAGGATCCCCTGGTGTCAATGAAAAAGCCCAGTCTTGAGGGTCGCCCCGGAGCAAGGAAATCACAATCCTGACCTGCTGTGCAGGGTCTCCGGCAGAGCGAGATTTCAGAGACAAAAATAATTTGCAATTATTTCGAAAATTCTGAAACCCGGATCTATTCCCCGAGAAAAATTCCGGCCAAGGAATTCTCGGCTCAGATACAGGTGCATGACAAACAAAATCTTGCAAATTTTGTACCTTCGTGGCGAGATTATTCAAACCTGCAGTCACACTCTGAAGATCCATTACAAACAGGTGGACACAGAGCCATTCAAGGGTTAAGAGGAGGTAAGAAGCAGCTAGACAGCAATTAAGGGCTAGGCAGCAAAACTCTGAGGGGAAAAAAAAAAAAAAAAAAATTTCCCTTCAACACTTCTTTTTCTCCTGCTTCAGCCCAAACAATTAACACTTTGCGGGCCGGTCAAACTGTCATGATCTCAATGGCAAGAGAACATAGCATAAGCATATATAGGAACTAGCTCTTGGAAGATGGGAACTGAGCTGACCATGAACTAAACCTAACGCACAACTAGCAGTGGCCGGGTAGCATGCCTACGTTGATTCTAGATGCCCAGCCCAGCCGGAGGACTAAATAAAGCTAGCAGAGGAAAATATTAGTCCTAGCTCACCTCTAGAGAAATACCCCGAAAGGAGACAGAGGCCCCCCACATGTAATGGCGGTGAGTTGAGATGAAATAACAAACGTAGTATGAAAATAGGTTTAGCAAATTTGAGGTCCACTTACTACATAGCAGAACACAGAAAGGACACTTTCATGGTCAGCTGAAAACCCTATCAAAAACACCATCCAGAAATTACTTTAAAACTCTGGCATTAACTCATAACACCAGAGTGGCAATTCCCGTTCACAAGAGCTTTCCAGACACAGTAACGAAACTACAGCTGTGAACTGGAACAAAATGCAAAAACAAACATGGACAAGAGTCCAACTTATCTAGTAGTTGTCTAGGAGCAGGAACAAGCACAGAGAGGCTTCTGATAACATTGTTGACCGGCAAGCAACTAACAGAGCAGCAAGGTTATATAGCGACTCCCACATCTTGATGGGAACAGGTGAACAGAGAAGATGAAGACACCAGTTCAATTCCACCAGTAGCCACCGGGGGAGCCCAGAATCCAAATTCACAACAGTTGTGCTATGATATTGCTCTGCAGCCGCTATTTCTGTAAGTGATAGGTGCCACTGTGGCAATCCTACTAATAGTTCCCAGAAAAATTGTTTATCTAGGTTATGTATATGGTAGCAGTATTTTCCTTTTACACGGTTGTTTACTTCCACATATGGGTTTCTCTTAAGCAGCATTTGTGGAATAAATCTGGCGTGAGTAGTTGTGTGGATACCGGTCGATCCCTATGCGCCTGCGCGTTTTCGTGGTGACTGTTGGACGCTTCGGGTCACATGGGGCCCCTGTGATCTTCGGCGTCCTTCGGTCTTCCTAGGACACGGCCGGCGCTTTGGTTTCCATGGAGCCGCATGACCACTTCCGGTTGTTGCGCACCTACATTTCCGGTGCGGGTGCTTTTATACTCCATGTGCACACATTTTCTATGCCCCCTGACGAAGGTGTGATCTCCAAAACGCGCGTTGGGGCGGAGGCGCGTCCCCAGGATTTCCTGTCCTCTGTGCGGTGGGTACCCTGTGGCAGCAATAATTACTGATTTGGTAAAAATGGGCAATTACATTTGTATGTGGTAGTACTGTGGTGGATATGGTCCCATTGTTTATATACACTCTTTGAATGTCTGCCTGCAGTTAGGTTTCCCTCCCTGGTGGGCTCTTCTATTTTTTGTGTTATGTTTACTTAGTTTTTATATATTGTGTTTCCATTCTGTTATTTTTTTCATTCTCTGAATATATACAATCCTCAGCCCTAGGGGACGGGTATTCCTGGGTGCGCTCCTCCTGCTATTTATTCAGCATTTTCTTTGTGTTGTCACCATCTTCCCTCCTCTCACCTGGTTTTAATATTGTCAATAAAGTTCATATTTTTTGCATAATATTTGGCCTGACCAGTTATCATCCTTTTCTTGGAGTTCTCTGTAACATAGACTAGATGCTACTAACAATTTGAACCTGACATGTCCCCCACTGTATCACGTTAGTAACACAAGAATTTTTTTGGCCCTGTGGAAGAGGCCTCTATAACATAAACTAGATGATAAAAACAATTTGAATGAGATGTCCCCTACTGTATGACATTAGTAACATAAGAAATAATTTTGGCCCTGTGGATGAGATCTCTATAACATAGCCTAGATGCTACAAACAATTTGAAAGTAAGATGTCCACACACTACCATATGACGTTAGTAACTCAATACTTTTTTGGGGTCCTGCGGATGAAGTGTCTATAACATAGAGTAGATGCTGCAAGCAATTTGAAAGTGAGATGTCCCCTATTTTATGACGTTAGTAGTAGAAGACATTTTTTGGAGCCTGTAGATGAGGCCTCTATAACATAGACTACATGCTACAAACAATTTGAAAGTGAGATGTCCCCAACTGTATGGCATTAGTAGCACAAGAAAGATATTTGACTCTGTGGATGAGGCCTCTATAACATGAACTAGATGCTACAAACAATTTGAAAGTGAGATGTCCCTTACTGTATGACGTTAGTAACAGAAGAATTTTTTGGCCTTGTGGTTGAGGCCTCTATAACATAAACTAAATGTTACAAACAATTTGAATGAGATGTCCCCTACTGTATGACATTAGTAACACAAAAAATATTTTTTTGGCACTGTGGATGAGGCCTCTATAACATCGATTAGATGCTATAAACAAATTGAAAGTGAGATGTCCCCTACTGTATGACGTTAGTAACAGAATAATTTTGGGGGGGCCTGTCAATGAGGCCTCTATAACTCAGAGTAGATGCTACAAGCAATTTCAAAGTGAGATGTCCCTTACTGTATGATGTTAGTAATAGAAGAATTTTTGGAGGCCTGTGGATGAGGCCCCTATCACATAGCCTAGATGCTGCAAACAATTTGAAAGTGAGATGTCCCCTACTGTATGACGTTAGTAACAGAATAATTTTTGGGGGGCCTGTGGATGAGGCCTCTATAACTCAGAGTAGATGCTGCAAGCAATTTCAAAGCGAGATGTTCCTTACTGTATGTTAGTAATAGAAGAAAATTTTAGGGAGCCTGTGGATGAGGCCTCTATAACACACTAGATGCTGCAAACAATTTGAACGTAAGATGTCCCCTACTGTATGATGTCAGTAACAGAAGAATTTTTGGGGGGCCTGTGGATGAGGCCTCTATAGCATAAACTAGATGCTACAAACAATGTGAATGAGATGTCCCCTACTGTATGACATTAGTAACACAAGAAATAATTTTGGCCCTGTGAATTAGGCCTCTATAACATAGCCTAGATGCTACAAACAATTTGAAAGTAAGATGTCCCCTACTGTATGACATTAGTAGCACAAAAAAGATATTTGATTGACTATGTGGATGAGGCCTCTATAACATAAACTAGATGCTACAAACAATTTGAATGAGATGTCCCCTACTGTATGACATTAGTAACACACAAAATATTTTTGGCACTGTGGATGAGGCCTCTATAACATAGACTAGATGCTATAAACAAATTGAAAGTGAGATGTCCCTTACTGTATGATGTTAGTAATAGAAGAATTTTTTGGGGCCTGTGGATGAGGCCTCTATAACATAGACTAGATGCTGCAAAAATTTTTAAATTGAGATGTCCCTTATAGTATGACGTTAGTAACTGAAGAATTTGTTTTGGGCCTGTGGATGAGGCCTCTATAACATAGACAAGATGCTACAAACAGTTTGAAAGTGAGATGTCCCCTTCTGTATGACGTTAGTAACAGAAGACTTTTTGGGGGGCCTGTGGATGAGCCCTCTTTAACATAGACTAGATGCTACAAACATTTTGAAAGTGGGATGTTCCCTACTGTCTGACATTATCAACAGAAGAATTTGTTTTGGGCCTGTGGATGAGGCCTCTATAACACACTAGATGCTGCAAACAATTTGAAAGTAAGATGTCCCCTACTATATGACATCAGTAACAGAAGAATTCTTTGGAGGCCTGTGGATGAGACCTCTTTAACATAGACTAGATGCTATAAACAATTTGAAAGTGAGATGTCCCCTACTGTACAACGTTAGCAATTGACCAATTTTTTTTAATTGTGGGTGACGCCTGTAAAACCTAGAAGTTATGCTCCAAACTGTTAGGGCTGGCGGAACGCACCGAGTAAATATTGAGATGTTATTTGGTGCGTTCGCAGCCCGGGGTCCACTGTGCAGGAAAAGAACCTGCTGCTGGCAAACGGTGGCACTATATGGCGGTAGAAGCGAACTCTGTTGATTCACAGAGTCGCTATAAAGAAAGGACTGTGTCCTGTTAAACTTCACAGGTATACAAAGTAACTGCTGAGCAGATAGCAGCTTGTGGTCACGCAGTCAAGGAGGCAATCATACAATCTCCTCACCGGCGGTGACGGTATTCTAAGTGGCTTATTTCAGCCGGGTCCCTGAATACACACAAGAGTGACCACATTGGCGCAAAACTCATGACATGAATTTATAATACGCATGGCCTTGCAGCCATGCAAACCTTTTATAGCTGCAGCAAGTACAGGGCCTTCCTAGAAAGACCAATGAGAGGCTGCCACAGAGCCTGAGCAAGTTCAGGACCTTCCTGGAGAACCAATGGGTTTTGCTGCAGTATCTAAGCATGTGACCCTCGATCTCCAATGAGAGATCTTACCCTAGGCATGCTCAGAAGGGAAAAAGCAGGACTTAATCCCAAAAGTGTCTGCTCGCCACTGCCCGGCACTGGCTTCAATGGCAGAAGCTGGAAAAACAGCAGTAACCCTTTGTACAGAGTCAGACTGAGCGAGACGCTGGGACCGACGTCTCCGCTGAGCAGGCTCCACAGTGGCAGGAGAAGAATGGGAGACCGCAGCGGAGATGGCCTGAGATACCCCCTGTGCAGAGGCAGGGACTCGACCCCTAACACCAAACAATTTCAAAATTGGGTTTTAATTTTTTTTAATGTGCAACAGCTCTATACACACAATTTCACCACCACAAAATTAAAACGTGGGATATGGCGGGCTGTATCACGTTTAGTAACATAATTTTTTTTATGTGTCAGCATACTGCTTAATTTCAACCCCCAAAAATTATAATGGGGGATATGGTGGGCTGTATCACATTTAGCAACAGAATTTTTTTTTTTTTTTTAATGTGCGTGAGGTCTGCAGACAGCTTCATATCACAGCCACATAATTACAATGTGGGTACGGCAGGCTGTATTATGCTTACCAACAGAAAACATTTTTTTTTCATGTGCATGAGCTATGCAGACTGAGGATTGTCACCACCACTAAATAGCAAGGTGAGATATGGAAGGTGAATCATGGTAGCAACTGCCCCAAAAAATATTTTTCAGGCACAACAGGTCAAATCACAGAGCAATGTCACCACACCACTAAATGACAAGGTGGGATATGGCATGCTGTTTCCCATTTAGCTAGTGAAAAAATATGATTTAGAATGGTACACTCCTGCATAGAAGCAGTGCACAACACACTTGTGTGACATGTGCCCTGCTGTCTTTGTCTGTGTAGCTCAGTAATGGCAATAAAAAATATTACTGGTAGGTCATTTTCACAGCCACTCAGGACACTATCTAGTTAAATTATGACTAAGAAACAACCGCCTAGCTAACTAGCTAAAATCTAGCTGCTAACACTGCCAGCATCAGGAACAGTCTATCTGCGCTGTTACAGTGTCAAAATGGTGCTAAAACAAGATGCTAGCTATTTATATGGACAGGGACATGTGATTTCAGCAGTCAATAAAACAAGCCATTGTCAGTACATTGTGGATGTTTCCTGCACCCTGATTGGCTAGCCGCAATATGCATACATAAAGTTAGAAAAAAAAATGACAGTTTACAAGAACTCTGCACCTCTGAGCCCTGAAAACCCCCTACCCTCATCAAACACTCATTATGATACACCACAATTATCAAAAATACTTCAGTGGCAATGCAAATATTTTCCTGCACTTTTTACAGAATGTCACCGATTTTTCCTGATATTATAAAATTTTACTTGTGTTTCCGATCACGAATCAGAATGTGCCATATTCGTGCAGATCTTATGTTTGGCGATCATTTTTCGAACAAATTCGCTCATCACTAATAGAAGTGAGTGTATCTGGCAAAATTCGACTTGCAAGGAAGTAACTCTCTTTGAACTGAATGTCCCTTCTTATTCCCTGTGGTATCTTCAAAACATGTAGAAATAGTGGGAAATAAAAAATATACTTACACTCACATTACTGCTCACCTCTTCGGTCTCTCCACTCTGCACCATTCCCCGTCCTGTCCTCAGTGAATATTTTTATCATTTCCACTGATTGCCGAATCCATGGGCCCCTTCACGTTAGGCCAGGACTTTTAGCTCTGGTGAGGTCCAGTCTATTTTTGTGCAAGTACATGTAAAGTTGTGACATCATGATATCATGATGTGCACTGTGAACTTGCGCGCACATGTACAAAACATCTCCGACCTAATCAAAGGAAACCTTGAGTTATTGTGAAGAGACCCAGGAATTCCTTGACTGGCATCAGTGATAAGAAGATGACCAACAACCAGACGGAGGATGGTGAAGAGGTGAGCACTAATTTGAAAATAAAGTGGCTCCTTTCAATTTAGCAAATTGACAGCCAGCTGGCCATCCTTTTGCATAATCTGCTTGGAATCAAATTACAAAATATGCGAATGCGGATATTTGTCTTATTTGGTATATTTGAACAGAATTCAAATCCACTTGAAAATATTCACTCATCTCTAAAAAGCAGTCAATGTTGACAACACATACTTTGTGATTGAATATCTTGATTTCTATACTTTCAGATGTGTTAGGCATTATATTAAATACAAAACCAGGTCCAATCAGTTATCTTTGGATAAGACCACACTTTGTACTTCTGATCAATAATATGCAATCAATATGGTGCATCATTCTTTCATTGGTTCCACTATAAGCAATGGTCATTGTATCAATGCAGTTATTTCTCATGATAAATTACGTTAACTATACAAAAGTCTGTTTGCTTAGAACATTAATTAATTCTCTTGTCGTTTCTTTCCCAATTAGAACAGAAGACAGAGATCCCCAGTGGAGATGCTGTTGTTTCAAAACTTAAGCAAATTAGATATTTTGTTTCTCTATCCTTTGATTGTTTGCAAGGAAAATATTAATTAACATCAGGGGGAAAAGATATGTTGTGGGATTAATTAGCAATTTCACAAAGCAATACAGTTAGTTTCTTAGTATGGTATAATAAGTTTACCTGGATGTTAAGGTCAAAAACAAAAATTCTGCATTAACACAAATGTATATATTTTTCTATTTTTCACATTTTTATTAGAATGTAAAGGTACATGTCAATTGAGGAAATTTGAACTCAAAATTATTGTAAAATAATAAAAAAATATAATATTTGAAATATAAGTATATACACCAGCTAAAATCAGCTGAAAATGTGAAATCATGCATAGAATATATTATGTGTAATGAATGTGAATAGGATCATCGTAAACAGAAAAATGAGTGTTAATAATAATAAATGGCACTGCCGTACTAATAGGTAATAAAGGAGTAAAACACTAAATAACATAAAGAAATGAAGCAAACATAAGAATGGTAAATATAATTCTAATGGGTCTGGTTCAGTGTATATTAGTAAGTAAAAAAAATGGCCACAACATTGTGTTAGGGCTAGCGGAACGCACCGAGAAAATATAGTTTTTTATTGTTATTGATGCGTTCGCAGCCCGGGGTCCACCGTGCAGGAAAACCTGCTGCTAGCAAATTGTAGCACTATATGGCAGTATTGACTAGCTCTGTTAACTCACAGAACAGCCGTGAAAGCAAAGCACTGCGCCCTGTTAGACTTCACAGGAGCACAGGCTAACTGCCCAACAGAGAGCAGTCAGTGGTCATGCATGCACACAAAACTCCTCGCCGGAGGTGCCAGCATTCTAGGGGCTTATTTCAGCCGGGTCCCTGAACACAATCTTATATGACCACACTGGTGCAAAGCACATAACTTAGAACGATACTAGCGCATGGCCGTGCGGCCATGCGAGCCTTTTATAGCTGCAGCCAGAACAAGACCTTCCTAAAAGGACCAGTGAGAAGCTGCCACAAAGCCTGAGCACCTTCAGGACCTTCCTAGAGGACCAATGGGCTTTGCTGCATTATCCAAGCATGTGACCCTCGATCTCCAATGAGAGATCTTAAACTGGGCATGCTCAGAAGGAGAAAAGCAGGACTTAGTCCCAAAAGCGTCTGCTCGCCGCTGCCCAGCACTGACTTCAATGGCAGAAGCAGGAAAAGCAGCAGTAATCCTTCTCGCAGAGTCAGACTGAGCGAGATGCTGGGACCGACGTCTCTGCTGAGCAGCCTCCACTGTGGCAGGAGAAGAATGGGAGACCGCAGCGGAGATGGCCTGAGATTCCCCCTGTGCAGAGGTGGGAACTTGACCCCTAGCACATTGTAATACAAAAAAACAGGCTCTGCAGTATAACAATCAACTAGCATGTAAAATGCACAATATATGTCCATGAAAGATAATCCACACACACATACTATTAGTAGAACTGTACACCTGACAATATGAACTATATGACAGGCATCTTGTCAGGGATTATTGCCTTATAAATTCTAAACCTTGCCGCTGCTTTTTTCCATGCACTCATTGACCGATTCATGTTTTCCATGGTGATCTGTACACAGAAATTCTTCAAAGCTGGCCATGTTACTTGTGTTCCTCCAGAGTTCATTGCTGCCAGGTACAACGAAAAAATATTTTCAGGGCCGGTTCAAATCCCTTCTATATTTTACAATAATACCTCTCTTATCTTCAATTTGTCTATAGTTCTATAGTGAGGTGTTGCAACAGGTATAGCATATGACAGGCATCTAGTCATGGAGTATTGCCTTATAAATCCTAAGCCTTGTTGCTGCTTTTTTCCATAGACCCATTGACCGATTTATGTTCTTTACAATGATCTGTACTCAGAAATTCATCAAAGCAGGCAAAATTAACTGATTTAATGTGTCCTTTCACAGTTTCTCTCTAGCATCTGTATGTAAGAGGTAGCGGTGGGAGACTTTATGCTACTGATTACCACTTCTAAACTCTCGAGTGCTTTGTTTCCATCTATTTCTGGGTGCTTCTCTAAGTATGTTTGGGGTCATTGTCCCGCTCGAAGACCCATGACCTAGGATGCAAACCCAGATTTCTGACCCCAGGCACAACATTGTGACCCACAATCCTTTGGGAATGTTTACATTTCATGATGCCTTGCATACAGTCAAGGCACCCAGGACCAGAGGCAGCAAACAGCCCCAAAATATCTTTGAACCTCCACCTTATTTGACTGTATGAATACTGTTCTTTTATTTGTAGGCTTCATTTCCTTTACAGTAAACGGTAGAATGATGTGCTTTACCAAAAAACTTTATCTTCGTCTCATCTGTCCACAAGACGCCTGCCAGTGGAGGTCACTTGCTGGCCCTCTATAAATTGTGAGGACCGCCTGCTGGCCCTTCAAGTTTTAAACTTTACAGTATTAATGTGAAAAAGAAAATTTACCCCCCTCCGATAGATAAATTATATTGCTGTAGCAATATATGGCTATGCAAAGCATAACCGGCTACTAGCCCTCCAAAAATGCTTAGTGAAGGCTGGCTGCTGGCCCTCTGAAATTAGAGTGAGGGCCGCCTTATGGCCCTCTGACTATAGTGAGGCCCACCTGCTGTCCCTCTAACAGTAGTAAGGGCCACCTGAGGACCCTCTACAAATAGTGATGGCAGTCTGATGGCCCTGAAAATAAAAATAATGTGTGACTTTCAGAGTTCCTCCTTCATAAATTAAACAGGATGAGTCTGATCATGCCTCACCTATCACATGGCCAGATAAGGTATTAAAACGATAAAGTTAATTTTGCTGTAGAATGTTTTTTTTTCACCATTGAAAGCAATGCAAACGTGCAAAAATGCAGCAAAAGCCCACTGTGTGGAGGAGCATTTTTGTTTCTCTCATTTATTTTGCCTTATAAACAAGTAATTATCCTGGAAAGAATGTTTCTTAACATTTTTTCCGGTTAAATCCATTTTAAGTGTGTTTTTGTATGTTTTATTGTCAGTCGGTAAAAGTGGTGTAATGCTCTGACAACATTGCTCCCAGCAACTACCTGGGATGCAGAGATACTTCCAGGGGTTTTCCCCATACTGTTCCCATTCCATTTCAGAACTGTTTCTATAGTTTTCAGCAATTTTTAGACTCCCTCCAGACCTCCGGAGGGAGAACAGCCGGAAAAATGCTTGAGCTTTCAATTGACTTCCATTATAATTGTTACTTGGGTTGAGCACCTGAGCATTTTGATTTACTCGACTCGAGTAACAAGTATCCGAGCATTTTAGTGCTCACTCATAACTAATAGCTTTCCATTGATGGGTGTAAATAGTAGGGCCTCAGTACTGCTCGGTTCTTATTCACATTGAGGAAATGTTTGACACATGGTAAGGTTTTAAAACTAGAGGTTAGACCGTCCCGACTAGGTACAACTTGGCACTGGTGGGATAGCTTTTATGCTTTTTGATCAAAAAGTGTTTACTAGTCAGTACCCATTGTTATTTATATTCACTATTGTTTTTTAATTGCTTATAGCAGGATATATGTTCATTTTGTTTCTGTCTTAGGTATTGTCCGTTTAATGGCCAGCGTGAATCATGCTTCTACATGTTGCATGTATATCAACTTAAACGCCAGTTCATTTTTTTCAATGTTACTTTAGGTTCTTGCACTCAGAGCAGGCAAGGCTGTGGTATTGGGCATATATTTCTTTTGCTTTTATCTTAGGTTTTAAATACAAAGTATAGGTGCACATACACACTGCGGCCATTAACAGACAAACCCTTAACTAAAAACCATACAAGACCCCTCTTCACACTATCCCTTGCTTGTCTTTATAATGTGCCCCGTCTCACTTCCCCACCTCTGATTACTGTCCACACCATACTGTACCCTCACAATGTCCCCCTATGCTGTCGACATTTTATACTGCCCTGACATTACTCAGTCTCTATACTGTGATAACTCACATTTTTCTCCCCATACTGACCCCTAACACTATTCCCTCATATTGTTCCCTCATACTTCTAGCCCCCTACACTGTCCCTTCATACTTTTTCCTCAAACTGTCTACTTCTTACTGCCCTCTCACACTTCTCCACAATATGGTCCCTTATACTTTCCCTAACACAGTCCCCTTACATCCCCCTATATTGTCCTCTCACACTTTACTCACCCATACTGTGTCTTCACACTTCTCTTCCTCATACTGTCCCCTTACACTTCCCCCGCACTGTCATTTCACACTTCATTCTATCCCCTATAATTTTCCTTCATACTTCCCCTTACACTTTTACATGTAACCTCGATCATTAAATTGAGGAAAAAGATGATAAATTGCAAACAAATTTTTTTATTGTGGATTCAAAGTTAAATTATTTTAATGATAAATTATTAAAAACATTAATTTAAAATTCAAGCATGAAAAACAAAAAGGAAATGCGCTGACACTGTGATTTGTTTAAAGGGATAAATGCATCGACAACAGATATGCTAGTTAATCTGAAGGGGTTAAAAAATAAGTAAGTTGATTCTCTATATAAAAATACACAGATGGCTGGGTCCAAATGAGGTTAATTACAAAAAGTGCAAGTGCATGTTGTAAACATAAATAATGGTCAGTAACATAGATCTTGTGGACATAACAGTCATTTATGCATTTCTCAATGTATGATCATAATAAGGACTTGTGTGTCAAGATATATAGAGAAAGAAACACTGTATAGGAGGGAGAGGTGTTTCCCCTAGTTAAATTACTTACTAAAGTGACCCGGGCTAATCCTAAGTGTATGCACTCCTACCCTGATAACGCAGTTTCGCCAAAGCTTCTTTAACATCTCCATTCCACTCAGGAATTATGAGAAAAGCGGTTATATGAAACCTTCATGCTGTGCTGTTGTAATTCAGGTGATCTGAATGCAAGAGCGGAGACAACAGGTGGAATCAACAATCTATTTCTACTTTGTTCACTTAACCGGGGTAAATGAGGGAAAGATTATTATCACGGAAAAATCACACATGAGCAATATTCATAGTATAATTTACAGGTGCAACAGGCAATTATATGAACAGAGATACTTTGGTTATTACAAGGGAAATGTCCTCAAGGTCAGTTCGGGTTCTACAGTCCAACTTTGGTCTAACCGGGAAAGGGGTAAACGCTATATTTAGCGGGAACAGTCTGTAGGGCACCCTTGCAAATTTCTGGGCCCTGACAAAGTCTAATAATGCTTTATGGGCCGCTTTGGCATCAGCCAGGTCTTGTCTCATCTGCAGTTTCCCCCCTGCCCACACCGTGTACCGTGAGTCTGTGCTGAAATAAAGGTCCTGCTCACTCACATCCTCTAATCATTAACTGAGGTGAGAGCCTCTGCTATCTTCTGGTATCTCTGGTGCTTGACCGCTGCTTGGTGTCTCCTAGATTTGGTAAAGTGGGGGGCTGGCCCTCAACTTTTGAATCGTGTCTGAGTTCCGGTCTTGACTGGCATTGCTCTGGTCACTGTATATTTAGACTTAACTGGCTAGTAAAATGTGGTCACCACAATAAAAAATTACGTTGTGTCCCCCTCCATTAAATAACCAGCAAAGGGTATGCAGACAACTGTGGACTGATATTATTCGCCTAAGATGGAACCATGGTTATTGCCCCCCCAGCTACAAACATCAGCTCTTACCCGCACCAGAAAAGGAGCATCTCTAAGATTTGCCATTTCCAGCACTTAGCCTCGCTCTTCCCACTTGCCCTGTAGTGGTGTCAAGTAGGTTAATGAGGGGTTAATCTCACCTTTGTCATGTAAGATGACATGAAGGGCAGCTTAGTAATGGAGATGTGTCATTTAGATACCTATCCATTAATAAGAATATAGATGTTAAGTTGTGAAATTAACCTAGCAAAGTAACAGCCGCACTCAATATGTCTTTGAATTTTGAACAAAAGTGTTTACATTTTATTCATAATACACCACCAAAAAAAGTACAGAGGTAACGTTTCGACTCTTGTTCCGGGTCTTTATCAAACCTAGCGCCATTTACTTTTTCTCAAATTGTGAAATTAAGACACAGCCAGGAACATTTCTTACAATAAATTAAAACACAAAATACAGTTTAACATCTTTATTATCATGCTAATCCATGCAACACCCTCGTTATCCTAAATAACATAACCACAAAAGAAAACAACAAGATAACATACCTGTCTGCCGTTATGTCCCACGCAGTAAACCATATCTGTGGCATAGACAGTTTACAACCAGGACGGTGCTATGATGCGACCGCCCAGGCTGTAAACAACTGGGAAATGATGAGATGCTGGTGGCGCCCGCAGCTTCAGTGACTAGTGGTGACGTCAGTGAAGCTGCACCCCCTCACAGCCTCAACTGCGGTGAACTATTGACCGTGGTAAAATGCCAGGGAAATTGGGCGCTTCCAGGTCAGTATGTCTGCACCAGCTGAACGGCAGGTGTCCCTCTCTCCTTCAAGAGCACAGACAATGCTTTAAGGTCTTATTTATTTAGATAAACTCAAAAATTACCCAAAGAAATACATACTGTAGTACATTTAATATTTAGCATAAAAATAAAAATAAATTATAATGAGGTATTAGTTATTTGGTATGAGTAACAAAAAGCCTTTGAGAAGGCCATGTATCAGTTACCCACATCAAATGTAAGTTCGCAACCCACGTCAGGGGTCCTCATTGTCTTGCGAGTCCCTAACCAAATTATTGAAAACATCATAAAAGTTAGAAACAAAAATAAACCATAAACTTTTGTCCGGAATACATATGTAATGCTAGCATTAGTTGGTCACCTCCATTTGCCAAGGCACACTACCCTCTGGTGTCAAAAAATAATCTGCAATAGATGCGCTAGAATATCACAATATGGATATGAGGGACCGCGCTCGGGGGTGCGTGTTCAGTAATAATGGGCAACAGGGGTTAATAACAATGTGTGATAGAAAGTGTCCAGATCACTATCCAATATAGACCTGCTGTGCGTGACATGCGGGCTTGCTATCTAGCATATATATGTCTATATGGGCTGTATAGACGGTGCTTACCTAGTTGTGATAGCTAAGCCGCTCCAGTGTCCTGTCTGGCGTCCGCTGTGGAGTGCGGTGCGGCGTCTATGAAGGACGAGGGATGATAGCAGCGGGTATTGCAGCAATAGCGGTACCTGGGAGCCCCGGCCTATGCCGAGGCATATATATACAAAACTTCATTCTTCATATTACCCACAGCACATACACCATTTGTCCGATGCAATTCTTATGTGGAGGCGGACCTAGGACGGGGCGATACCTTATTTTGCAGCATATATAAGGAGCGAAAGTATCTACAGGCGGTAACCCTGACGAAGAAGGCCGAGCACCTTCGAAACGCGTTGGTTAGACGCCACCCTTTTTGGCTCCAACGCCGCCCTGTACCATAGTGACGTCACTGTTCAGGCACCTACGAGCCGGCGTTAGCGGCCATTTTTTCTTCTCCTCGCGGTTACCAAGGACGCCTTCGGCCGGGGCTCCCAGGTACCGCTATTGCTGCAATACCCGCTGCTATCATCCCTCGTCCTTCATAGACGCCGCACCGCACTCCACAGCGGACGCCAGACAGGACACTGGAGCGGCTTAGCTATCACAACTAGGTAAGCACCGTCTATACAGCCCATATAGACATATATATGCTAGATAGCAAGCCCGCATGTCACGCACAGCAGGTCTATATTGGATAGTGATCTGGACACTTTCTATCACACATTGTTATTAACCCCTGTTGCCCATTATTACTGAACACGCACCCCCGAGCGCGGTCCCTCATATCCATATTGTGATATTCTAGCGCACATATTTCCTCCCAGGATAGGCACAGATCCTGTGTGGTCCAGCGGCTAGGGGTGCTCATTCCCCACATCATCCCACCGCCCATTCCCCCTGCCACCAACTGCCATTTTCTTCTCCCTTCCCTCCTTGTGGCGAGCGCCATAGTGTGTGTAATTGCTCTTTAACTGTAATCTGCAATAGAATTCCAGACTTGAAGGCCAGACTGAGCAACTCAGGGACCCTGCTGTGTCCTCTGGTAATGGCACATTTAACACTCTCCCATCCTCAGCAGCATCCAAGGATGCTTCTTGTTTTCAGCAAAAATTATACAAAATTATGGCAGCCTTTATGACTGCCTGGACATTGTCTGGATGCATCTGGATTTGGGTCTCAAAGATACTTTAGAAGTAAAGATTCCAAAAGCACACTCAACCAATCAACGGGCTTTCATCAGTCCAATGTTAAAGATTCACCTACGGGTGTCCAAACCTCGAAGTGGAAATGGTCAAAGAACATGCCTTGATAGCACAAAACCCTCATCAGCAACCATAATAAATGGTGCAGGTGGTGACGAGGCTCCTGGAAGCACACATGGTCTCCCTTTAAAGTAATGCGAGCCAGAGTTTGGCAGCTTCTTCACACGAATGTTTACCATCCAGGGCATCAATGCGATTTGGGAACTCTGTGGCTTCCAAGAGCCCCTGGGCAATCCTCACCCAGTCTTGTGTTGTTGGCTGAGGCATGAGGCATCTCTTCAGCTTGTCCCAAATAAGATCACAGGTTCAGCGCACAATCCAGGATATTGTTGACGTGCCAAGGAGGAACTCAAAATTGAGGGAAGAATATGAATTGCCAGTAGCCAGGAATCTGTTTACAAAATCATAGTATAGGTGTATAATCATCAACACAAATGACATAATATGATGGAAATTCTACCAATACGTAACATAGTGAAGCTCATACAGCACATATAAACATAATATATATGTTGCCTCAAATCTAAACAACACCCATGAAGGTAGCACACAGGTGTAACTTATAATACACAGCGCCAAAATTGTGCAGGTTACGAGTGAGGGGACTACTAGTAGGTTGTTTGTAATAATTATTAACAAAAGTGTATGGTGGCCTCTAGTTCTAGAACAATGGTAATCAAAGACATATATGGCAGTTAAAATAATGTTCAGTGCCTAACCTAGTGAAATGAAACATTACACAATATAATCTTAAGCAAATAAAATAATGTGTTGTTCAAAAAATATACCTCAAGGTTACTAGCAAACGCTGCTCAGGAGAAATGCTTAGTCACATGAAGGTGTCTTGTCTTAGAAGGTAAGTACACAAACATTCAAGTATGGTGTCAAATCTGCTAATGGAGGGACTGTTAAATATTAATTATTAATTGAATTATTCTTATTCTCAATTCTGTACTGAACACATTGCCTCTCGCTGACATTACAAAAAGCTATTTCTGTATATGTAGCTCAGAGTATAAGTCAACACCATATAGAGAGGACACGTGGTCTATGGGACACATTTATAATCACAGCTCTTAGGAGGAGGGGGGGTTGTCACGTGGGGCCTGTCAACTTGGGCCTTCACCATCATTCTCCATGGACGACAGAGGACACACAGAAGGAATGAACAACTGGTAGCTATGATTCTACTCCATGACAGAAAAATGACTTCAGACTTCACACAGACAGATGGCTTTTACCATTCAGAACTTTGGGAAAAATGTGGAACAAACACTGATAGGAACAAATGGACAATCTGTTTGTAACTATTTTACCTATTTTTATGTTTTGCTGCAATGTAGTTTTTCTGTGAACAATCCAATAAACCACTACATTTTTTATGAAAATATCATGACATTTTTTCTTTAAGAGTAATGCACCTGGTAAATAGTCTTGATTAAATAAATGTGCAAAATAAGCATATTTAACAGAGACGACAAAAAGCAACAAACTTCAACAGGTATTTGCATGGTTCCTCAACAAGCATATGTTGCTGAACCCCAAAGCGACGTGACACAAGCCATGCCAACCACAACAACGTCTCAATGGAAATAGACATATTTGTGATGCCAAAGGACTAAAAACACACAACTCTAAGCTAATATGTCATGGTACTGAACATTTTTCCCAAGGTTTTAACAAAATCACTAATGGCTAACACCTTGGACCTTTCAAACCATTTAATTAATGCATTAACCCTTCATTTGGACATAGAAACCTTTGGGTGTGATACGTATTCTCACAGACTACACACGGACAGCACAGGTATCACACACAGATGTGACACACGGACAGCACACGGATGACACACGGATGTGTCACACGTACATACGGACACACGTACACACGGACACGGATATCTCTGGTACCGTATATATTTACAAGTACCGGAAATATCAGGATGTGTGAAACTGGCACTAAGCAGAAGTGAAGTATATCTTTTTTTGTAGCTAATTGAGGAAAGTAGAATGGAGTTGAGAGCTGTTTGTGGGCAGACTGTTGTTCTATTTCCTGTAATTAAATGATAGGCAGCAAACGCTTTTTCCCAAAATTGCTTAACCTTGCAGCATCCCCACAATATATGGAACATAGTACGAGTTTCTTGCTCGCAACGCCAGCATGTGTATGACGGAAGGCAAAATAGCATGTAATTTAGAAGGATAAAGATACCATCTTGTGAAGATTTTATATTTTTTTTACTGAGCCCTACATGCCACAGATATTTTGTGAGTAAATAAGAATCCTTTCTCCCAATGTGAGGGGGAAATAGAGATATTTAAGTCCCGTTCCCAAACTCTTTGGATTCCTATTTTCATATCTTTGCATGATCAAGACAGTAATCTTGCAAGAATAACTTTTCAAAAGCAGAGGGTGCAGCAGGGCTGGACTGGGACAAAAAAGCAGCCCTGCAACACAAACCCCACCAGCCCACAAACACTCCTCACTCCCGATCAGTGAATTTTGCTTTACTTTGTCCTGCCCCTCATTCTCCTAAAATGAGTTATTTAAAGAGCTACACATGAATGGCGCCACAGTGCGTATGATTGACCACAGCTGCATTTACATGGTGCTCTACAGAGCATCCGATTTTCAAGAACATAGGGGTCCTAGCAGTCAGATCTCCAGCAATTGAAAAGTTATCCCCTATCCAGAGGAGAAGGGATTACATGGGATAATCCATTTAATCAGCTTTTCCGATATTTTATTTTTATTTGGCTATAGTAATATTGAAAATACTAAACCAATATTGACCCTCCCAAAGTCCAATGTCTCCTCTTCGACAACAAGACAGGAAAAGTTGTACTGTGCAGTGCATACATGGCCAGCTCCAAGTTTTCGTGGGCCCTGGGTGAAAGAGTCTTAGTTGGCCACTTTAACACATACCACTTTAACACATACCACAATTCATAATGCACAGATACAGCAGAGAAATATAAGTATAGTACATTGCCAAAGATTTCACTTCTTATATTACATGAGTGATATCTACTGTACAATGTACAAAAGGTCAGAAACCAGTTTATTGCTCCATACAGAATAATGAGCCCCATATAACGCTCCGTACAGAATAATGAGCCCCATTTAGTTCTCCATACAGAATAATGAGCCCCATATATTGCTCCATACAGAATAATGAGCCCCATATATTGCTCCATATAGAATAATGGGACCCATATGTTGCTCCAGACAGAATAATGAGCCCCATATAATGCTCCATACAGAATAATGAGCCCCATATATTGCTCCAGACAGAATAATGAGCCCCATATAATGCTCCATACAGTATAATAAGCCCTATATAATGCTCCATACAGTATTATGGGTACCATATAGTGGTCCATACAATATAATGAGCTCCATATATTGCTCCATGCAGTATTATGGCCACCACATTGTGCTCAATACAGTGTAATAAGCCCCATATATCCCTCCATACAGAATAATGAGCCCCATATAATGCTCCATACAGAATAATAAACCCCATATAATGCTCCATACAGTATTATGGGCACCACATAGTGCTCCATACAGTACAATGAGCCCCATATATTGCTAAAAACAGTATAATGAGCCCCATATAATGTTCCTAATGGTATAATGAGCCCCATATAATACTCCATACAGTATAATGAGCCCCACACCTTGCTCCATACATAATGGGCCCCATATAATGTTCTATACAGTATAATGAGCCCCATATAATGCTCCATACAGTCATGTGATGGGCCCCATATATTGCTCCATACAGAATGGGCCCTATGTAATCTTCCATACTGAATAGGTCCCTTATAATGCTCCATACAGAATAGGCCCCATATAATGCTCCAGTGTATAATGGGCCCGATATATTGCTTCAAACTCCAAACAGAATGGGCCAGATATAATGCTCCATACAGTATATGAATGGACCCATATACTGTAATACTCCATACAGTATAATGAGCCCCATATCTTGCTCCATACATAATGGGCCCCATATAATGCTCTATACAGTATAATGAGCCCCATATAATGCTCCATACAGTCATATGATTGGCCACATATATTACTCCATACAGAATGGGCCCCATATAATGCTCCATACAGAATAGGTCCCATATAATGTAATGTAATGTAACCCCTTTCTCATGTACAGCACCATGGAATTAATGGTGCTATATAAATAAATAATAATAATAATAATAATAATAATAATAATAATATAATGCTCCATGCAGAAAAGGTCCCATATAATGCTCCATACAGAATATGATGGGCCCCATATAATGCTCCAGTATATGATGGGATATAGATTTATATAATGTAAATTCAGCAGTCTATATGCATTACATAGGAGATACTGTGACTGCTATAAATACAATACATGGGTGATACTGCTGTATATTGTGAGGCAGTGACCCCTGTTACAGCTGGGGGCGCTGTTTGTGCTCTCCAGAATGCACACAGAGGCATAGTGAGGCCATGAGGGAGAACTGCACACACAGTTGTAGCTGTAATTAGAACAGTGAAGTAGTGACTGATTAAGAGGCCTCTAATAGAGGGGAGGTGTGTTAGTGTTGGTCTTGGAAGCAGACAGAGGAGTTGTCGGCAGAGTTCTTTCTGTGTGGAGCAACACAGGGGAAAAAGGAACCAAAGAGACTGAAACCCTGTTTCTTTGGCTGTCTTGTGTTTAGCCGGCTGCAATCCGGAGGATAAAGAGTGCTGTGTACTGCATGAGTACAGAGACTTGGTACCGGCGTGCCGTCGCACAGAGAAACTGGACAAAGGGAAGTCCAGCCTGTTTATGGACTGCAAACTAAAGTCGTGTACTGTATATTTCTAATGGACTCTAAAGTAACACATTAAAGGAACATTTTGTTTGAATTTGCTTGGGTCACTGCCATTTCACTGTGTACGGTGTTACCGCTGCATCACTTATGGTGGAAATAATGCGGGCCATGTGAACTGAGGCATACCCAAAGCATGCTGCATGTCAGTGATTAAGCCTCCAACACTACAGCTGAAGCCAGCTGATAAAATTAAGGAGCTTTTGAAGCAGTTTGTCCTCTCTCAGCAGCTGCAGCAAGAGGCGCTGCAGTTGCGGCAGCAGCAGGAGGCGCTGCAGTTGCAGTGGCAACAGTTGGAGCAGCAACAATGGCAGCAGGAGCTTCAAAATCAGCAACAGCAGCAGACTACTGAATTGTTGATGCAGGAGATCACAGCTATGCGAAAGGCATGTTCACCAGTGACAGCATTCCGGTCTGAGGCTCAGTACAAGGTCCAGTCAATGCTCAGGAAGATGGAGCCTGAGGATGATATGGAGGCTTTTCTCACCATCTTTGAATGTACTGTGGAGTGGGAGAGCTTGCCGGTGACTCAGTGGGCTGAGGTGGTGTCCAATTTCCTGACGGGAGATGCCCAGAAAGCCTTCATAGACCTCAGTCGGGACCATGCCCTGGACTATGGGAAGCTGAAAGGTGAGATCCTTTCAGACTAGACTGGGGGTTAATACGTATGTGCGGGCCCAACAGGTGTTCCAGTGGTCTTTATCTGAGACTCGCCCTGCCCGATCTCAGGCACATGACTTGCTGCAATGGGTAAAAAAATGGCTTCAGCCTGAGACATTAACTCCATTCCAGATGGTAGAGAGGGTGGTGGTTGACCACCAGGTGAGGGCTCTGCCAGCAGCCACACAATGTTGGGTGGGACAAGGGTACCCAGGCACTCTGGATGAGGTGGTGGGACTTGAAGAGCGGTATACAGCCAATCAGGACTTTATACAGGACACTGCTCTATTTCAGCTGTCACATAAGGTTTCCCCAGCCCAGGAGCCGTGGAAAACTAAAACTGCTCCTGGCTACAGTTGTGCCGCAGCGATCAGGTGTTGGCGCTGCCAAGGGTCCTGCCATGTGGCTGCTAACTGCCCGCTGGTGTCTGAACCCATGGACTGCAGGTATGGTCTCCATATTTGTTTGTATGCTCAGCCAGCTGGTACCACCACTACAGAAACCTCTGACAGCGAACCCCAGTTGTGCCAGGTACTTGTGAATGGGTATCAAGCAGAGGTCCTCCTGGACTTGGGGAGCATAGTGACCTTGGTTATTGGGTCACTTGTTGCCAGTGACAACCCCAAAGGACCGAAAGTGGAGGTGATGGGTATCCACGGGGAAATCCGGAAGTACACGACCGTGGAGGTTAATTTTTCTACACCATGTGGAGACATTAAACATGTGGTGGGAGTGGTGAAGACGCTTCCATATGGGACTGTGTTGGGAAGAGACTTGCCCCTATTCTGGTCCCTGTGGGTGCCATTAGGTACCGAGATGAGATCCTCAGACCCCTTGTGAGGTCACCAATATAATGTATATATAGCAGAGTCACAGTATCACCTATATAATGTGCAGTGGGTGCAGAAAGTATTTATAATAATTTTATTTACAAATTCCACAGCGCTTTACAATTATAGAGGGGATTTGTACAGACATTACAGCATAACAATAATCACAGTTCAAAACAGATACCAAGAGAAATGAGGGCCCTGCTCGCAAGCTTACAAACTATGAGGAAAAATGGGAGACACAAGAGGTGGATGGTAACAATTGCTTTCGTTGTTTGGACCAGCCATAGTGTAAGGATCGGGTGTTCATGTAAAACTGCATGAACCAGTTAACAGCCTAAATATGTATGTGCACACATCAGGATTTCTTGCAGAAATTTTCCTGACAAAAAACGGACAATTCTGCCAGAAAACCGCATGCGTTCTTTATGCTTTTTTGATGCGTTTTTTGTGCGTTTTTTCCAAATGCATAGAATTGCGGGAAAAACGCAGAAAATCCACAAAATTTGCTTTTTTTACCGCAATGCGTTTTTATCGCGGGAAAAAAACACACCATGTGCACAAAACATGCAGAATGCATTCTAAATGATAGGATGCATAATGTATGCATTTTAAATGAGTTTTTATAGCATTTTTATTGCGAAAAAATGCAAAAAAACCTGAACATGTGCACATAGCCTAACAGTACAGACACAGAGGGCTAATTAACTGCATAAAGTGTATGAGAACATCATGCGAGGAACCTGATTATGGTTTAAGTTTTTTGAATGGGCAACACAGGGATAGTTACCGTATATACTCGAGTATAAGCTGAGATTTTCAGCCCATGTTTTTAGGCTGAAAGTGCCCCTCTTGGCTTATACTCGAGCCATTGTCTCAGGGGGTCAGCGGGGGTGGGAGAGAGGCGGCTGTCACATACTCACCTGCTCCTGGCACGGTCCTTGCATCTCCAATGGTCTCCGGGTACCGGCAGCTTTTCCTGTGTTCAGCGGTCACGTGGTACCGTTCATTAAAGTAATGAATATGAACTCCACTCCCATAGGGGTGGAGCCTCATATTCATTACTTTAATGAGCGGTATGATGTGATCGCTGAATATAGGAAGAAGCTGCCAGCGCTCAGAGACCATCTGTCAGTGAGAAGCAGGGACAGCGACAGGAGCAGGTGAGTATAACGGGGAGGGTGAGCATTGCACAATATTCACCTGTCCCCATTCCACCGCTGAGCGCCGCTCTGTCTTCTACGTCCTCCAGCTGTGACTTTCAGGTCAAAGGGCGTGATGACGTGTTTAGTGCGTGCAGTGGTGAAACGGGGATAGGTGAATATCGCAAGGGCCGAGGGCCTGAGCGACGAGAGGTGGTGAGTATGTGATTTTTTATCGCAGCAACAGCATATGGGGTATAATCTATGGAGCATTTTATGGGGCCATCAACCTTCATACAGCATTGTATGGGGCATAATCTATGGAGCATTTTATGGGGCCATCTTGACTGCAAAAAACAGACAGGGCACACCTGTGAAGTTAAAACCATTCCCGGTGACTACCTCTTGAAGCTCATCAAGAGAATGCCAAGAGTGTGCAAAGCAGTCATCAAAGCAAAAGGTGGCTACTTTGAAGAACTGAGAATATAAGACATAATTTCAGTTGTTTCACACTTTTTTTTAAGTATATAATTCCACATGTGCTAATTCATAGTTTTGATGCCTTCAGTGTGAATGTACAATGTTCATAGTCATGAAAATACAGAAAAATCTTTAAATGAGAAGGTGTGTCCACACTTTTGGTCTGTACTGTATATATATATACACACACACAGTATAGTGGGTGGGTGAATATGAGGGGAAGCTGGGGACCTTGTATACTTGTATTCCTAGATTATATGCAATCTCATTCTCATGTCACAGTTGCTGTCTGGGGAGAGTGGAGATAAGGAGGTAGGGGACTATTATATTTACAGCTTAGGTTTAATAATAAGCCTCAGCACCTGTTAGTATATCAAGCCCTCATACAGAGCTGTACTGCACCACATTTAAAGGGGTTGTGTTAGGGGTCGAGTTCCCTCCTCTGCACAGGGGGAATCTCGGTCCATCTCTGCTGCGGTCTCCCATTCTTCTCCTGCCGCAGTGGAGCCTGCTCAGCGGAGACATCAGTCGCAGTGTCTCGCTCAGTCTGACTCTGTGCTAAGAGTTACTGCTGCCTTTCCTGCTTCTGCCATTGAAGTCGGTGCTGGGCAGCGGCGAGCAGACGCTTCTGGGTCTAAGTCCTGCTTTGCTCATTCTGAGCATGCCCAGGGTAAGATCTCTCAGTGGAGATTGTGGGTCACATGATCTGATACTGCAGCTAAGGTCATTGGCTCCTTCAGGAAGGTCCTGTAGGTGCTCACGCTCTGGTGTAGCTTCTCATTGGTCCTTCTGGGAAGGTCCTGTACGTACTGCAGCTATTTAAGGTTCGCATGACCGCAGGGCCATGCGCTAGTATTGTTCTTTGTTAAGTGATTTGCGCCAGTGTGGTCAGGAGAGTATGTGTTCAGGGACCCGGCTGAAATAAGCCCCTAGAATGCTGGCACCTCCGGCGAGGAGTTTGTGTTTGAATGTGTTCAGGGACCCGGCTGAAATAAGCCCCTAGAATGCTGGCACCTCCGGCGAGGAGTTTTGTATGCATGTGTGACCACTGACTGCTCTCTGTGTGGGCAGTTAGCCTGTGCCTCTGTGAAGCCTAACAGGGCACAGTGCCTTTCTTTCACAACTACTCAGTGAAGTAACTGAGTTAGTCCATACCGCCATATCGTGCCGCCGGTGCTAGCAGCAGGTACTCCTGTACGGTGGACCCCGGGCTGCGAATGCACCAATATCAATAAAACATCTCTATTTATTCGGTGCGTTCCACTAGCCATAACATAATACTAGCGCCAGGGTCTGGCTAGTAAATGGTGGACATTCAGCAAACTTTGCGGTATATCCAGCAGCTGGAGGGTAGGTTGGCGGCTCTCGAGAGCTCAACCCCAGCTGTGGATGTTACCGCAGTTGCTGTACAGGCTGCTAGCGTGGCTGCTGCTACCTTGTCCACTGCCACCCCTGTTCCGACATTATCTCGCCTCCCGCTGCCAGAAAATTTTTCTGGAGACAGCAACTCTTGTAGGGGTTTCGTGAGTCAGTGCTCTATTCATCTCGAGCTCCTGGCTGCACGTTTCCCTACTGAGCGGGCTAAGGTGGGATTTATTCTGTCTCTCTTGTCGGACAGGGTGTTGGAGTGGGCTACGCCGCTGTGGGAGCATGGCGATCATGTGGTGCAGAGTGCTCCGCGGTTCCTGAGCACTCTGAAACAGGTCTTTTTAGGACCTCAAGTCACCCATGACATGGCGCTCCAACTGCTGGCATTAACTCAGGGTGAGTCCATGGTCAGCTATTTTGCCATCCGATTTCGGACTCTGGCTTCTGAGCTGGAGTGGTTGGATAAAGCCCTTATGCCCATATTTTGGAGGGGCCTGGCTGATCACGTTAAGGACGCTCTGGCCACTAGGGAGATTCCTGCCACACTGGAGGAGTTAATATCGGTCTCTACTCAAATTGACCTCCGTTTTAACGAGCGGAGGTTAGAGCGAGCCCAGTGTAGGCAGAGGTTTCGGCTGGCTCCCACCTTCGCCAAACCTCTCAAATCTCCGGTCATGGTACCTGAGTCACGAGGCCATGGAAGTGTCACGAGCGGGTTCTAAGTCCCGGACTGCTTGTGCACTCCAGGTTTGTCATGTTTGCCAGCAGTCAGGACATCTTGCCACCAGATGTTCTCAGCGGTCGAGGAAACGTCAGCGTCTAGTGGTAGTAGGTGGAGGTACACTAGACACGGCGATGTTTGCCTCCAAATTGTCCTTTAAGGGGACAATTATTATTGGCTCATCCTCCCACTCGGTAGAGTTCTGCATGGATTCTGGGGCGAAGGGCAATTTTATGTCTTCTGCCTTCGCCCAACGTCACGCAATACCCCTGGTTATGCTTGCTCAACCAGTGACGGTACGAGTGGTGAATGGGTCGACACTACCCTCACAGATAACACACCAGACCATCCCTTTTACTCTGTCCATGTCGCCATCCCATCAGGAGATTATATCTCTGCTCGTCATTCCTGAGGGAATTGATGAGGTCCTGTTGGGGATACTGTTATGATCTGGTGGCCCAAGAGCAGCATGAGACGTACTCTGGAGAAGGTGGTACCTGTACTGACCGCAGACCCTGAACTTAACACCACAACTAGAAGTAGCCGTGGAATGTACCTAGCGCTCCCTAGACATCTCGACACAGCCGGAGGACTAATTACCCCTAGAGATAGAAAAGGGAAAACTATCTTGCTTCAGAGAAAATCCCCAAAGGATAGACAGCCCCCCACAAATATTGACTGTGAGAGGAGAGGGAAAAAACATACACAGACTGAAATGAGAATTTAGCAAAGGAGGCCACTTCTAGCTAAATAGAAAGGATAGGACAGAGTACTATGCGGTCAGTATTAAAACACTAGAAAATATCCACCACAGAAAATACAAAATCTCCACAGCTAACTAAAGATATGGAGGGTATATCTGCATCTCCAGAGATACCAGCTTGGCTAAACAAATCCTTATACAGACCAAGCTGGACAAGACAAAAACATGGAAAAGAACTGAACAATAAGGCCACAGCATGTGGACAGCAAAAATCAAGGCCAGAACTTATCTTTGTTGAAATGAACTGCAAAGCAGAAGAGACCAGGCAGGGATGTGAATCCTCCAGGAACAATGGACAACTGGCACTGACTAAAGGGTGAAGCAAGAATAAATAGCCCAGTCAAAATTGCAAAAAGTGAACACACCTGATAAATGCTGCGATTCAGAGACAGCAGCGCTACCACTTACAACCACCGGAGGGAGCCCAAGAGCAGAATTCACAACAGGATACCTTGGTTACGGTATCACTCTCCTCATATCGAGTGGTCCTCAAGCAGAATTTTGGGATGGGGTGAATCTTGTGGAGGTGTCAGAGGGAGTGTGTTCAGGTTGCTACTACAGAGGTACCTGCAGATCTATCCTCTCTCCCCAAGCAGTATTGGTCTTATGCGGACGTGTTCTCCAAAAAGGCGGCAGAGACCCTTCCGCCCCATCACCCCTATGACTGTCCTATTGATCTCTTGCCTGGTGCTGAGCCACCTCGGGGTCGAGTTTATCCATTATCTCTCCCAGAGATGGAGGCAATGTCTCAGTACATTCAAGAGAATCTGGCAAGAGGGTTCATCAGGAAGTCACAGCATATGGAAAGCAAAAATCAAGGCCAGAACTTATCTTTGTTGAAATGAACTGCAAAGCAGAAGAGACCAGACAGGGATGTGAATCCTCCAGGAACAATGGACAACTGGCACTGACTAAAGGGTGAAGCAAGACTAAATAGCCCAGTCAAAATTGCAAAAAGTGAACACATCTGATAAACGCTGCGATTCAGAGACAGCAGCGCTACCACTTACAACCACCGGAGGGAACCCAAGAGCAGAATTCACAACAGTACCCCCCCCTTGAGGAGGGGTCACCGAACCCTCACCAGAGCCTCCAGGCCGATCCGGACAAGCCAAATGAAAGGCACGAACCAAATCATCAGCATGAACATCAGAGGCAACAACCCAAGAATTATCCTCCTGGCCATAACCCTTCCATTTGACAAGATACTGAAGCTTCCGCCTCGAAAAACGAGAATCCAAAATCTTCTCAACCACATACTCCAACTCCCCATCAATCAACACTGGGGCAGGAGGATCAACAGAGGGAACAACGGGCACCACATATTTCCGCAACAAAGATCTATGAAAAACATTATGGATGGAAAAAGAGGCTGGAAGGGCCAAACGAAAAGACACTGGATTGATAATCTCAGAAATCCTATAAGGGCCAATAAACCGAGGCTTAAACTTAGGGGAACAAACCTTCATAGGGACATGACGGAAAGACAACCAGACCAAATCCCCAACCTGAAGCCGGGAACCAACACACCGACGACGGTTAGCAAAACGCTGAGCCCCCTCCTGAGACAACACCAAATTGTCAACAACATGAGCCCAAATTTGCTGCAACCTGTCAACCACAGAGTCCACCCCAGGACAATCAGAAGGCTCAACCTGCCCCGAAGAAAAACGAGGATGAAAACCAGAGTTACAAAAGAAGGGTGAAACCAAGGTAGCAGAACTAGCCCGATTATTAAGGGCAAACTCGGCCAATGGCAAGAAAGTCACCCAATCATCCTGATCAGCAGACACAAAGCATCTCAAATAAGTTTCCAAAGTCTGATTAGTTTGCTCGGTTTGGCCATTTGTCTGAGGATGAAATGCGGAAGAAACAAACAAATCAATGCCCAGCCTAGCACAAAAGGCCCGCCAAAACCTAGAAACAAACTGGGAACCTCTATCGGACACAATATTCTCCGGAATGCCATGCAAACGAACCACATGCTGAAAAAACAACGGAACCAAATCAGAAGAGGAAGGCCACTTAGGCAAAGGTACCAAATGAACCATTTTAGAAAACCGGTCACAAACCACCCAGATAACTGACATCCTCTGGTAAACCGGAAGATCCGAAATAAAATCCATAGAAATATGCGTCCAAGGCCTCTCAGGGACCAGCAAAGGCAAAAGCAACCCACTAGCGCGGGAACAGCAAGGCTTGGCCCGCGCACAAGTCCCACAGGACTGCACAAAAGAACGCACATCTCGTGACAAAGAAGGCCACCAAAAGGACCTACCAACCAAATCTCTGGTACCAAATATCCCAGGATGACCAGCTAACACAGAACAATGAACCTCCGAAATCACTTTACTAGTCCATCTGTCAGGAACAAGCAATTTCCCCACTGGACAGCGGTCAGGTTTATCAGCCTGAAATTCCTGAAGAACCCGTCGTAAATCAGGGGAGATGGCAGAAAGAATCATCCCTTCCTTCAGAATACCGACCGGCTCAAGGACCCCAGGAGAATCAGGCAAAAAGCTCCTAGAGAGGGCATCAGCCTTAACATTCTTAGAACCCGGAAGATACGAGACCACAAAATCAAAACGGGTGAAAAACAGGGACCATAGGGCCTGTCTAGGATTCAGCCGTTTGGCAGACTTGAGATAAATCAGATTCTTATGATCGGTCAAGACCACAATACGGTGCTTGGCCCCCTCAAGCCAATGTCGCCACTCCTCAAATGCCCACTTCATAGCCAACAACTCACGATTGCCGACATCATAATTGCGTTCCGCAGGCGAAAACTTTCGAGAAAAGAAGGCACATGGTTTCATCAAGGAACCAAATATAATAATTCTTGGCACTCAGGAGAAATTTGTAGAATGATTCAAAAAGTAGATTTTTATTCTAGTGCATCCAGCTCAACATATAAACGTTTTCGGTCTCGACAACTGAGACCTTCATCAGATATGGTTGTCAAATGCTGTAATGTATATACAAAAGAGATGAGAGAAATATTTTTTAAAATAAAGAAAATACTGTTTGCACAATTATACAAAAACAAAATGATGAATAATATGATCCATTATTATACTAAACAAAATGACGGTCTGCATACAAATATCGATAGTAGCATGCAGCGCAGAAGGCAGAAAAAGGTGTCTCCACATTTCATCCCTTCTCCAATATGGTTCAGTCTACCATCAGGAGACACTGGAGTATCCTGACAAAAAGCTATCCTGGTATTCCAGAATTTGGAGCACCTTTCATGCCCTGCTACAAACGAGCTAGAAATCTTAGGGATAGGCTGGTCAAAGCGGACATTGGCTCTAACATCAGGGTGCCCAAACAATTGTTCTTACAAACCCAGAAACAAGGTACATTCCCGTGCCTTAGTTGCCAACAATGTAGCAATGTCCAGAGGGGTCCGTCAGTTTCTCACCCCCAGACGGGCAAGGCCATTCCCATAAAAGGTTTCTTTACCTGCGAATCCACACATGTGATATATATCATCAAATGCCCCTGTGGGTTGGCATATGTGGGTGAAACCACACAGCCAATTAGAGACAGAGTGGCTCAACACAAATCTACAATCCGTTGCAACAAGACACATCTACCCCTCCCCTACCATTTTTCTAAACAAAATCACAATATCTCGCAGCTCCGTTTTCAAGTCCTGGAACAGGTAGATACTCCAAGAAGGGGCCAAAGCCGCGTTAGTTTACTTCTCAAAAGGGAGGCTTACTGGATTTACTCCCTGCAGACCTTAGAACCAAAGGGACTCAATAGAGACTACGACGTCTCGGCATTTTTGTAATATCGTACACATATGTTATCATTTATTTCATATGTATTTTAACACTGTTTTGTATAATGTAACATTGTAGCTAGTATGGATGTCTTTAACTTGTGCTCCTTTTTTGTTTCTCTCCACAGAACCGTTAAACGCACCTCTCGCACGTAACACTGCACACGGTATAGTATGCACTGTATGCCTTTATATAGAGGGTTAATCATGTCTCTATATAATCGGGGTGACCCATACCAGATAGCCTTTTGATAGTCTAGTTCACACTACTGTTCCCATCATTTAGCCTTCTCTATATGCTGCAATGCAGCGTTACATTCATTCACTGTGTCCCCTTGAGCTTGCCATACAAGCGCTGTCTGTTCCCTGTGCTGATTCCCTGTCAGCCCCTCAGCTCCTCTGCGCATAAGCCGGCCTCTCCGATCACATGACCTGATGACGTCACACGTCAGGTGACTCTTCCCTGTGTGCTCTTATACCCGGAAGTGCTGCGCTTCCCCTAGCAGCCCCGGGAGCTCCCTCCTGCACAGCAGCGCAGCGTCCTCTCCACCCCTGACAGCGGCAACATCCAGGTAATACCATAACCGGTTCCAGCTCCCCGCTGGCTTGGCCTTTATCCACGTTGGCTTTAGTCCTATTTAACCCCCCTGCTCATAACTTCTGTCCACAGCGCTCCTCACTTTGCGAGTATCTCGCATTACCACAAGCGCCTATACTGCCGTCCAGTGCTTTCAGGTATGACTGACTTCCAGGCCCATGATAGCCTCCTGTGGTACCCTTAAAGCTGCCTCACACGGTCCCATATCTTTGCATTCACAGACGCATTGCTCTCCCGCTCCTCGGCTACACACACAGTGTGTGACTCATACACACTACCAGTGTCCTCCAGGTAAACTTCCCTGGACCATGGGTGCCCGTTTATCACTCAGCAGCAATCTGGTTTTAGGGTCGTCACCCCGTTAGTCATTATGGCATGCATTCCACAGGTTATCTCGTGTTCCGTCACTGTGCCATCCTCATGGTTTGTCCTTCTTGTCTTGTCTACCATGTACACTCTGATGCGTATAATTTCTTTCATGTTTACAGATAGCTCACTGTGCGTAGCCCTACACCTACTAGTGGAGGTTGGTCCACTTCCCGTATCCTTTACCTAGGACAGTGTGTGCTTTATATCTTATCATATCCATCACCAGATCACATCCCGATGTCTACTTATGCTACCTGTTCCATGTTACCCATGTTTATTTTCTCTCCTACCTAGTATATCCTTAACATGTGTACACTCTCCAGCACTCTGTTGAACAGGACTCACAACGCACGCTGATTCAGGCCGGATCCACCTTTTTCTGCCTTCTGCGCTGCATGCTACTATCGATATTTGTATGCAGACCGTCATTTTGTTTAGTATAATATGGATCATATTATTCATCATTTTGTTTTTGTATAATTGTGCAAACAGTATTTTCTTTATTTTAAAAAATATTTCTCTCATCTCTTTTGTATATACATTACAGCATTTGACAACCATATCTGATGAAGGTCTCAGTTGTCGAGACCGAAAACGTTTATATGTTGAGCTGGATGCACTAGAATAAAAATCTACTTTTTGAATCATTCTACAAATTTCTCCTGAGTGCCAAGAATTATTATATTTGCTACTACGGGTTGGATCCCCTACTTGAGCACCTCCCAAGAATCCCTGAGTGCCGTGGCCAATACTTTCTTCATCAAGGAACCATCAGAATTCCTCTGAGACAAAACGGCCCCTGCCCCAATCTCAGAAGCGTCAACCTCAACCTGAAAAGGAAGAGAAACATCCGGCTGACGCAACACAGGGGCAGAAGTAAATCGGCGTTTAAGCTCCTGAAAGGCAGAAACAGCCGCAGAGGACCAATTCGTCACATCAGCGCATTTCTTCGTCAAATCGGTCAGGGGTTTAACCACACTGGAGAAGTTGGCAATGAAACGGCGATAAAAATTAGCAAAGCCCAAAAATTTCTGAAGGCTCTTCATGGATGTGGGCTGGATCCAATCATGAATGGCCTGAACCTTAACCGGATCCATTTCTATAGATGAGGGAGAAAAAATGAAGCCCAAAAAAGAAATCTTCTGTACTCCAAAGAGGCACTTAGACCCCTTCACAAACAAGGCATTATCACGAAGGATCTGAAATACCATCCTGACTTGTTTCACATGAGACTCCCAATCATCTGAAAAAATCTAAATATCATCCAAATATACAATCATGAATTTATCAAGATAATTCCGAAATATATCATGCATGAAGGACTGAAACAAAGATGGAGCATTAGAGAGTCCGAATGGCATCACAAGGTACTCAAAATGGCCTTCGGGCGTATTAAACGCTGTTTTCCATTCGTCACCCTGCTTAATACAAACAAGATTATATGCCCCTCGAAGGTCAATCTTAGTAAACCAACTATCCCCCTTAATCCTAGCAAACAGATCAGAAGGCAAAGGCAAAGGGTATTGGAATTTGACCGTGATCTTATTCAAGAGGCGATAATCAATACAAGGTCTCAAGGAGCCATCTTTTTTGGCAACAAAAAAAAAACCTGCTCCCAATGGTGAAGAAGATGGCCGAATATGCCCCTTCTCCAAGGACTCCTTAACATAGCTCCGCATGGCGGTATGTTCTGGCACAGACAGGTTGAAAAGTCGTCCCTTAGGGAACTTACAGCCTGGAATCAAGTCAATAGCACAATCACAGTCCCTATGCGGTGGAAGGGAACTGGACTTGGGCTCATTGAATACATCCTGGAAATCTGACAAAATCTCAGGAATTTCAGAAGAGGGGGAGGAGGCAATTGACATCAAAGGAACGTCACCATGAACCCCCTGACAACCCCAACTAGTCACAGACATAGATTTCCAATCTAATACCAGATTATGCACCTGTAACCATGGGAAACCCAGCACAATAGCATCATGCAAATTATTCAACACCAGAAAACGACAATCTTCCTGATGGGCTGGCGCCATGCACATGGTCAGCTGTGTCCAAAACTGAGGTTTATTTTTAGCCAACGGTGTAGCATCAATGCCCCTCAAAGGAATAGGACTCTGCAAGGGGAAACCACAACGTCTGGCAAATTCTAAGTCCATTAAGTTTAAAGCGGCGCCTGAATCCACAAATGCCATGACAGAAAATGACGATAATGAGCAGATCAGGGTCACAGATAACAAAAATTTAGGTTGTACAGTACTGATGCTAACAGAACTAGCGATTCTCTTGGTACGCTTAGGGCAATCAGAAATAACATGAGCAGAATCGCCGCAGTAAAAACACAACCTATTCTGAAGTCTGAATCCTTGTCGTTCAGCTCTAGACACAATCCTATCACACTGCATAGGCTCAGGACTCCGCTCGGAAGACAATGCCATAGTGTGCACAACTCTGCGCTCGCGCAAGCGCCGATCAATCTGAATGGCCAGAGACATAGAATCACTCAGACCAGCAGGTGTGGGGAACCCCACCATAACATCTTTAACGGATTCAGAAAGACCCTTTCTGAAGATTGCCGCCAAGGCATCCTCATTCCATTTAGTCAGTACAGACCATTTTCTAAACTTCTGGCAATATGATTCTGCCGCTTCTTCATCCTGAGACAGGGCCAACAAGGTCTTCTCAGCATGATCCACTGAATTAGGTTCGTCATACAATAACCCAAGCGCCTGAAAAAAGGTTTCTACATTAAGCAACGTCGGATTCCCAGGTTCCAGGGCAAATGCCCAATCCTGGGGGTCACCACGCAGCAGAGATATAACAATTTTAACCTGCTGGATGTGATCACCAGAGGAACGGGGTTTCAGAGCAAAAAACAGTTTACAGTTATTTTTAAAGCTCAAAAATTTGGACCTATCCCCAAAAAACAAATCAGGAGTTGGAATTCTAGGCTCTAAAACTGGAGTCTGAACTATATAATAGGAAATACCCTGTACTCTAGCAGCAAGTTGATCCACACGAGAAGCCAATCCCTGAACATCCATACCAGCGCCGAACTCCTGAGCCACTCAGAGGTAAAGAGGGAAGAAAAAAAAAAACACAACAGACTACAGAAAAAAAAATGGCTCAGCACTTTCCTTCCCTTCTTCTGAGATGCAGTTAACTCATTGTTGGCCAGTTGTATTGTTATGATCTGGTGGCCTAAGAGCAGCATGAGACGTACTCTAGAGAAGGTGGTACCTGTACTGACCGCAGACCCTGAACTTAACACCGCAACTAGAAGTAGCCGTGGAATGTACCTAGCGCTCCCTAGACATCTCGACACAGCCGGAGGACTAATTACCCCTAGAGATAGAAAAGGGAAAACTATCTTGCCTCAGAGAAAATCCCCAAAGGATAAACAGCCCCCCACAAATATTGACTGTGAGAGGAGAGGGAAAAAACATACACAGACTGAAATGAGAATTTAGCAAAGGAGGCCACTTCTAGCTAAATAGAAAGGATAGGACAGAGTACTATGCGGTCAGTATTAAAACACTAGAAAATATCCACCACAGAAAATACAAAATCTCCACAGCTAACTAAAGATATGGAGGGTATATCTGCATCTCCAGAGATACCAGCTTGGCTAAACAAATCCTTATACAGACCAAGCTGGACAAGACAAAAACATGGAAAAGAACTGAACAATAAGGCCACAGCATGTGGACAGCAAAAATCAAGGCCAGAACTTATCTTTGTTGAAATGAACGGCAAAGCAGAAGAGACCAGGCAGGGATGTGAATCCTCCAGGAACAATGGACAACTGGCACTGACTAAAGGGTGAAGCAAGAATAAATAGCCCAGTCAAAATTGCAAAAAGTGAACACACCTGATAAATGCTGCGATTCAGAGACAGCAGCGCTACCACTTACAACCACCGGAGGGAGCCCAAGAGCAGAATTCACAACAGGATACCTTGGTTACGGTATCACTCTCCTCATATCGAGTGGTCCTCAAGCAGAATTTTGGGATGGGGTGAATCTTGTGGAGGTGTCAGAGGGAGTGTGTTCAGGTTGCTACTACAGAGGTACCTGCAGATCTATCCTCTCTCCCCAAGCAGTATTGGTCTTATGCGGACGTGTTCTCCAAAAAGGCGACGGAGACCCTTCCGCCCCATCACCCCTATGACTGTCCTATTGATCTCTTGCCTGGTGCTGAGCCACCTCGGGGTCGAGTTTATCCATTATCTCTCCCAGAGATGGAGGCAATGTCTCAGTACATTCAAGAGAATCTGGCAAGAGGGTTCATCAGGAAGTCAGTGTCACCTGCTGGGGCTGGGTTCTTCTTAGTGCAGAAGAAGAATGGGGAACTGCGTCCATGCATAGACTACAGGGGTCTTAACGCCATCACCGTTAAGAATAAGTACCCTTTGCCCTTGATATCTGAGCTCTTTGATAGGCTTCGGGGAGCAAGGGTGTTTACTAAACTAGATCTGCGGGGTGCTTACAACCTGATTTGCATCCGTGAGGGGGACAAATGGAAGACGGCTTTTAACACCAGGGATGGGCACTATGAATATCTGGTGATACCCTTCGGGCTCTGTAATGCCCCAGCCGTTTTCCAAGACTTTGTGAATGACATCTTCCAGGATATGCTCACCACCTCGGTTGTAGTCTATCTGGATGATATTCTCATCTACTCTCCAGATATTGACTCCCACCAGAGAGATGTTTGCAAAGTCTTCGACCTCCTACGGGCAAACTTCCTCTATGCCAAGTTGGAGAAGTGTGTGTTTGAGCAGGAGTCCTTACATTTCCTGGGCTATATCATCTCCACCCAGGGATTGGCCATGGATCCTGCCAAACTACAGGCTGTGATGGATTGGCAGGAACCCCATTCTCTTAAAGCGGTGCAGCACTTTATGGGGTTCATAAATTATTATCGTCAGTTTATTCCGCACTTCTCGACTTTTGTAGCTCCCTTGGTTGCCCCCACCAAGAAGGGAGCAAATCCCAAATTGTGGTCTGTGGAGGTCTCCAAGGCCTTTAACTCCATAAAGTCTCACTTCACTAGCGCTCCCATCCTACATCTCCCCGATGTAGATAGGCCATTTATCATGGAGGTGGATGCCTCATCTGTTGGTGCTGGAGCAGTCCTCTTCCAAAAGGATGCTCAAGGTCGGAAGTATCCTTGCTTCTTCTTTTCTAAGACCTTCTCACCAGCAGAGAGGAATTATTCCATCGGGGACAGGGAGTTGCTAGCCACGAAGTTGGCATTCTCGGCGTGGAGACATCTCTTGGAGGGAGCTCGTTTTCCCTTCCAAGTCTACACAGATCACGGTTAAATTCTCGCCAGGCCAGATGGTCCTTGTTCTTCTCCCGGTTTCATTTCACCCTCCATTTCCTTTCTGGGGAGAAGAACATTTGTGCCGACACTCTCTCTCGCTCCGTTGTGTCATCTGTGGAGGAGGAAGAGGAGCCTCGGCTTATTGTCCCCACCGAGAGCCTGAGAACTGTGGCCCTGGTTTTGCTAGAGTCTGTGCCTCTGGGCAACACTTTTGTACCATCCAGTTTGCGACCGGAGGTTCTCTCTTGGGCACACTCGTCCAGGGTGGGTGGACATTTTGGTTCCAAAAGGACATCTGAGTTACTGGCGAGGACATACTGGTGGCCGCTTATGGCTCGTGATGTCACAGACTATGTTCAGGCGTGTGTCTCCTGCGCCAAAAATAAGTCTCCTCGACAACGGCCAGCTGGGTTATTATATCCTCTGCCGGTGGCAGATAGGCCCTGGGAGATGGTCGGGATGGACTTTGTGGTGGGTTTGCCTAAGTCTTGTGGCTGTACCGTCATTTGGGTTATCACCGATCATTTTTCTAAAATGGTGCACTTGGTGCCGCTTCCACGGCTACCTTCTGCACGGGCCTTGGCAGTGTTGTTTATTAAACACATCTTCCGCCTACATGGTATGCAAGACAAAATTTTCAGTGACTGTGGTCCCCAGTTTGCGTCTCGGTTCTGGAGAGAGCTTTGTCATCTTTTCAGTATTGAGTTAAATCTCTCTTCTGCTTATCATCCCGAGATGAATGGGTTGGTAGAGAGGGCCAACCAGACCTTGGTCACATATCTGCGACATTTTGTCTCAGCCAGGCAGGATGACTGGGCATCCTTGCTATCGTGGGCACAGTTTGCACTGAACAATGCTGTAGCCGACTCCACTGGTCAGACGCCATTCCTCCTTAATTATGGTCAGCATCCGCGGGTACCTGTGCCCATGCCCGTGTCTTCCACCAACTCCAGGGTGGCAGACTGGGCTGTGGAGGCACGGGATATTTGGGACCGCACTCAGGATGCCATTCGGGCCTCCAAGGAGAGAATGAGGTCTTCCGCCGATGCACATCGGCGCCCCGCTCCGACCTTTGCTCCCGGCGATTTAGTGTGGCTCTCTGCCCGTAACATCAGGCTGCGTGTTGAGTCCACTAAGTTTGCTCCTCGCTACTTGGGTCCCTTCAAGGTCCTCGAACAGGTTAATCCTGTGGTCTACCGTCTAGCTCTTCCTCCACGCCTAGGTATCACCGACACCTTTCATGTGTCCCTCCTTAATCCCGTATACATGTCCCGGTTTTCTGAGTCATCTGCCGGGACATCGGGTTCGTCTACGGATGATTACGAGGTGAACGCTATTTTGGGGTACAAGGTGGTTCGTGGCAAAATTTATTTGGACTGGAAGGGTTACGGTCCTGAGGATAGGTCTTGGGAGCCTGCTGAGCGCATTCGGGCTCCACAGCTCATTGCTGCCTTCGAACGTAGCGAGGCCCAAGGAGGGGGGGCCCTAGGAGGGGGGGTAATGTTAGGGGTCGAGTTCCCTCCTCTGCACAGGGGGAATCTCGGTCCATCTCCGCTGCGGTCTCCCATTCTTCTCCTGCCGCAGTGGAGCCTGCTCAGTGGAGACGTCGGTCCCAGCGTCTCGCTCAGTCTGACTCTGCTAAGAGTTACTGCTGCCTTTCCTGCTTCTGCCATTGAAGTTGGTGCTGGGCAGCGGCGAGCAGACGCTTCTGGGTCTAAGTCCTGCTTTGCTCGTTCTGAGCATGCCCAGGGTAAGATCTCTCAGTGGAGATCGAGGGTCACATGATCTGATACTGCAGCTAAGGTCATTGGCTCCTTCAGGAAGGTCCTGTAGGTGCTCACGCTCTGGTGTAGCTTCTCATTGGTCCTTCTGGGAAGGTCCTGTACGTGCTGCAGCTATTTAAGGTTCGCATGACCGCAGGGCCATGCGCTAGTATTGTTCTTTGTTAAGTCCTTTGCGCCAGTGTGGTCACGAGAGTATGTGTTCAGGGACCCGGCTGAAATAAGCCCCTAGAATGCTGGCACCTCCGGCGAGGAGTTTGTGTTTGAATGTGTTCAGGGACCCGGCTGAAATAAGCCGCTAGAATGCTGGCACCTCCGGCGAGGAGTTTTGTGTGCATGCGTGACCACTGACTGCTCTCTGTGTGGGCAGTTAGCCTGTGCCTCTGTGAAGCCTAACAGGGCACAGTGCCTTTCTTTCACGACTGCTCGGTGAAGTAACTGAGTTAGTCCATACCGCCATATCATGCTGCCGTTGCTAGCAGCAGGTACTCCTGTACGGTGGACCCCGGGCTGCGAACGCACCAATATCAATAAAACATCTCTATTTATTCGGTGCGTTCCGCTAGCCGTAACAGGTTGTCCCAGTAGAATAGACACTGGGTGGGGGGCAGAGGGTGTGGAGCTATGCTACTTTTAACTGTATTGGCATACGCAGCTAAACTCTCCAACACAGACATGATCTCCCTGCACAGCCACCCTGCCGCTATGGGGCCCGTGAGCTGAGGGGGCTTAGCCAGCTCTGGGCCCCCCACACGTCATCGCAAGTTCAACTGTGTCAGTATTCTTAATGCCAATACACTTGAATGCAATGATAAGAGATGGAGTGTTAACTGACTCTCCCTCTCCCATCATTTCCCCTCTGTGCCTGATGTCTCAATGCAGAGGACATGATAATGTCATTATATGGCACCAGCTGTGCTGATTTGCATTGACGCTCAGAGCGCTCACTGCATAGACTGGAGCAGTGGGGAATGAGGAGGAGAGGTTAGTACAGTTTGTTTTTCATGGGTACTGCATTATACTGTATGGAGGCCTATGGAGAGTGCATAATACTTTATAGAGGCCTATGGAGAGTGGAGTGCATTACACTATATAGAGACTTATGGAGACTGCCTTATACTGTATGGAGGCCTATGGGGAATGCATTATACTATGTGGAGTCTATTTAGGGGGCTATCATACAGTGTGGGGATTACAGTAAGGGAGTCATCATACAGTGCTGGGGCCACCAAAAAGTTTGGTGGCTAGTAAGGAGAGCATCACAATGTGTATAGGAGAGCTGTATAGGAGGGAGACTCGGGACATTATTAAATGTTAAGTGGGCACTCAGGTTATTGTGACTGTCAAAGGGGCACACCGGGCTTTATTATTTTCTAACTGACAGTGGCATTTAACAAGCGCTTCAGGCAAACACACCGGAAAAACACACACTGGTGACCCCCATCACATGATCACAGGTCAACGGTATGTTGGCATGACAACCGAAGGACTCCTGGAGACCTCTTTGGTTGTCAGTGACGGCTTACTGTGAGCGCCACCCAGTGGTCGGTGCTCATAGCAAATGAGTAAATCTGCTAAATAGATGCGATCTGATCATCGCCTCTATGTAGCAGAGCATATCGGGTTGTGGCAGCTTCCAATCTCCCATGGAGACTATTGAAGCATGCCAAAAGTAAAAAGAAAATGTTTTTAAAAAATATATATAAAAAAAAATAAAAATAAAATATATAAAAGTTCAAATCACCCCCCTTACGCCCCATTCAAAATAAAACAATAAAAATAAAATCAAACATACACATATTTGGTATCACCGCGTTCAGAATCACCTGATCTATCAATAAAAAAAGGATTAACCTGATCGCTAAGTGGCAAGAAAAAAGTCAAAACACCAGAATTCCTTTTTTTTGGTTTAAAATGCAATAACGGGTGATCAAAAGATCGTATCTGCACCAAAATAGTATAATTAAAACATCAGCTTGGTGCGCAAAAAATAAGACCTCACCCAAACCCAGATCACGAAAATTGAGCAATTCGGAAAATGGTGCAATTTTTGTTTTTTAAACAAAGCTTGGAATTTTTTTTAACACTTAGATAAAAAAGAACCTAGACATGTTTGGTGTCTATGAACTCATAATGTCCTGGAGAATCTTAATGGCAGGTCAGTTTTAGCATTTAGTGAACCTAGTAAAAAAGCCAAACAAAAAACAAGTGTGAGATTGCACTTTTTTTGCAATTTCAAAGCATTTGAATTTTTTTTTTTGTTTTCTAGCGCACGACATGGTAAAACCAATGGTGTCATTCAAAAGTACAACTCATTCTGCAAAAAAAGAAGCCCTCATATGGCCATATTGATGGAAAAATAGAAAAAGATATAGATGTGGGATGAAGGGGAGCGAAAAACGAAAACACAAAACCGAAAAAAGCTCCGGGGGTTAAGCAGAGAATATAAAAACATCAACTGAGGAAAATACTGTAAAATCTTCAGGTAGAGAAAATGCCCAAACGAGAGGATTTCCACAGAGTGACCAAGGAACAATACCCACATATTGTCTTACTCCTCCAGATGAGGCAAGACAGACAAAAATACAACTTACATGAAGAAAGAAAGATGAAAATCTTGCTTTGGTCCCCATTGAAACAATCCGATAAATTTACTTTAGGCTCAGAAGACTATTTTGAGTGGAGTAGAACCTGTGTAGTTGCTGATAATGCATGCTGTTGCTACCCCTTGATGTTTGCACTTCCAAAGACAAGGACCGCATTTGCGTGGTCAGGGCATCCACAGCATTCATGATGGCTTCTCAGCAAGCAAGAAATGGAATGGGCTAGTGTAGTAACTCTCTTGGGATAATAGGTAACACACTAAAAACTGCAACTGACCCTGCCGATTCCTGTACAATCTAGAGATCCCGATCCCATAGTCTCTAGTGATTCCTGCATGAGCAGATATAGCGCTAACCACAGACTAGACAATGGCAACTTGGACCTTTGCTGATTGAAAGACCGTTGAGCTCTTTATGTTTCTCCTAAAGAACTGGCGGGCAGAGCAGAATGCAAATTACCTACAGAAGGAAAAGTGTGTTTTAATAGAAAGAAATGAGTAAGGAGTGAGTAAAAACAAAGCCACACCTGAAAAGTGATAGGGCAGACAAATGAGTAAATGAAACCAAGTTATGGCTCTTGGAAAACAAATGATGAAAAAAGAAATACGAAAAAATCAAAAAACAGACTTGTCCTTTAAGGGCTTGTTTCCACTTGCGAGAAACACGTCCGTGTCTCGCATGTGGAAACCAAGCTCTGGCGCCAGCACTCCAGAGCAGAACGTGTGGCCGCATAGGAACACATGGAGCTGCACGCTCCTCTCCAAAGTGCCGGCGCCAGAGCTTGGTTTCCACATGCGAGACACAGACGTGTTTCTCACAAGTGGAAACAAGCCCTAAGGGTAAATCTATTATGAAACTGTCATGGGTAAAAATCAGCTTAATTACCAATGGATATTAAGACGATAAGCAGAAACCTTTATAAGGGAGTCAATTTGCCATGAATTTCATTTACACATGAATATAAATCACATTTGAAATGACGTAAGTTGTCCTATTGTTTTATTGTAGCATGATTTGCTAGTTTAGAGGTTTTTTTAATAGGCATGTCAGTGTAGCTCTGTTATTGTGTTCTTGGGAGATTGCAAGGCATTGTGCTTCGAGTTTTTGCAAACGGCCAAGCAAACAAGTTTTAGAACATCATCGTATTATAAGCTACTAACAAATTAACCTCATACTGCCACTGCCAGTTTTGGCTTTATGAGCCCAATTTTCCAAATCAGATACATCACTTTATGTAGGAATAACTTTTTAGTAGTTTTATTTATTCATGTATTTCTGATAATGCTTTTTTTCATGACACATTTCTCTAGTTAGTGATAAAGGGTGGTTGGTACTTTAATTTCTCATTCATTTGTTAAAATAACAACATTTATTGAAATGTGAATTACTCTGATTTTAATACAAAAAGCCATAGCACCCAAAATACTCCATGAGTAACATTTACCTTATGTCTACTTTATAGTGGTGTCATTTTCAAGTATCCTTTAATTTTTTATGAATTTAGAAGGCGGATATATCTAGCAGCAATTTTATATTTTTCAAGAAGGTTTTCAAATTCAGTACAGTTCTTGAGTTTCTTTGATGGTTTATACACTGCTCAAAAAAATAAAAGGAGCACTAAAATCCCACATCCTAGATATCACTGAATGAAATATTCCAGTTGTAAATCTTTATTCATTACATAGTGGAATGTGGTGAGAACAATAAAACCTAAAAATGATCAATGTAAATCACAACTAATATCCCACGGAGGTCTGGAGTTGAAATGATGCTCAAAACCAAAGTGGAAAATGAAGTTACAGGCTGATCCAACTTCAGTGGAAATGCCTCAAGACAAGGAAATGATGCTCAGTAGTGTGTGTGGCCTCCACGTGCCTGTATGAGTTCCATACAATACCTGGGCATGCTCCTGATGAGGTGGCAAATGGTCTCCTGAGGGATCTCCTCCCAGACCTGGACTAAAGCATCTGCCAACTCCTGGATAGTCTGTGGTGCAATGTGACATTGGTGGATTGTGCGATACATGACGTCCCAGATATGTTCAATCGGACTCAGGTCTGGGGAACAGGCAGGCCAGTCCATAGCTTCAATGCCTTCATCTTGCAGGAACTGCTGACACACTCCAGCCACATGAGGTCTGGCATTGCCCTGCATTAGCAGGAACCCAGGGCCAACCGCACCAGCATATGGTCTCACAAGGGGTCTGAGGATCTCATCTCGGTACCTAATGGCAGTCAGGCTACCTCTGTCGAGCACATGGAGTACTCCGCGGCCCTCCAAAGAAATGCCATCCCACACCATTACTGACCCACTGCCAAACTGGTCATGCTGAAGGACATTGCAGGCTTTCATCTCTGAAGAGCACAGGGTGCCAGTGGCGAATTTGCTAATCCTGATGCTCTATGTCAAATGACAAGCGTCCTGCACGGTGTTGGGCTGTGAGCACAACCCCCATATGTGGACTTCGGGCACTCAGACCATCCTCATGGAGTTGGTTTATAACCATTTGTGCAGAGACATGCACATTTGTGGCCTGCTGGAAGTCATTTTGCAGGTCTCTGGCAGTGCTCCTCCTTGCACAAAGGCTGAGGTAGTGGTCCTGCTACTGGGTTGTTGCCCTCCTACGGCCCTTTCCACATCTCCTGGTGTACTGGCCTGTCTCCTAGTAGCGCCTACAGCCTCTGGACACTACTCTGACAGACACAGCAAATCTTCTTGCCACAGCTCGCATTGATGTGCCATTCTGGATGAGCTGCACTACCTGAGCCACTTGTGTGGGTTGTAGAGTCCGTCTCATGCTACCATGAGTGTGAAATCGCAACTAACATTCAAAAGTGACCAAAACATCAGCCAGAAAGCATTGGTACTGAGATGTGGTCTGTGATCCCCACCTGCAGAATCACTCCTTTATTGAGTGTGTCTTGATAATTGCCAATAATTTCCATTTGTTGTCTATTCCATTTGCACAACAGCACGTGAAATTGATTGTCAAACAGTGTTGCTTCCTAAGTTTGATTTACTTGGAGTTATATTCTGTTTTTAAGTGTTCCTTTAGTTTCTTGAGCAGTGTATATTAGAAACCTCCAATATTTCTCCCCAATTCGAAGACAGCATTCCAGAAAGTTTTCAAACCATCATTTAGGAATTTTGTTACCATTAGAGCAAATTGAAGGTAAAATTCTAAATTTATGGTAATTTCAAATATTTAAGGCAATCCACATTTCTTTAACTCAACATGTGTTAATAGAGAAACACAAATCACTAGTTTATAATTTGACACTGACAATCTTCATATATCACATGTGGACCTTAAACACTTCTTGACTTGTTTGCACACTTTGCAGAAATGATGGAGCTCCTTGGGGATTTGAAGCTCCTTTTTTATTAGAATGTTTTCTAGCCACTATTATTGGTATGCAGAGGTTTTGGGTTGCATAAACTTAAGAAACCACAAAATAGACATCATTTTGAAACCCCACCATACAAGGGATCCAGCTAGGAGTGAAGTGAGCATTTGGAGTTTAATAGAATATATTAGAATTGAGCCAAGAAAATATTTTTTTTCCAAATAATCTGTAGATTGAACTCAAAAGTATTACGTTTAACATGGACCATATAAGAAAAACTCACAATTTGTTATACAATGTCCCCTGGGTTTGGCAATTCTCTACATGTGGTTTTAAACTGTCACTTTGGCACATGACAAGGCTTAGTAAAGAAAAAGTGACATTTGGATTTTGGAACACAAATTTTCCTGGAATGGTGTTCAGATACGCTGTCTCATTTGGAGAGCCTCTGGGTTATAAGTGCAGTGGAAAGTCACCAGAAGTGACTCCAATCTAGAAAGTACCGTACTCCTATCAAGGAATTAACCTAGGGGTATATTGAACATTTTGACCACACAGTTTCACTGAATTATTAGCAACCAATAAGGAGATTTACCTCAATGTTATGATATTATGTAGCTTTAGTCCTTTCATTTTGCAAAAGGTAATAGAAAACTGATGTTTGGATACTTACAGCGTTTTTCTGGGAAGGTTTTCAGATTCCTATTATGCAGTTGTTTAACCCCTAGGTACCAGTAAAAAAGTGGGTTTATTTTAGAAACTAAAAGCCTCAAGGAACTTAAGTTTAGTAGTACCATTTTTATCCAACAGATTGTTTAAAAAATGTATTTAAATTAAACCATCAAATTAAAAATAATGTTTTCCAATAATATTTAATTTTAGTTAAACTATTTACAAACCATTTTTATAAGCTCTACAATGCTATAAAATGTAAAAACATATACATACCTTCTGAACTGGCACTGTCCTCCAAATGCAATGCCATGTCTCCTGGCGGTCATGTGATATTTTGTCATGTGTCCACTACAGCCAATCAGTGGCCCCTGATCAACTGCAGCCTTTACTATTTTGTCAAAAAAGACTGCCGCTGTTTTTAAGGAAAGGTAGAGGGTTATTACAAGCTAAAAATATATCAAAGGTATGTTCCAAACAGTACTCAGAAATAGAGAAAAAAAAGGGGGAGAAGATATGTCCTCCTGCATGGTTTCACGGTAAGCACACAACAGTACTCCCATTGAGTTTAAAACCCCACTGCGAGAGGGTGTCCTTAATTTCACAAATGTAGCAGTGTGTATAGATCAAGATACCTCCTCACATAAATTGCTCCAAATTCATAAGCGTGTAGTTCTATACAACAACCTGCAAATATGCCCAGAACTTAGGTTGTTATGAAAGCTTGGTGCACTGATCCTAACAGGAAAACTGTATGCCTTGTGTCCAGGGCCGCAGTGTATTTAAACAATACACACACCAGACTGCCAGCACATGTGTATAAATGCTGTTGATTCAACATAAAAGCTCAGGCTGTTACCTTGGATTTTCGTGGAGAATGGCTGGAAAAGATGGATGCAGCTTTCCTAACAACCTAAATTCTGGGTATATTGGCCATATGAGGGCATATTTTTTGTGGGACGAGTTGTATTTTTGAACGATACCATTGATTTTACCATGTCGTGTACTAGAAAACAGGAAAAAAAATCCAAGTGCGGTGAAATTGCAAAAAAAGCGAAATCGAGTTCATAGACACCAAACATGTGTAGGTTCTTTTTAATGTAAGTGGTGAAAAAAATTCTCCATCTCCATTTTTCGTGATTTCAGGTGATCTCAGGTTGAGTGAGGGCTTATTTTTTGCGTGCAGAGCTGATGTTTTTAATTATACCATTTTGGTGCTGATAAGATCTTTTGATCGCCCGTTATTGCATTTTAATGCAAAGTCGAGGGAACCAAAAAAATGTAATTCTGGTGTTTTGACTTTTTTCTCACTATGCCATTTAGCGATCAGGTTAATCCTTTTTTTATTGATAGATTGGGCGTTTCTGAACACGGCAATACAAAATATGTGTAAGTTTGATTTATTTTTATTGTTTTATTTTGAATGGGGCGAAAGGGGGGTGATTTGAACTTTTATATTTTTTAGTTTTTTTACATTTTTAAAAACATTTTTTTACTTTTGCCATGCCTCAATAGTCCATAGGAGACTAGAAGCTGGCACAACTCGATCACCTCTGCTACATAGAGGCGATGTTTAGATCGCCTCTATGTAGTAGAATTGCTGACTTGCTATGAGCGCCAACCACTGGGTGGTGCTCACAGCAATCTGGCATTGACAACCATAGAAGTCTCCAGGAGACTTCGGGTTCCCATTTCGACATACCGGTGATGCACAATCACATGACACGGGTCACCCTTTGTGTGTATTTCTGGCATGATTGCTGGAAGTGCAATTTAAATGCTGCTGTCAGCGTTTGACAGCGGCATTTTAGCTAGTTAATAGCTGTGGGTGGATCGCGATTCTACCTGCAGCTATTGCGGGCACATGTCAGCTGTTCAAAACAGCTGACATGTCCTGTGAAAGATATGGGCTCACCACCGGAGCCCACATCAAAGGGAGGGATACCGACATCGGCGTGCTATTACGTCCGATGTCAGTAAGGGGTTAATGTACACTCTGCATCTTGACTAAAAAAAACCAGAAATGTAATAATTTTTGCAAATTTATTAAAAAAGAAAAACTGAAATATCACATGGTCATAAGTATTCAGACCCTTTGCTCACACTCATATTTTAGTCACATGCTGTCTATTTGCTTGTGATCCTCCTTGAGATGGTTCTACTCCTTCACTGGAGGCCAGCTGTGTTTAATTAAACTGATAGGACTTGATTTGGAAAGGCACACACCTGTCATTAAAAGACCTCACAGCTCACAGTGCATGTCAGACCAAATTAGAATCACGAGGTCAAAGGAACTGGCCAAAGAGCTCAGCTCAGAGACAGAATTACGGCAAGGAACAGGTCTGGCCAAGGTTACAGCAGAATGTCTGCAGTACTCAAGGTTCCTAAGAGCACAGTGGCCTCCATACTCCTTAAATGGAAGAAGTTTGGGACCACCCGAAGTTTTCCTAGACCTGGCCATCCAGCCAAACTGAGAGAATGGGAGAAGAGCCTTGGTGAGAGAGGTAAAAAACTCCAAGATCACTGTGGCTGAGCTCCAAAGATGCAGTAGGGAGATGGGAGAAATTTCCACAAAGTCAACTATCACTGCAACCCTCCACCAGTTGGACCTTTATGGCAGAGTGGCCCAACTGAAGCCTCTCCTCAGTGCAAGACATATGAAAGCCCGCATAGAGTTTGCTAAAAAACACATGAAGGACTCCAAGACTATGAGAAATAAGATTCTCTGGTCTGATGAGACAAATATAGACCTTTTTGGGGATAATTCTAAGCGGTATGTGTGGAAAAAATCAGGCACTGTTCATCACCAACCCAATACAATCCTGTTGTGAACTCTGTTCTCGAACTCCCTCCTGTGGTCAGGAATGGTATTTCTGTGAGTTCTGTCTGTGGGTTCCCTCTGGTGGCTGAAAGTGGAGCTGCTGGTCTGGAGGTGGCTTCCTCAGCTGCATCGTTTAAGACTGGGCTGGTTCCTCTATTTAACTCTGCTCAGATCGTTACCTGATGCCAGTTGTCAATGTATCTGTACTGGTTCAGATCTCACTTGGATCTCCTGATGACCTGTCTACTTCAGCAGAAGCTAAGTCCCTGTTAAGCTCATTTGTTGTTCATTTGTGTGCTGAATATATTTCTGAGTACCTGCTAAGTTTTGTCCAGCTGGCTATCATGATATTGTCTCGCTAGCTGGAAGCTCTGGGTTGCAGAGTAGCACCTACCGCGCCGTGAGTCGGCGCGGGGGGTTTCTTGCTCACTCTGCGTGGCTTTTTGTAGTTTTTTGTGCTGACCGCAAAGATCCCTTTATCTATCTTCTGTCTATTTAGGAAGTCGGGCCTCCTTTGTTGAAACCTGTCTCATTCCTGTGTTTGTGCCTTCCTCTTAACTCACAGTCAATATATGTGGGGGGCTGCTCTTTTCCTTTGGGGAATTTCTCTGAGGCAAGGTGAGGCTATATTTCTCTTTAGGAGTAGTTACCTCTCAGGCTGTGAAGAGTCGTCTAGGCAGAGTCAGGTACGATCCACGGCTAATTCTAGTGTGTGTGATAATAGATTAGGGCTGCGGTCAGCAGAGCTCCCACTTCCCAGAGCTTGCTCTATTTTGCAGTTTTGACTATCAGGTCATTCCCGGTGCTCCTAACCCCCAGGTCCAGCCATAACACAATCCCAACAGTGAAACATTGTGGTGGCAGCATCATGCTATGGGGGTGTTTTGAGGCTGCAGGGACAGGACCACTGGTTGTCATTGAAGGAAATATGAATGCAGCCAAGTATATAGATATCCTGGATGAAAACCTCTTCCAGAGTACTCGGGACCTCAGATTTGGCTGAAGGTTCGCCTTCCAACAAGACAATGTCCCTAAGCACACAGCTAAAATAACAAAGGAGTGGCTTCAGAACAACTCTGAGACCATTCTTGACTGGTACAGCCAGACCCCTGGAACTGGAGAGGATCTGCAAGGAAGAATGGCAGAGGATCCCCAAATCCAGGTGTGAAAAACTTGATGCATTATTCCCAAAAAGACTCATGGCTGTATTAGCTCAAAAGGGTGCTTCTACTCAATTCTGAGCAAATGGTATGAATACTCTTTACCATGTGATATTTCAGTTTTTCTTTTTTAATATATTTGCAAAAATTACTACATTTCAGGTTTTTTATCAGTCAAGATGGGGTGCAGAGTGTACATTAATGTAAAAAAAATCAACTTTATGAATTTACCAAATGGCTGCAATGAAACAAAGAGTGAAATATTTAAAGGGGTCTGAATACTTTCCGTACCTACTGTATGTGCCCTTAACCTGTAAATGTCGTTATCAGTGCTACCCAATTCTAAAGAACTTCTGACCTCTACATCAGCCACTCAAGGCTCATTCAGAAGTCAGTCATTTTTTAATAAGGAAAAAACAGTCCAAGTTTCATAAGTGTTTTTGATCAGATTTTTATCATAGTTTGGTCAGTTTTTATCATCAGCGTTTCATAATTTTTACTCATGTTCAAGAAATCCTGATTGGCTTCCTCAACCTTCTTCTATCAAACAGTCTGTAGAAATACAGACAGCTCAAGGATGGCATTTGAATTTTGTCCAATTATTTTCATGGAACTTTTGACTTGGTTTGGTGAGTTTGATCTGTGACCTTACAGTCTGCAACTGTCTTCCTTTCATAGCAGTTACACCTATGCTGTACAGTCACTTCTCCTACACTGCCTCTGGCAATTTTCTTTCTGGATTTTCAGCAACACTTCTCAACATCGTTTCCTATATTGTGACAGTGATTTCCTTGACTACCCATGTGACTGCTACAGCCAATCCCTTGCCACTAGGGTTGAGCGAAACGGGTCGATCATTTTCAAAAGTCGCCGACTTTTGGCTAAGTCGGCGTCTCATGAAACCCGATCCGACCCCTGTGCTTGTCGGCCATGCGGTACGCGACTTTCGCGCCAAAGTCGCGTTTCAATGACGCGAAAAGCGCCATTTCTCAGCCAATGAAGGTGAACGCAGAGTGTGGGCAGCGTGATGACATAGATCCTGGTCCCCACCATCTTAGAGAAGGGCATTGCAGTGATTGGCTTGCTGTCTGCGGCGTCACAGGGGCTATAAAGGGGCGTTCCCGCCGACCGCCATCTTACTGCTGCTGATCTGAGCTTAGGGAGAGGTTGCTGCCGCTTCGTCAGAAGCAGGGAGAGCGTTAGGCAGGGTCCACTAACCACCAAACCGCTTGTGCTGCAGCGATTTCCACTGTCCAACACCACCTTCGGTGTGCAGGGACTGTGGAAGCTATTTTTTTTTTTTTTTCCCCTCAGCGCTGTAGCTCATTGGGCTGCCCTAGAAGGCTCCGTGATAGCTGTATTGCTGTGTGTACGCCACTGTGGAAACCAACTGCTTTTTTCAAAGCACATATCCTCTTGTTCCTTCCTTTCTGCACAGCTATCTTTTTTGTTTGTCCACACTTTTTATTTAATTTGTGCATCAGTCCACTCCTATTGCTGCCTGCCATACCTGGCTTACATTACTGCAGGGAGATAGTAATTGTAGGACAGTTTTTTTTTTTTTTTTTTTTTTTTTTTTGTGGGAGATTAAGATTGGCATTTCTGCTACAGTGCCATCCCTGTGTGTGCCATCTCTCACTGAGTGGGCCATAGAAAGCCTATTTATTTTTTCCGTGATTTGTGTTCTAAAATCTACCTCAACACAAAAACACTACATCAATCAGTGGGAGAAAAATATTGGCCTCAGTCAGGGCTTGTGTGCCACTGCTGTGTGTGCTATCTCTCATTCAGTGGGCTATAGCAAGCCTATTTTTTTTTTTTTTTTTTAATATTATTTGGTTTCTAAAGTCTCCCTGAAAAAAAAAAAAAACCTAAAAAAACAGTGGGAGAGTAATATTGCCCTTTCAGCTTGTGTGCCAGTCTTGACTCCTGGGTGTGCCACCTCTCTCCCTCTCATTCAGTGGGCCATAGAAAGCCTATTTATTTTTTTTAAAAAATATTATTGGGTTTCTAAAGTCTCCCTGAAAAAACAAAAAATACATAAAAAAACAGTGGGAGAGTAATATTGCCCTTTCAGCTTGTGTGCCAGTCTTGACTCCTGGGTGTGCCACCTCTCTCCCTTTCATTCAGTGGGCCATAGAAAGCCTATTTATTTTTTCCGTGATTTGTGTTCTAAATTCTACCTCAACACAAAAACACTACATCAATCAGTGGGAGAAAAATATTGGCCTCAGTCAGGGCTTGTGTGCCACTGCTGTGTGTGCTATCTCTCATTCAGTGGGCTATAGCAAGCCTATTTTTTTTTTTTTTTTTTTTTTTTTTAATATTATTTGGTTTCTAAAGTCTCCCTGAAAAAAAAAAAAAAACCTAAAAAAACAGTGGGAGAGTAATATTGCCCTTTCAGCTTGTGTGCCAGTCTTGACTCCTGGGTGTGCCACCTCTCTCCCTCTCATTCAGTGGGCCATAGAAAGCCTATTTATTTTTTTTTTTTAATATTATTTGGTTTCTAATTCTCCCTGAAAAAAAAAAAAAAACCTAAAAAAACAGTGGGAGAATAATATTGCCCTTTCAGCTTGTGTGCCAGTCTTGACTCCTGGGTGTGCCACCTCTCTCCCTCTCATTCAGCGGGCCATAGAAAGCCTATTTATTTTTTTTAAAAAATATTATTGGGTTTCTAAAGTCTCCCTGAAAAAACAAAAAATACATAAAAAAACAGTGGGAGAGTAATATTGCCCTTTCAGCTTGTGTGCCAGTCTTGACTCCTGGGTGTGCCACCTCTCTCCCTTTCATTCAGTGGGCCATAGAAAGCCTATTTATTTTTTTTTTTAAATATTATTGGGTTTCTAAAGTCTCCCTGAAAAAAAAAAAAAAACCTAAAAAAACAGTGGGAGAGTAATATTGCCCTTTCAGCTTGTGTGCCAGTCTTGACTCCTGGGTGTGCCACCTCTCTCCCTCTCATTCAGTGGGCCATAGAAAGCCTATTTATTTTTTTTTTAAAATATTATTGGGTTTCTAAAGTCTCCCTGAAAAAAAAAAAAAAAACCTAAAAAAACAGTGGGAGAGTAATATTGCCCTTTCAGCTTGTGTGCCAGTCTTGACTCCTGGGTGTGCCACCTCTCTCCCTCTCATTCAGTGGGCCATAGAAAGCCTATTTATTTTTTTTTTTAAATATTATTGGGTTTCTAAAGTCTCCCTGAAAAAACAAAAAATACATAAAAAAACAGTGGGAGAGTAATATTGCCCTTTCAGCTTGTGTGCCAGTCTTGACTCCTGGGTGTGCCACCTCTCTCCCTTTCATTCAGTGGGCCATAGAAAGCCTATTTATTTTTTCCGTGATTTGTGTTCTAAATTCTACCTCAACACAAAAACACTACATCAATCAGTGGGAGAAAAATATTGGCCTCAGTCAGGGCTTGTGTGCCACTGCTGTGTGTGCTATCTCTCATTCAGTGGGCTATAGCAAGCCTATTTTTTTTTTTTTTTTTTTTTTATATTATTTGGTTTCTAAAGTCTCCCTGAAAAAAAAAAAAAAACCTAAAAAAACAGTGGGAGATTAATATTGCCCTTTCAGCTTGTGTGCCAGTCTTGACTCCTGGGTGTGCCACCTCTCTCCCTCTCATTCAGTGGGCCATAGAAAGCCTATTTATTTTTTTTTTTAAATATTATTGGGTTTCTAAAGTCTCCCTGAAAAAACAAAAAATACATAAAAAAACAGTGGGAGAGTAATATTGCCCTTTCAGCTTGTGTGCCAGTCTTGACTCCTGGGTGTGCCACCTCTCTCCCTTTCATTCAGTGGGCCATAGAAAGCCTATTTATTTTTTTTTTAAAATATTATTGGGTTTCTAAAGTCTCCCTGAAAAAAAAAAAAAAACCTAAAAAAACAGTGGGAGAGTAATATTGCCCTTTCAGCTTGTGTGCCAGTCTTGACTCCTGGGTGTGCCACCTCTCTCCCTCTCATTCAGTGGGCCATAGAAAGCCTATTTATTTTTTTTTTAAAATATTATTGGGTTTCTAAAGTCTCCCTGAAAAAACAAAAAATACATAAAAAAACAGTGGGAGAGTAATATTGCCCTCTCAGCTTGTGTGCCAGTCTTGACTCCTGGGTGTGCCACCTCTCTCTCTCTAATTGTGGGCCATAGAAAGCCTTTTTTTTTTTTTTTTTTAATATTATTTGGTTTCTAAAGTCTCCCTGAGAAAAAAAAAAAAATAAATTAGGTGGGAGATTAATATTGACATTAGTGCTTGAGTGACAGTCCTGCGTGTGTGTCATCTCTGTGATTTTGTGCCACAGAAAACAGAGTGTGTAACATTGTGCCTGATTTTCCTTGTGGTCTCACCAACCTGTTAAGGGATATTGAAATCATACTGAAGTTATAGCTCACCGTGTAAGTTGTTTGACAGCAACAAATAAAGTTACTTTGGTTAAGATTTTAAAACAATGAGGAAGTCTGGTGCAAGAGGTCGTCGTGGGCGTTCATTGTCAGCTGGTAATGATGGTAGTGGTAGAGGAGCATCAGGTGGTCGTGGGGATAAAAATATTCCACCTAAGTCTGGAGCTGTGGAGCCAGTTTCGTCGTCAGGCTACACAAGGCCTCGAACGCTCTCTTTTCTGGGAGTAGGAAAACCGCTTTTAAAGGCGGAGCAGCAACAGCAAGTTTTGGCTTACATTGCAGACTCAGCCTCTAGCTCTTTTGCCTCCTCTTCCGAAACTGGTAAATGTAAAAGCAGCGCGTCGCTTGTGGATGTTCACGGTCAGGGACAAGTCGCTTCCTTGTCCTCCTCAGCAAAAACTACAACAAGAGAGAAGGATGCAGCAGGCGACACAACGGGTCACTCCATGGAGCTCTTTACACATACCGTCCCTGGCTTAGAAAGTGAAACATTTAACAGGCCATGCCCATTACAAGTATATTCTGACATGGAGTGCACTGATGCACAGCCACAGCCAGAGTACTATGCTGCTCCTTTGACTCAGACCACCACATTGCCCTCTCAGGGTACAGATCCACAATCAGACCCTGATGAGACTATGTTGCCCCGCCACGAACGCTATACCACCGACCGACACAGTGACACAGACGAAGTTGCACACGAGCTCGAAGAGGAGGTAATAGATGACCCAGTTATTGACCCCGATTGGCAGCCATTGGGGGAACAGGGTGCAGGCGGCAGTAGTTCAGAAGCGGAGGTGGAGGAGGGGCCGCAGCAGGCATCAACATCGCAACAGGTTACATCTGCCGGGCCCGTATCTGGCCCAAAACGCGTGTCAAAGCCAAAACCTGTTGGAGCACAGCGTTGCCATCCGGTTAAAGCTCAGTCTGCAATCCCTGAAAAGGGATCCGAGTCTAGGAAGAGTGCAGTCTGGCATTTTTTTAAACAACATCCAACTGATCAGCGCAAAGTCATCTGTCAAAAATGTTCAACTAGCTTAAGCAGAGGTCAGAATCTGAAAAGTCTAAATACTAGTTGCATGCATAGACACTTAACCACCATGCATTTTCAAGCCTGGACTAACTACCAAACGTCCCTCAAGGTTGTAGCACCCTCGGCCAATGAAGCTAGTCAGCAACGCAACATCCCTTCCGTCACTGTAAGGCCACCATTTTCCGCACCACAGGCAGTATCTGTGCAGGTTTCTTTGCCAGCCAAAAGCAGTCAGGGTCAGGGAATCACCAGTTTTGTAGGAGGAAATATTGCATCTAGGGCACCGGCGGAAACAATACCGTCTCCAACCGTCTCTCAGTCTGCCATGTACACCGGCACACCCGAAAGTTCCACGATCTCCAGCTCTCCAGTCCAGCTCACCCTACATGAGACTCTGGTTAGAAAAAGGAAGTACTTATCCTCGCATCCGCGTACACAGGGTTTTAACGCCCACATAGCTAGACTAATCTCGTTAGAGATGATGCCCTACCGGTTAGTTGAAAGCGAAGCTTTCAAAGCCCTGATGGAGTACGCTGAACCACGATACGAGCTACCCAGTCGACACTTTTTTTCCAGAAAAGCCATCCCAGCCCTGCACCAGCATGTTAAACAGCGCATCGTCCATGCACTCAGGCAATCTGTGAGTACAAAGGTGCACCTGACTACAGATGCATGGACCAGTAGGCATGGCCAGGGACGTTATGTGTCCATCACGGCACACTGGGTGAATGTGGTGGATGCAGGGTCCACAGGCGACATCAATTTAGGGACAGTTGTGCCTAGCCCACGGTCTAGGAAACAGTTGGCTGTAGGCGTTCGCACCCCCTCCTCCTCCTCCTCCTCGTCCTCCTGCAGAAGCTACAGCTCTTCCACAGAACGCAGTCTGCCAACCACTCCATCGGCAGATGACACTGTTGCACACCAGTTGTCCCATTATGGGCCAGCTACTGCCAAGCGTCAGCAGGCTGTATTGGCTATGAAGTGCTTGGGCGACAATAGACACACCGCGGAAGTTCTGTCCGAGTTCTTGCAACAAGAAACGCAGTCGTGGCTGGGCACAGTAGATCTTGAGGCAGGCAAGGTAGTGAGTGATAACGGAAGGAATTTCATGGCTGCCATCTCCCTTTCCCAACTGAAACACATTCCTTGCCTGGCTCACACCTTAAACCTGGTGGTGCAGTGCTTATTGAAAACTTATCCTGGGTTCTCCGACCTGCTCCTCAAAGTGCGTGCACTTTGCTCACATATCCGACGTTCGCCTGTACACGCCAGCCGTATGCAGACCTATCAGCGGTCTTTGAACCTTCCCCAGCATCGCCTAATCATAGACGTTGCAACAAGGTGGAACTCAACACTGCACATGCTTCAGAGACTGTGCGAACAGAGGCGTGCTGTTATTTATTTGTGGGAGGATACACGGGCAGGCAGTAGGATGGCAGACATGGAGTTGTCAGGTGTGCAGTGGTCTAAGATACAAGACATGTGTCAAGTCCTTCAGTGCTTTGAGGAATGCACACGGCTGGTTAGTGCAGACAACGCCGTAATAAGCATGAGCATCCCCCTAATGCGTCTGCTGATGCAAAGTTTGACGCACATAAAGGAGCAGGCGTCTGCACCAGAGGAAGAGGAAAGCCTTGATGACAGTCAGCCATTGTCTGGTCAGGGCAGTGTACAGGACGAGGTAGCGGGCGAAGAGGAGGTGGAGGACGAGGAGGATGATGGGGATGAGTATATTTTTAATGCCGAACCTTTCCCGGGGGCACAGGAATTTGGTTGCGTGTCACGGCCGGGTTCTGGTTTTTTGAGGGACACAAGTGACGTAGATTTGCCTGCAACTGCCCCTCAACCAATCACAACCGGAGATTTGACAACTGGAACTTTGGCCCACATGGCGGATTATGCCTTACGTATCCTAAAAAGGGACACACGCATTACGAAAATGATGAACGATGACGATTACTGGTTGGCCTGCCTCCTTGATCCACGCTATAAAGGCAAATTGCAAAATATTATGCCACATGAGAACTTGGAACTAATATTAGCAACCAAACAATCAACTCTTGTTGACCGTTTGCTTCAGGCATTCCCAGCACACAGCGCACGTGATCGTTCTCACACGAGCTCCAGGGGGCAGCAGACTAGGAGTGTTAGGGGTGCACACATCAGAAGTGGCATTGGACAGAGGGGTTTTCTGACCAGGTTGTGGAGTGATTTTGCTATGACCGCAGACAGGACAGGTACTGCTGCATCAATTGAAAGTGACAGGAGACAACATTTGTCCAGTATGGTTACTAACTATTTTTCATCCCTTATCGATGTTCTCCCTCAACCGTCATTCCCATTTGATTACTGGGCCTCCAAATTAGACACCTGGCCAGAATTGGCAGAATATGCATTGCAGGAGCTTGCTTGCCCGGCAGCAAGTGTCCTATCAGAAAGAGTATTCAGTGCTGCAGGTTCAATATTAACCGAAAAAAGGACTCGTCTGGCTACCCAAAATGTTGACGATCTAACATTCATTAAAATGAACCACAACTGGATTTCGAAATCTTTTGCCCCACCTTGCCCGGCCGACACCTAGCTTTCCTATGAAAAGCTCTTGCCTGTGAATTACTTTTCTAATGTCTAATTTGCTGCAGCTGATTGTACAGCATACGACATGTTTACACCTCCCTAAATGGCAAAACTCCCCACACGGGGCCGTGGTATCGCGACTTGGCGCAAGCACCCGTGAGACTGCTGTTTGTCTGAAGAGGTGGGTGTGCTCGCTTTTGGTTGACGGCATTGCTACTGGGTCCCTCATAGTACAATGTAGTGTCTCTGGCGGTGGTGGTGCGCACCCAACGTCAGACACACCGTTGTAACATGAGGGGCCCTGGGGCGGTCCCGCCGGCCTCAAGAGAGTTCCCCCCTACCCCAGCTCAAAATGTGCTCTACCACGTGCAAAATTATGTCGCACAGCTCCACCAATCTTTAGTCTATTCGCTGACATCATTCAATGTCTGGCACTGACAATACAAATTTGTAGACATCTATGATGCAACTTAAAGTAGTCTGTGTCTGTGTCCTATATTGGCACCATTAAATAGTTACTGCCAAATTACTATGTCAGAAACTCAGTAGATGAGCCCACCCCTGTACCTAAGTATGCCACCTTTTTTTTTTGTTTTGGTTGTTTTGCGAGACATTAACATCTATTTATATTTTGGGAGTACTGGGACAGACACTCCTTGCACTACTCCTCCACTCACCACCAAGCTGCCTGTGTATCCATGTAACCGCTGTAAAACTGCCATGAGCCTATTGTTTGTTATTTTAGGCCTTTGATAGCCTGTCTGCGGCCCCTACTTGCAATACTCCTCCACTGACCACCAAGCTGCCTGCCCGTGTATCCATGTAACCGCTGTGAAACTGCCATGAGCCTATTGTTTGTTATTTTAGGCCTTTGATAGCCTGTCTGCGGTCCCTACTTTAAATACTCCTCCACTGACCAGACCACTGCTGCCCGTGTACCCCTGGAACCAATTATAAAGTGCCTACAGCCAGCCCATTTTTTTATGTTAGGCCTTTGAAGCCTGTCTGCGGTCCCTACTTGCAATACTCCTCCACTGACCACAATGCTGCCTGGAGTGCCTGCCTGTGTATCCATGTAACCGATGTAAAACTGCCATGACTGCCTACTGTTTGTTATTTTAGGCCTTTGATAGCCTGTCTGCAGCCCCTACTTGCAATACTCCTCCACTGACCACCAAGCTGCCTGCCCGTGTATCCATGTAACCGCTGTGAAACTGCCATGAGCCTATTGTTTGTTATGTTAGGCCTTTGATAGCCTGTCTGCGGTCCCTACTTTAAATACTCCTCCACTGACCAGACCACTGCTGCCCGTGTACCCCTGGAACCAATTATAAAGTGCCTACAGCCAGCCCATTTTCTTATGTTAGGCCTTTGAAGCCTGTCTGCGGTCCCTACTTTAAATACTCCTCCACTGACCACCAAGCTGCCTGCCCGTGTATCCATGTAACCGCTGTAAAACTGCCATGAGCCTATTGTTTGTTATTTTAGGCCTTTGATAGCCTGTCTGCGGCCCCTACTTGCAATACTCCTCCACTGACCACAATGCTGCCTGGAGTGCCTGCCTGTGTATCCATGTAACCGATGTAAAACTGCCATGACTGCCTACTGTTTGTTATTTTAGGCCTTTGATAGCCTGTCTGCAGCCCCTACTTGCAATACTCCTCCACTGACCACCAAGCTGCCTGCCCGTGTATCCATGTAACCGCTGTGAAACTGCCATGAGCCTATTGTTTGTTATGTTAGGCCTTTGATAGCCTGTCTGCGGTCCCTACTTTAAATACTCCTCCACTGACCAGACCACTGCTGCCCGTGTACCCCTGGAACCAATTATAAAGTGCCTACAGCCAGCCCATTTTCTTATGTTAGGCCTTTGAAGCCTGTCTGCGGTCCCTACTTTAAATACTCCTCCACTGACCACCAAGCTGCCTGCCCGTGTATCCATGTAACCGCTGTAAAACTGCCATGAGCCTATTGTTTGTTATTTTAGGCCTTTGATAGCCTGTCTGCGGCCCCTACTTGCAATACTCCTCCACTGACCACAATGCTGCCTGGAGTGCCTGCCTGTGTATCCATGTAACCGATGTAAAACTGCCATGACTGCCTACTGTTTGTTATTTTAGGCCTTTGATAGCCTGTCTGCAGCCCCTACTTGCAATACTCCTCCACTGACCACCAAGCTGCCTGCCCGTGTATCCATGTAACCGCTGTGAAACTGCCATGAGCCTATTGTTTGTTATGTTAGGCCTTTGATAGCCTGTCTGCGGTCCCTACTTTAAATACTCCTCCACTGACCAGACCACTGCTGCCCGTGTACCCCTGGAACCAATTATAAAGTGCCTACAGCCAGCCCATTTTCTTATGTTAGGCCTTTGAAGCCTGTCTGCGGTCCCTACTTTAAATACTCCTCCACTGACCACCAAGCTGCCTGCCCGTGTATCCATGTAACCGCTGTAAAACTGCCATGAGCCTATTGTTTGTTATTTTAGGCCTTTGATAGCCTGTCTGCGGCCCCTACTTGCAATACTCCTCCACTGACCACAATGCTGCCTGGAGTGCCTGCCTGTGTATCCATGTAACCGATGTAAAACTGCCATGACTGCCTACTGTTTGTTATTTTAGGCCTTTGATAGCCTGTCTGCAGCCCCTACTTGCAATACTCCTCCACTGACCACCAAGCTGCCTGCCCGTGTATCCATGTAACCGCTGTGAAACTGCCATGAGCCTATTGTTTGTTATGTTAGGCCTTTGATAGCCTGTCTGCGGTCCCTACTTTAAATACTCCTCCACTGACCAGACCACTGCTGCCCGTGTACCCCTGGAACCAATTATAAAGTGCCTACAGCCAGCCCATTTTCTTATGTTAGGCCTTTGAAGCCTGTCTGCGGTCCCTACTTTAAATACTCCTCCACTGACCACCAAGCTGCCTGCCCGTGTATCCATGTAACCGCTGTAAAACTGCCATGAGCCTATTGTTTGTTATTTTAGGCCTTTGATAGCCTGTCTGCGGCCCCTACTTGCAATACTCCTCCACTGACCACAATGCTGCCTGGAGTGCCTGCCTGTGTATCCATGTAACCGATGTAAAACTGCCATGACTGCCTACTGTTTGTTATTTTAGGCCTTTGATAGCCTGTCTGCAGCCCCTACTTGCAATACTCCTCCACTGACCACCAAGCTGCCTGCCCGTGTATCCATGTAACCGCTGTGAAACTGCCATGAGCCTATTGTTTGTTATGTTAGGCCTTTGATAGCCTGTCTGCGGTCCCTACTTTAAATACTCCTCCACTGACCAGACCACTGCTGCCCGTGTACCCCTGGAACCAATTATAAAGTGCCTACAGCCAGCCCATTTTCTTATGTTAGGCCTTTGAAGCCTGTCTGCGGTCCCTACTTTAAATACTCCTCCACTGACCACCAAGCTGCCTGCCCGTGTATCCATGTAACCGCTGTAAAACTGCCATGAGCCTATTGTTTGTTATTTTAGGCCTTTGATAGCCTGTCTGCGGCCCCTACTTGCAATACTCCTCCACTGACCACAATGCTGCCTGGAGTGCCTGCCTGTGTATCCATGTAACCGATGTAAAACTGCCATGACTGCCTACTGTTTGTTATTTTAGGCCTTTGATAGCCTGTCTGCAGCCCCTACTTGCAATACTCCTCCACTGACCACACCAATGCTGCCCGTGTACCCCTGGAACCTATTTAAAAGTTCATAGAGCCTAGTTATATATTTTATTTACTATTAATAAGGCCATGATGGACTACGCTGTACCACGCTACAAGCTAACCAGTCGACACTTCTTTTGCGAGAAAAGCCATCCCAACCCTCCACCAGCATGTAGAAGACCGCATTGTCCATGCACTCTGGCAATCTGTGAGTACAAAGGTGCACCTGACAACAGACGCATGGACCTGTAGGCATGGCCACGGAAGATTACGTGTCCATTACGGCGCAATGGGTTAATGTGGTGGATGCATGGTCCACAGGGGACAGCCTACTAAGTCTGTCTGCAGTCCCTAATTCAAATTGTCCTCCACTGTCTAAATCGGAACTTCCACCTTCTGGCTTTCGGCCTATAGTATCAGAAATTAAACTGCATTTGGCCTTCAACTTTGGTTAGGGCCTACTAACGGCTTCTGCCCCTCCCTGGTGTTGCCCTCAACTAAATAAAGCTGAGCTTCAACCTTCTGCTCCAAATTACCATTTTGAAAAATGCAATAGGCTTTTCAGGCCTACTAAAGGTGTCTGTCTGTGTGCCCCTCCCTGGTGTTGTCCTCAACTAAATAAAGCTGAGCTTCAACCTTCCGGCTCTCATTATGTGGTTTAAAAAAAAAAATGGTGGTTAGGGCCTACTAACGGCTTCTGCCCCTCCCTGGTGTTGTCCTCAACTAAATAAAGCTGAGCTTCAACCTTCCGGCTCTCATTATGTGGTTTTAAAAAAAAAATGGTGGTTAGGGCCTACTAACGGCTTCTGCCCCTCCCTGGTGTTGCCCTCAACTAAATAAAGCTGAGCTTCAACCTTCTGCTCCAAATTACCATTTTGAAAAATGCAATAGGCTTTTCAGGCCTACAAAAGGTGTCTGTCTGTGTGCCCCTCCCTGGTGTTGTCCTCAACTAAATAAAGCTGAGCTTCAACCTTCCGGCTCTCATTATGTGGTTTTAAAAAAAAAAATGGTGGTTAGGGCCTACTAACGGCTTCTGCCCCTCCCTGGTGTTGTCCTCAACTAAATAAAGCTGAGCTTCAACCTTCCGGCTCTCATTATGTGGTTTTAAAAAAAAAAATGGTGGTTAGGGCCTACTAACGGCTTCTGCCCCTCCCTGGTGTTGTCCTCAACTAAATAAAGCTGAGCTTCAACCTTCCGGCTCTCATTATGTGGTTTTAAAAAAAAAATGGTGGTTAGGGCCTACTAACGGCTTCTGCCCCTCCCTGGTGTTGCCCTCAACTAAATAAAGCTGAGCTTCAACCTTCTGCTCCAAATTACCATTTTGAAAAATGCAATAGGCTTTTCAGGCCTACTAAAGGTGTCTGTCTGTGTGCCCCTCCCTGGTGTTGTCCTCAACTAAATAAAGCTGAGCTTCAACCTTCCGGCTCTCATTATGTGGTTTAAAAAAAAAAAATGGTGGTTAGGGCCTACTAACGGCTTCTGCCCCTCCCTGGTGTTGTCCTCAACTAAATAAAGCTGAGCTTCAACCTTCCGGCTCTCATTATGTGGTTTTAAAAAAAAAATGGTGGTTAGGGCCTACTAACGGCTTCTGCCCCTCCCTGGTGTTGCCCTCAACTAAATAAAGCTGAGCTTCAACCTTCTGCTCCAAATTACCATTTTGAAAAATGCAATAGGCTTTTCAGGCCTACTAAAGGTGTCTGTCTGTGTGCCCCTCCCTGGTGTTGTCCTCAACTAAATAAAGCTGAGCTTCAACCTTCCGGCTCTCATTATGTGGTTTAAAAAAAAAAAATGGTGGTTAGGGCCTACTAACGGCTTCTGCCCCTCCCTGGTGTTGTCCTCAACTAAATAAAGCTGAGCTTCAACCTTCCGGCTCTCATTATGTGGTTTTAAAAAAAAAATGGTGGTTAGGGCCTACTAACGGCTTCTGCCCCTCCCTGGTGTTGCCCTCAACTAAATAAAGCTGAGCTTCAACCTTCTGCTCCAAATTACCATTTTGAAAAATGCAATAGGCTTTTCAGGCCTACTAAAGGTGTCTGTCTGTGTGCCCCTCCCTGGTGTTGTCCTCAACTAAATAAAGCTGAGCTTCAACCTTCCGGCTCTCATTATGTGGTTTAAAAAAAAAAAATGGTGGTTAGGGCCTACTAACGGCTTCTGCCCCTCCCTGGTGTTGCCCTCAAGTAAATAAAGCTGAGCTTCAACCTTCTGCTCCAAATTACCATTTTAAAAAATGCAATAGGCTTTTCCGGCCTACTAAAGGTGTCTGCCCCTCCCTGGTGTTGTCCTCAACTGAACAAAGCTGAGCTTCCACATTCTGGCTTTCGCCCTATACTATCAGATATTAAACTGCATTTGGCCTACTAGTGTGGTTAGGCCCTTGAAACAGTGTCTGCTGCTCTTGGGTTTGCTACTCCACTGAACAAAGCAATGCCGCCTGTTTAGTCCTGTTACCAATTTTGAACTGCATGTAGCCTACTTTATTCTTTGGCCCTATATCTGTTTCCTCCTCATCCTGCCCATTGCCCAGCCACTGCTAAATGAGTCTGCTGGTACATTGACCTAGACCACTACATTCCCCTTGTACTCTACACAGCCAGAATCTGTCCCTGCTGAAAGTAAGGTTCCCCTTCCCGCATGTTATACCACCTTACACAGGGACAAAGAGGAAGGTGCAGATGAAAGTGCAGGTTCCTTCATCAGGTGGGGGGGCATACTCGTTGGCGACGTCACTGGCACAGGGCCCCTCAGAGTACGCAAAAGTGTCGCTGCTGGTGGGAGGCGCCCCCGCCATGCAAACACACCGCCGTACTTTGAGGGGCCCTGTGCCAGTGGCAATGCGAACGAGTGGGCCCCCCCCCTGCTTGCTCAGGATCACAGCACTTGCAACTTTTAAATACTTACCTTTCCCTGCAACACCGCCGTGACGTAGTCCGCATTTCCTGGGCCCACGAAAAACTTGAGCCAGCCCTACTCCCCCCACAACTTTCACCCAATTCCCTATGCCCAACTATTATTATACAGTTAATTAAGATTGGCAAGCTTCAGAAACAAGAATGGATGTTTTTGGCATTAAAATGGGCACTGTAGGTGTTTTCCTGGCCTCCACTCACTGCCGACTATGCTTCCCCATTGACTTGCATTGGGTTTCGTGTTTCGGTCGATCCCCGACTTTTAGCGATAATCGGCCGACTGCACTCGACTCGACTCTGGACAAAATCGGGTTTCCCAAAACCCTACTCGATCTTAAAAAAATGAAAGTCGCTCAACCCTACTTGCCACAATTGTGTATCACTGAGGCCAGTAATTGCTTTCAGTGGTTATGCGCTAAATGGGTAGTATGAGACATCGTCATTCAAGAACAATACACATGACCAGTGGGATCCTGCGGAACTAGACCACAAGCAATTCATCATTCATAATCTTGGAAAACCCTCACTCGGCTTCCCATATAGCTGTATGTATTTATGTAGCTCTAATGTCTCAGGTTAGTTTGGTTATGTTTTCTGCTTTTAATGTATTCCTGTTTAACCATGTAACTGTCATTTTCAGAGCTGTCCATTTATATAGACAACATTGGCTGCCTGATAATATAACTGGCTCCACAGAGTTTGTATTGTTGGGCATAATAAATAATCCATCCAGGCAATATCTTCTTTTTGTAGTCTTTTGTGTTATCTACATCATGACAGTAATTGTTAATCTCACTGTGATTACTTTGATCTGGCAAGATTCCCATCTTCATAAACCAATGTACTTTTTCCTGGCAAATCTGGCTTTCATTGAAATTCTCTACACTACAGCAATCACACCTAATAGCCTAAAAAGTTTTCTTCAGGAGGACAGAACAATTTCTTTTATTGGTTGTTTCACTCAGATATATTTCTTTGTTGCACTTGCTGGCTCAGAATGTATCCTCTTGTCTGTTATGGCTTATGACCGATATATCGCAATATGCCATCCTTTACTGTATTCAATAAAAATGAACTCATCTTTTTGTATACATCTTGTAGTGTTCTCGTGGGTTATAGGATTTCTGAATTCTCTCCTACAAACGATGTATTTGGCGACATTGCCTTATTGTAATAACCACAAAGTCAGTAGCTTCTTCTGTGATATCCCACCACTATTAAAATTATCTTGTGAGCACAATAAATACCTTGAAATATTTGTGAATCTTATCGGGGAATGCATACTGGTGGGTGACCTGTTCTTAACCATAATCTCTTATATTGCTATAATCAAAACGGTGATAAGGACTCCCAGAAAAAACAGACGTTATAAAACTTTTTCAACATGTGGATCTCACCTAACTGTGGTGACTCTTTTCTTCTGTACAATACTAATTCCATTTCTTCATCCAAGTTCACCTTCTTCTGGGCAAGATAAAGTGCTTGCTGTGATATATGGAGTAGTAACACCCCTCATAAACCCTTTTATTTACACCATTAGAAATGCAGACTTTCAGAAGGCAATTAAAAAATGGATAATAAATAGGAACCAGTATCATTAAAGTATATATAAAACTTAGAATACTGATTTTGTAATAAAGGTTTAGTTGTGTTTTTTTAAGAGATTAACAAAAATCACATTAAGAGTTACAATATAAAGTTATAACAGAAACAACAATATTCCTTAGACTATAGAAAGGAACAAATGACGTCAGGAACCACATCAAATAAAAGACTGATTTGTCTGGAAACAAGAACAAATTCTGATATTTGAATAATTTGATATTAGAAGACAGTGCAAAGAGGTACAGAGAGAAAGGAAGGCAAGGAAACAAACAAAAGATGGAGAAAAGGCAAAACAAAATAATTTAGGATAACGAAGGTCAAATCGTCAGGCTGTCCACTCACATAAAAGAATTGTTGTCCAAATGATTCTTTGACCAACAGCTTCTACAACTTTTCTACAGTGGTCTTATGAAAGGCCAGTGTCTTTAGTAGAGCAGTTTCTGTTATTTTCTGCTATCATTTAATCAGTTTGAGGTGGTAGAAAGCCGAAGTGAAGCATTTCTTTTAAAGAGATTTATCCATTACAAGGGCTTGTGTTCAAACTGTGTTGGCCACACGGTCATCCATCGAAGTCCAGCAGTTGGGAGAACTACAACGGTATATATGTAGCTAGTGCAGGACTGCACATAATGCTTAGGTGGGGTATGCTCTAGCTGGGGATAGCCTTCCAGTGACCCAACCTGACACTGCTGGTTCGGGTAAACTGTCAGACATTTTGGGACCAAGTTGACCTTCATTTTCTTTTAGCATGGCCATGAGAAAAAAATGTTAGTGGTACAGTTTGTATCACAAATAATCTCTTTTTTCTGAGTTTTCTGAACCAATAATCCAGTCAACTATTCCAGGTGAAAGAGAAAAATTGTAACACACCGGCCAACAGTATGCTTGCACCGATCACTGCGCTGTAATTAAATTCCCTAAATTTCCATATTACTCATTAATGTACTGGTATTCCTCTCCTAAGATGTCAAGTGGTGTCTTACTCAGCTTCATCATAGCATAAATGCCCCAATAAAATAAACTTTAATGTCATATCTTTACATTTAGACACTTATTCTTTGTTTTACACGTGTTGTGATCTGTTGACTGATTTTTTAGCACTGAGATGCTGAAATTTAGCATACTGCATCTATAATATTCCTGTGTGCTATTTGATGTGATCTTTGGTTACTAGAACAAGGTATCCAATAATATATATTTTAGTAGCATAAAAAGATGGAAAAATCTGAATTTTGTTCTGCTTTTCTACAGGGGAATGTCTTTAGGACTGCCCACTTTAGTCAGATTATTCATCATACTGTACTGCATAGTATTTAAAATATTTTATGTGAAATGCAGTGTCATCCACTTTGATGTGTCCAATCATTTGACTTGTAAGCTCACACAATATAAAATGACATGCATCAATAACAAATAAGTCACATTTAGGAGGACATTTATTAAGAACATTGTACTTTACTGTATGCTTTTTTGAAAAGTGCCCTGGATGGCAGAGACAGATTAAAAAGTCATAATTTATGGCAGGTTCCATAGTAATTACATTGCTAAAATGTCCCCACAGAATCATGTAAAGTTTGTTGTATTGGATGCATATTTGTATATTAACCCCTTCATGACCCAGCCTATTTTGACCTTAATGACCTGGCCATTTTTTGCAATTCTGACCAGTGTCCCTTTATGAGGTAATAACTCAGGAACGCTTCAACGGATCCTAGCAATTCTGAGAATGTTTTTTCGTGACATATTGGGCTTCATGTTAGTGGTAAATTTAGGTCGATCATTTCTGAGTTTATTTGTGAAAAAAATGGAAATTTGGCGAAAATTTTGAAAATTTTGCAATTTTCACATTTTTAATTTTTATTCTGTTAAACCGGAGAGTTATGTGACACAAAATAGTTAATAAATAACATTTCCCACATGTCTATTTTACATCAGCACAATTTTGGAAACAAATTTTTTTTTGCTAGGAAGTTATAAGGGTTAAAATTTGACCAGTGATTTCTCATTTTTACAACAAAATTTACAAAACCATTTTTTTTAGGGACCACCTCACATTTGAACTCAGTTTGAGGGTTCTATATGGCTGAAAATACCCAAAAGTGACACCATTCTAAAAACTGCACCCCACAAGGTGCTCAAAACCACATTCAAGAAGTTTATTAACCCTTCAGGTGTTTCACAGCAGCAGAAGCAACATGGAAGGAAAAAATTAACATTTAACTTTTTAGTCACAAAAATGATTTATAGCAACAATTTTTTTATTTTCCCAAGGGTAAAAGGAGAAACTGGACCATGAACGTTGTTGCCCAATTTGTCCTGAGTACGCTGATACCTCATATGTGGGGGTAAACCACTGTTTGGGCGCACGGCAGGGCTTGGAAGGGAAGGCACACCATTTGGCTTTTTGAATGGAAAATTAGCTTCAATCATTAGCGGACACCATGTTGCGTTTGGAGAGCCCCTGTGTGCCTAAACATTGAAGCTCCCCCACAAGTGACCCCACTTTGGAAACTAGACCCCCAAGGGAACTTATCTAGATGTGTGGTGAGCACTTTGAACCCCCAAGTGCTTCACAGAAGTTTATAACGCAGAGCCGTGAAAATAATAAATGTGTTTTCTTTCCTCAAAAATATTTTTTTAGCCCAGAATTTTTTAATTTTCCCAAGGGTAACAGGAGAAATTTGACCCCAAATGTTGTTGTCCAGTTTCTCCTGAGTACGCTGAAACCCCATATGTGGGGGTAAACCACTGTTTAGGCACATGCCGGGGCTCGGAAGGGAAGTAGTGACGATTTAGAATGCAGACTTTGATGGAATGGTCTGCGGGCATCATGTTACGTTTGCAGAGCCCCTGATGTGCCTAAACAGTAGAAACCCCCCACAAGTGACCCCATTTTGGAAACTAGACCCCCCAAGGAACTTATTTAGATGTGTGGTGAGCACTTTCAACCCCCAAGTGCTTAACAGAAGTTTATAACGCAGAGCCGTGAAAATAAAAAATAATTGTTCTTTCCTCAAAAATTATGTTTTAGCAAGTAATTTTTTATTTTTGCAAGGGTAACAGGGGAAATTGGACGCCAACTGTTGTTTCCCAGTTTGTCCTGAGTACGCTGGTACCCAATATGTGGGGGTAAACCACTGTTTGAGCGCACGTCGGGGCTTGGAAGGGAGGGAGCACCATTTGACTTTTTGAACGCAAGATTGGCTGGAATAAATGGTGGCGCCATGTTGCGCTTGGAGACCCCTGATGTGCCCAAACAGTGGAAACCCCTCAATTCTAACTTCAACACTAACCCCAACACACCCCTAACCCTAATCCCAACTGTAGCCATAACCCTAATCACAACCCTAACCCCAACACACCCCTAACCACAACCCTAACCCCAACACACCCGTAACCCTAATCCTAATCCTAACCCTAATCCTAACCCTAATCCCAACCCTAACCCTAATCCCAACCCTAACCACAACTGTAACCCCAACACACTCCTAACCCTATCCGTAACCCTAACCACAAGCCTAAACTTAACCCTATTTCCAATCCTAGCCCTAATTCCAACCCTAACTCTAATTCCAACCCTAACCCTAAGGCTATGCGCCCACGTTGCGGATTCGTGTGAGATTTTTCTGCACGATTTTTGAAAAATCTGCAGGTAAAAGGCACTGCGTTTTACCTGCGGATTTACAGCGTATTTCCAGTGTTTTTTTGTGCGGATTTCACCTGCGGATTCCTTTTGAGGAACAGGTGTAAAACGCTGCAGAATCCGCACAAAGAATTTTCCGCACCATGGGCACAGCGGATTTGGTTTTCCATAGGTGTATATGGTACTGTAAACCTGATGGAAAACTGCTACAAATTCGCAGCGGCCAATCCGCTGCGGATTCACGGCCAATCCGCTGCAGATCCGCGGCCGATCCTCTGCGGATCCGCGGCCAATCCGCTGCGGATCTGCAGCCAAATCCGCACTGTGTGCACATGCCCTAACCCTAACCCTACCCCTAACCCTAACCCTACCCCTAACCCTAACCCTACCCCTAATTCTAACCCTAGTTCTAACCCTAACTCTAGTGGAAAAAGAAAAAAAAATATTTTCTTTTTTTTATTATTGTCTCTACCTATGGGGGTGATAAAGGGGGGGTCATTTACTTTTTTTATTTTGATCACTGTGATAGGTTATATCTCAGTGATCAAAATATACCTGGAAAGAATCTGCCGGCCGGCAGATTCGGAGGGCGCACTGCGCATGCGCCCGCCATTTTGGAAGATAGCGGCGCCCATGGAGAAGATGGATGGACACCGGGAGCCTCGGTAAGTATAAGGGGGTGGAGATCGCGGCACGGGGGGGTGTCGGAGCACGGGGGGGTGGCATAGGAGCACGGGGGGAGCGGACAGGAGGATGGGGGAGCGGAGCACAAGACGGAGGGGAGCGGACCACAGATCGGTGGCTTGGGGGGCGTTCGGTGGGGTGGGGGGTCACATCAGTGTTTCCAGCCATGGCTGATGATATTGCAGCATCGGCCATGGCTGGATTGTAATATTTCACCAGTTTTTTAGGTGAAATATTACAAATCGCTCTGATTGGCAGTTTCACTTTCAACAGCCAATCAGAGCGATCGTAGCCACGGGGGGGTGAAGCCACCCCCCCTTGGCTGAAGTACCACTCCCCCTGTCCCTGCAGATCAGGTGAAATTGGAGTTAACTCTTTCACCCGATCTGCAGGGACGCATTCATTCCATGACGCCACATAGGCGTCACAGGTCGGATTGGCCCCAACTTTCATGACGCCTACGTGGCGTCAAAGGTCAGGAAGGGGTTAATAATTGGTTGGTTCTAATTGGTGTATGTACTGTATTTTATAGAGAGATATTCCATGATACCTATTGTTGGGGATCTTTTTGATGAGCCATTACAAAGGAATTGTCCTAGGGGCTTCGATTATGTATATAAAAATAATAATCCCTTTTTCTCTTTTCTCTTTCTGACACCTGGGGATTTGGTACCTTGAGCAATATACGTCATGGGGGTCATTAGTTTCCCTTGTTTTATTTATGAGAAACCATGGATTTGGTGTACATTTAATATGGATTGAGGGTCTTATGAATTTTGTGTAACATCAGGATGACTAATTTATTGCCCAACGTAACTAGATCTATACAGGCACTATGCCGTAGTAATGGAATACTTCTCCCGCCTTCAGTGCGAAAGCCAGCACCGCTGCGGTGTGTGGCCGTGTCCGTTTGCTCTCCCGGTCGTAGTCATGTGACGCCGCTTGTGTGGAGTTGAAGGACATGCACACTCGCATGCCGGGGCTGGTGACGCACGTTGGAGTGAGGTGGGTCCTTGCTAGACATGACGTAGTGCCTGGGTTCCGATCAGGTGACATGAAGCTTGCCCGGAGTTGTCTCTACTACGCCTGCGTGTCTGCCTTTTGCTCTGTTATATGAGCCAATGGCAGTCCATCGAACAGGTAATGGTATTGTTACCTGTACAGGGATTTGTTGAGATACATTGATCTTTGATTGGTGCAGCCTGGATATGGGACTAATCTATGCTACATGATAGCACATTGGCGGTGAGATAGCGCTTGAATGGTGAGGGATGAGGTGATTGGTGCAGTCATGACAGCGTGCCTTTAAATATTCACTTTTGACATCCACCATGTAGCCCGGTTCACTATGTATTGATTTAGGCCTTCGCCGGAATTTTTTGGAGAGTCTGAAAACTATACATTTTTGGAAAGGTTATAGTATAAGCAATACGAAAAACAATGTTTCCATTTGCCCCGAGTCCCACGTGACCGCCATATTGGATTTTACAAAATGGCTGACGTAAAACCAATTTTCGTTAATATCTCAGCTTATAAATAACATAAAAATAAAATTTGACAGCTAAACATACATTTTAGGGCTAAGAAATGCAATATTACTAGTTGCAGATGTGTTTTAGATATTTACTACAGCAGTTTTTTATAATTAATTAGTATTGACATAATAATACATAATGACAGGAATCACATGGTTTTTTTTTCTTTTATTACAGGAGTTGAACATGACAGACAAACCACAAGCTACTGAAGTCACTTGTGAAGGTGAGGCACCTATCAACTGGAAGCTATGTATGCTCTGTCAGTCTTCCAATGGCAATGAGAAGTTGGTGCAAAATCCTCGGATACAGTCTTACCAGCGCGTTTTGGACATAGTAGCAGAGAGGGCAAGTTTACAAGATGGCAACTATGTTGATATTCATCGACGGATTAGCAACAGGAAAGACACAATCGCTACACATCAGGCAGTCTACCATCGAAGTTGTTACACAAATGCAATTAACAACGACCAAATACAACGAGCCCGGGACCGTTATGCACATGCATTAGCTACTGGTAGCCACATTACCAAGAAACGAGGATTAAAAAGAGGACGTGCTGAAATGGACGAATCAGGTTCATTAACATCTGACTCTTCATCACCATTCACGAGGTCACATACATGGCCACTGGATAAGGAAAAATGTTTCTTTTGTCAGAACGATGAGAATGAGAAGCTTTATAATGTGAGGACAGTCAACGCAGGGAAATCGTTGAAACAAGCTATTGAAACATCAGATAATTTAACACTGAAAACAAGACTGAACACATGCATTGCACCAGGGGATGCACATTCTATTGACATCCGGTACCACAAAAGCTGTTGGACAAAGCATGTTTTTCATGGACAACGAGAACGTAGTACCAACAGAACAGACCACAAAGAACCCTTATTACAACGTGCAAGTCTGCTAGAGTTGCTAAACCTAGTGGATATTCAAACACAGAACCAATCATATCTATCTATACAAGATATCGAAACCACTTATTTGAATATGCTTGGTATAGAAGGCGTGGAAAATCACAAACCTACATTCACTAGAAAGTGGCTCAAAGAAATTATAATGAATGCCTTGCCACATCTGAAATCCTGTCTTTCAAAAAACAGAAGGGAATCAGCAGTTCTTTATTCACCAGAAGCCTGTGAGGAAATCATGGTTAATTCTGCAATGGAATGTCGTAGTGATGATGCAGACAACATGCAGACAATCTACAAAGCAGCACAGTTAATTAGGAAAAGCATTGCTAATTTTACAACGGAAGTCAATGATAAAAACACCATAACGGTCACTAGTGACATACACGACGTTCCAGCAGAATTATATTCCGCTATCCGTTGGATCATAACAGGGCCGATTAACAGCCTTGAAACTCAAAGAAGGACCAAAATTGTTGACCGAGCAGCACTCACTATGAGTCAGAACATCATGTATGAATTCAAATCAAAACGCCAGGTCAACTACAAGCCAAAAACCGAATCATCAGTATTCAGACAACCCAACGCACGAGAAAACCCACAGGTCCTGGGGCTAGCTCTGACTGTTCATCACACCACTCGCGATAAGAAATTAATGAATCTTCTTAGTTCACATGGGTTTTGTGTTCCCTATGGCCGTACCCTACGAATGGAAACTGCTTTGGCTAATGCTGTTGTAGAAAACACCCGAGAGTTAAAAGGTCTTTACGTGCCACCATTCTTGAAGAAGGGTACCTTTGTGTTCTTTGCAGTTGATAACACAGACTTTGCAGAGGATACCCCTGATGGGAAAGGAACCACACATGGAACTATTACTGCTGTATATCAGCAAGTAGATGCTGTTGGAGAACCAGTTGCACCACCCTTGAAGATAACAGATGCCCACACTTTATCTGTCACTCCATACCATGTACATATGTTGCACTGTGACAAGCCAAAAGTACAACATACCCAAAGATCAGAACACTTTGTCACAAACAAGGAAATATCAGGTTCTTCCCAACTTTCACAATTTGGATGGATTGTTGCTACTGCTGTATCCAGAATGCAGCAACTAGAGAAAGCATCGAGCAAAATTCCTGGATGGTCAGGATACAACTCACTGTTGTCCGAAAGCAAGCGATTTACCAACGTTGGAGCCTTACCACTGCTACCAGAGCTAGCACACGAGTGGTCAACCTTGCTGACTGTGATCATGCAAGCAAGTGAACTGAGGAAGTTGACTGTTGGTGAAGATCATCCCACTGTTATTTCATTTGATATGGCTCTGTATGAGAAGGTTGTCCAACTTCTAGATGCAAGACCTGATCTGAAACGCACCGTTGTTCCACGACTGGGAGAGCTACATGTTGTAATGGCTGCCCTGCGCGCTCTGGGTACCTCTACGGAGAACTCAGGTATTGATGATGCATGGATAGAAGGTGATGTGTATGGGTCTGCAACAACAAGGCAAATACTGAAATGTACCCATTACAAGCGTGCTCTTCGTGCTCACACATATACATATGTTGCTCTGTATGAACTGTTGCTGGACGAGTTCTTCATTGATAATCCAGAACTAAAACAGGTGTGTTTGATGGCAACAGAGGGAATTGAAGCTGCCTGTTCTGAGGAAAACAAGAACACAAAAAGTAAGTCAGTGAAACAAGCAAGCACTTCCCTACTAGAGGCCTTGACCACTGCTGACATAATCACAGTCTTTCAAACATGGGTGAAACAGAGATCCAAAAATGCAATGTTCAAGTCAATGATGAACTACCTACAGCGAGTGGAAACAATCCTTTTATTTGTTGCTGCAACCAGGAATGCAGACCTTGAGCTTCATCTTCAAGCCGGAGAGCAGCTCAGCAAGCTCTTCTTTGCATTTGACCGGATGAAATACAAGCGATTGTGGCCAAGGTATATCACGGACATGCATGACCTTAAAATAAATCACCCTCAAACATGGGAAGAAATGAAAGCGGGTAACATTTCAGTCACGAAAAGTGCTATCCCATTTGTATCCATTGGGGCGGACCATGCATGCGAGCATCTGAACAAGCTGATGAAAATCCATGCTGGCATAGTCGGCATCTCGAACAATGCCAATGCTCGTCAGAGATTCTTCATGGCCACACCTGAACTCTCCCGAGTTGTCAAAGAATATACCAGACAGTTTGATTTAGAACGTGACAAAACCAGAGAGCATCACGATCTTGGGCCAAGTGCAGTCAAGAAGTGTCATCATGTTATTGACAAGATTAAGGAAGCAATTTTGAAACATGGCAACCCATTTGCTGTTGTAGGTGACAAGTTGCACAATGTAATCACCCATGCCTACATCCCTGATGAGTACGTAAAAATGATCCTGAATGCAGATGAGACAGGTCAAAAGCTGTATGAAGACTATGTGTTGGCGCGAATCAATGGGGATGTTAGCCTATGGGCACCAGTAAAGAAGGAGAACAACAGGATGTTCATGTCGGCAAACAAGAAAACCACAGTAAAACTCCGAGACAAGACTGTTGATCTTAAGGAGACCAAGGACTTGTATGGAAGAATGATGGTTTTGGCAAGGTCCAACAGAGACATAAACCAGAAAGTGGCCATTGGGAACTACGAATTCACTCTGACCCCAAGAGCCTTTTTTGCTCCAGATGGTACAATGTTACCATGCCATGACAAATCAAAACTGATCAGTCTCCTTAACAAGTTGGTTATAGTAGAAACTCCACAGAAAGATCTGCAGCCAGAAGATAGGATGGACACAAGATCAGATGCTCCAAGTCGCAAGATAGCCCTGGTAGATGGAATGGTTCTTCTGCAAAAGATGGCCAAGAAACCGGCAACACTAGTGACAGTCAAAGATCTCAGTTACTGCTTCAATGACAGGCTTATGTCTCTCACAGAAAATTACGATGAAATAATCCTTGTGTTTGATACGTATAGGGAAAATTCTCTCAAGGATGCTACCAGGGATAAAAGAAGAAAAGGAAAGGCACCAATTCAGTACCAGGTCAGAGATGAAACAAACATTAATCATATTCCAATGAACAGGTTCCTTTCACATGACAAGACAAAGGCTGACCTGACCAACTATCTTGCTGCAAAGACTCTAGAGTTCAACAGTTCATCACAAAAACTGGTCATCACTTGTTCTTCAGGGTGTACCAGGAGCAACAAAAACTTAGTTTTCGACGACAACAATCACGAAGAAGCAGACACACTGTTGATCTACCAAGCTGTCTTGGCAACACAACGAAACCCACCGGATGCAAGGATGGTTTTCTTCTCCCCTGATACCGATGTACTGGTGTTGGTCATAGCTAACTATGACCTCATGCTGAAGAATACATCGATTTCAATGGTCTCTGGGATGATCGAGATAGAGCCAATAAGGCGAGTCATAGGGGCAGACAGAGCAAAGGCTTTGACAGCCTTCCATGCATTCACTGGTGCTGACACAACTGGAAGGTTCTCTCGAATTGGCAAAGCAATCTGGCTGCAAGCTTACATGAACGCAACACCAGATGTAATCAGTTCTCTGCAGATGCTTTCGACTGAAAAAGAAGTGAGCGAAACTATGTTGTCAACTCTTGCTACCTTCGTATGTTTTGCTTACTCTCCAAAAGGCATTTTTATTAAGAATATTCCCGAACTGCGATGGCATCTATTTTGCAAGCATATGGCAGAAAGTGACAGGTTACCTCCTACACTCGGAGCTCTAAAACAACATGTCCTCAGAGTCCATATCCAAGCCAGAGTGTGGGGACAAGCTAACATTGCTTTGCAGGATTCTCAGCTGGATCCCGAGAAGAATGGCTATCACAAAGGGTTGGATGGACAGTTGAAACCAACCATGACAGATGTTCTTCCAGCTCCAAAAGCAATAATCGAGATGATTAGTTGTCAATGCAAACATGACTGTTCTTCTTCAAGGTGTTCGTGCCGAAAAAATAACTTATCCTGTACCGATCTTTGTCAGTGTGACAGCGAGTGTATGAATGACGAGGACACTCAGACCAAATATGAAACTGATGATGACAGTGATGGTGGCGATATGTAAAGACACTCTGGTTGTTCAAAAGTTAAAAACATTAACTCTCTGCTTTTCGAGTTCGAAAATTTGTTCAAATATAAACCGATACAATTTGTAGTCGTATATAGAGTATTTATTTGGATACCACTGCATTTCTTAGTACTCAAAATGTATGTTTAGCTGTCAAAATTTAAGTTTTACGTTACTTACAAGCTGAGATATTAACGAAAATCGATGTAAATCAGCCATTTTGTAAAATCCAAGATGGCGGCCACTTAGGACTCGGGGCAAATGGAAACATTGTTTTTCTTATTGCTTATACCATAGCCTTTCCAAAAATGTACATATTTGAAACTCTCCAGAAAATTCCGGCGAAATTACATAGTGAACCGGACTAATGTGCTGATATGAATATTTATGGCGATCATTGTAGGAATCTCTTTGTAAATAGGAATCTATACATTTGTCTGGTGATATGTGATTTTTCTGGTGTTGTATTTATATATTGTTCACTTTATTATATGTTTGTATGTAAATTATATGGGCGGCCTCCTGTGTAGTGATTGGTGGGAACCATAGCCAATTCCTATTTAAGGCTGCCATTTTAATTGTTTTGTATGCTTGAAAAAGACCTTTGATGGTTGAAACGTCGCATTTGGCACAATAAAAGGAGCATTTTTTCACTTGGATTGGATGCTGTCATTCATTTCTTTTGGGTATGTACATCTCCACTTTGGCCCGTGGAACTAGGACGGGCATCACATTGCCAGTTGTGCTGTCAGCTACTCTCTAAATTTTCAACTGTTGTTGAGATGCAAGGACTGATCTTGGCAGAGGTGTCCCCAGTGCAGAATGTCTCCAGAACGCCAGTCGAGAGTGGGCTCGTGTTTTACCAACCAAGGGAGACCGAGAAGAATAGCATGAGACAAGGAGGGTAGGATGTAAAAGACAATTTTTTCTCGATGCTGGACTCCGATCTGTAACTCCAGCTCTTCAGTGGTCTGAGTAACAGACTCCCGCAGGGATTGACCGTCGACTGAAGCTATCTGCCGAGTAGTCTCCAGGGACCTGACAGGAATCCGAAGTCTTCTAACTGCCTCGAGCTGGATAAAATTTCCGGCCGCACCAGAATCAGTATAAGCTAATTCAGAAAAACGCTTAGAACCTAAATACAAAAGAACAGATAGCGTCAAGGGTGGAGAGGAAACGGAAACACCTAGGACGTCCTCTCTTACCTGTCCTAGGTGGAGGCGTTTCCCGGCCTCAGGGGACTGGAGCGCAGGAAATGAGAAGCACTGCCGCAGTAGATACAGAGCCCTTGAGTGAGTCTCTCTTTACGACACTGCTCTACAGGCTTGAGTCGGTCCACCTGTATAGGTTCTGGAGCAGGAACAGCTGGAGTAGACACAGGGCAAGAATGAGAGGGACTACTGGTATCCGGGGGAACATGAGGAAATCTTTTTTCCCTAGCGGCCTCACGGGAGCGCTCCTGGAAACATAAGTCTATACGGGTTGCCAGGGAGATCAGGTCCTCTAACAATGTAGGATTGTCCCGACCAGCCAGCTTGTCCTTGATCCGAGCCGAGAGACCACACCAAAGAGCTCCCACCAAAGCCTCATTGTTCCAACTTAACTCGGAAGACAGGGTGCGGAACCGAATGGTGTATTGACCAACAGAGAGCGAACCCTGGTGGAGATTAAAGAGCGACTCCGTAGCAGAAGCCAGGTGACCAGGCTCATCAAATACCTTGCGGAATATATCAAAAAAGGTGGAAAGTTGAGAGACTAGAGGGTCATCACGCTCCCAAAGAGGGTTCACCCAGGCTAATGCCTCCCCCTCTAAATGAGACACAACAAAGGCCACCTTAGCTTGGTCAGTGGGATACTGCTGAGGCATCAACTCAAAATGTAGTTGGCACTGATTAAGAAACCCTCTACACAACTTGGGATCTCCACTGTACCGTGGCGGTTTCGCCAAATGGGGCAAGGGGTGAGGAGTTGTAGCCTGAGGCGAGACAGATGCGGAGGACTGAAGGGCAAGCAGACGGTCATCCACAGATGCCATATAATTTAGAATGTGGGCCTGGGTATCACGCTGCTGAGCAAGCTCCTGTTGGAGACTGGCCAACTGAGTAGTGCTCTCAGGGTCAGAGGTCTGAAGGGTTGACAAACGGGACTCCATGGTTTTTAGGAAGGGCATTATCCTTGTCTGATTCTCCCATAAAAATAGAAGTTCTTTTTGGGTGGGAGACAAAGTACCAGCGGGGTCTATGGCCTAATTGTACTGTAGGATTTGTGGAACTCCTAAGGTGAACCCAGAGAACCGCGACAATGAACCTCCCATGGGTGAGCTGGCCTGGTAAATCACCCCCTATACAGGGAGCATAAGGGGCAGACCCAAAGGAGACTATTGCCGCGGATGCTGATACCCGAGGACAGGACGTAGGAGAAGCACGAAAGGCAGGAGACTGGAGATACAAGAGCGACTGTACAAAACAGACAGAGAAGGGCAAAGGGAGGAAACTCATGAGAGACTGGGAAACAAGGAGCAGACTAGGACGGACGGGTAGTCACACGGAGAACGCTACTGAGGGGAACCGGGACAGGGAAGCACTGGATACGAGACAGTGCTAAAACACAGGACTGAGTGGAAGAGAAACAGGAAAGCTCAGGGAAGCAAGGGACCTGAAGCTAGCATGAAGCACAATAGACAATCAGGCAAGGAGCAGGGGGAGAGGTTACCTGATATAGGATGGGCAGCACAGCACTTCCGGGTCAGGAAACCTCCAGGATCACGAAGGGGAGGAACAAAGCAAACGAACACCAGTCTATGGGAGTGCGCGTGCGCCGCCAGAGCAGGAAGGTGAAGTGCGCACGTGCCACCACTGGGAACCAGGATCCAGCGAGGAGGCAGGAAGAAAGGAGGCCAGGCAGCACGTGGAGACCCCGGGAGCGCGCAGAGCCGGAGACACATGCTGGGAGCCGGAAGAAAACCCAGCAGAAGTGGCAGCAGCGGTGCGCCGGGACAGGTAAGTATGTGAAGAGCCAGAGGGGGAAGTGGGAGGCATGACAGTATAATCTGGGGACCCTCTGATATCAGCCCGGAAGGAGGAAGAGAGAGACACTCTCTCTAAACAGCAGCGACGAGAGGTTAGGAAATTAGTGCAAGAGAATACAGATGTATTCTCGGAACTACCCGGAAGTACTTATGTAATCAAACATGACATTGTTACCGAGCCTCATGTAAGGGTACGAATGAAACCATACCGTGTGCCAGAAGCCCGGAGCCAAGCCATTGTGGGGAAGGTAAGACAAATGCTCCAGCTAAGGGTAATTGAGGATTCCAGGAGTGAGTGGGCCTGCCCCATTGTACTGATTCCGAAGACAGACGGATTGTTACGATTCTATAATGATTTCCAAAAATTGAATGAAGTGTCAAAATTAGACCTTTATCCAATGCCCTGGGTGGATGAGGTGATTGAGTGACTGGGACAGGCCAAGTATTTTACCACACTCGATCTGACCAAGGGTTACTGGCAAGTACCTCTTACCTGGGTCTGTAGAAGAAAAGACCGCCTTTATAACACCAAAGAGTCTTTATCACTATGTCGTCTTGCCTTTTAAACTACATTGGGCCCCAGCCACATTCCAGAGGCTGATAGACATAGCGTTAGAGCCCTTCAGAAATATGCGTCTGTGTACTTAGATGATATTATCATCTTTAGTACTGACTGGCATACTCAGTTGTCCCAGGTACAAGCGGTAGTGAATTTACTCAGAGCTGCAGGCTTGAAAGGGAATCCTAAAAATGTGCAATAGGTCTTTAGGAAGCCCAATACTTAGGGTACGTAATCAGCCTTGGGTTACCAAAATCCAAATAAATAAGATCAAGGCCATTCAAATATGTCACCGGCCTGTTACTACTAAACAGGTAAGAGCGTTCCTCTGCATCATTGGGTATTATCAATGGTTCATACCTAATTTTGCTGAGAGAACAGCACCCATGACCGATCTCTTAAAGGGAAAAAAGTCTGTCGTGGTTTGGTGGAACCCTCAGGTGGAGGCAGCGTACTAATCTATGAAGTTGGTGTTGTGCAGACAGCCAGTCCTCACTAGCCCCAACTTCAAGAAATACTTCATCGTGCAAACAGATGCCTCTGTGGTAGGCCTAGGAGCGGTCCTTTCACAAGAGGTGAACGGAAAAGAACATCTGGTCATCTACCTGAGTAGGAAACTTACCCCGGCCGAGAAAAATTATAGTGTAGTGGAGAAGGAGTGCTTAGCCATTAAGTGGTACTTTCAGCCCCTACGTTATTATTTGCTAGGGTGACAGTTTCGCTTGGTGACAGAATATTCACCCTTTGTCTGCATGAGAAATGCCAAGGAGAGGAATGCTCGGATCATCAGATGGTTACTGTCACTGCAAAACTTTAGCTTCATGGCGGAAGACTGAATGGGGAAGGCGTAAGGAAATGCGGATGCCCTGTCATGGGCACCCTGTATGGTGGCATGTATTCAACCTCACAAGTTTGAACAGAGAGGGGGATATGTAAGGCGGTGAGGGCGATCATAATCGAGGGCCGGAATGTGTCTCCCAGGATGCATGCAGAGTATTAAACCTGCTGGAGCTCATTGTGTTTACAAGCAAAACTCCTGTGAATTACAAGGCAAAATAAAAGTAAGTGTGGATTTGGTTAAATTAGTTGACCAAGTCAGATTTTAGGCAAACCTGACATGGGGTTTTATTTTTAAAGGGATTTGCAGCTTTGGTAGTGAATCCCTCTCTCCACTCTGGGTTTTGGGAGTGGTTATATGTCCACGAATTCAATTTAATCTCACAATTTTGTCTTGAGTGTGTCAGTTTTAGTTTTGCCAGCTGCAGAGCAGGAGGCTCTGTGTACCAAGGCCTATATAAAACTAACACAGCGCCAGGGGCTTCAAACCAGCTGATGCACCCAGGAGTTACAGCGGTGCCATTGCCCATGTTTTTGGGAACCCAGCTGTGATCCGGAGGATATCTTTTCTGTTTATGTGAGTTCTGGAAATAAAGACATTTTATGTTGAACTTTCTATGGTGCCTGCCTATCTGTCGCACAGTGTAAACCCTGCTGCACTACACAACATTTTCCCCAGCAGTGACCTGGGAGCCAGATATGTGTTCAGGTGTCTTCATAATGCTGTTCCCATTCCATTTGAATGCTGTTTCAATTCATTTCAGTGTTTTTCCTGCTCCCCAGCTCTCCGGGTATGGTCTTCTGGAAAAATGCTTGAGTTTCCAATTGACTTCCGCTGTTTTCGTTATTCGAGTCAAGCCCATCTGAGTGTCCGACCTGCTTAATTCAAGGACAGAGCAATTGTGCCTTTTAGTGCTTGATCATAACTAGTGTATAAGTTATATGTACCCCCAAAAACTGCCATTGTTAAAAAAAGACATCTTGAAGAAAACAAGCTACATTGATGTAAAAATAAAATGAATTATGGCTCTTGTAATAGGATGGAAAAATGGAAAAACAGTTTAATTTTTAGACTCAAATAGGACTGATCGTATAAGGGTTAAATAAGTAGACATAATTGATTATATGCATCTTTCAAATGTTGAAGCATAATACTGCAATTAGTATGATTACAAGCATCATCTAAAGAATAAACACAATGTTGTTAAATGAATAATTAAACTCCCAATAAACTTCCTTATTCCCTCAATAGTTATTCTACCATGTATATATAGTGCTTAAAATACAAACGTGTGAGCATTATAGAAAGAGAACATTAGAAAATGAGAGGAGATGACAGCAAGGAAATAGGGTGAGAAGAAACAACATCCCCAAATATTTTAAATGTATCTGAATTTGACGTTAGCTTCAACATATACATAAAAATTAAAAGAATTTTGTCATTTATAAAAAGAGTGGAATCACTAGAAATAATCAGTTCAATGGTCATAATATGTACTATTGACGGAGAACTTTCTACCTTCCCATGTGACAGGCAACTACATTAGTGACAATAGTGTGTCTAGCATGGAATGTCATGTTTGGCCTGTAAATTTCTAAACCTCCCGTATAGATGCATACAACTTACAACCTGTGCTTGAGGCTTGTACAAAAAACAGGACCTTTCACCAGTTTGAGTATGTTAAACTAGCCTTATAATTGGTGGACATACTGTCCCAGTGGTGGATGGGACCCATGCCAATTGTGCATTGGCAGTGTATAATGAGGGCAATGTGGCCTGTCTCTCAAGGTTAGATTGCCCTCATCATTAGTGGCTCCTGGGCAGAGAGTATTCCTGCACCTCTTCTGCCTACCAGGACCTCCTCTGTTCTACAAAGCTGTGTGCGCCGCCTTTCTGCTTATCTACTATACAAAATTTCCGCAGAGTCACCGTCCTCAGGTTCACGCATGGTATTTTCTCTATGACTCAGGTCAGACACCCATCATTTAAAACGTATCTGGTCAAAACAGATGCCACTGGGGATCATCTGGAGAGGTGAGTGATTTTTTTTTAAAACAGTAGGGAGAGCACAATGCATGAGAAGGGGTTAAAGAAGCAATACAGGAAATTATAGTGAATTGCGAGGTAGAGGAGGATTCTGTACAGGGACTTCCAATTAATTTGGGGGTGGGATAGAGCGCTATCAGGGACTTATATTGAATTGAGGGGTGAGGAGAATTCTATACAGGGACTTTATAAAAAATGGGGAGTGGGAGAGGATGCTATACAAATGACATGGACTTTTAATGAATTTGGGCATGAGAGGACATAGGAGAGCGACTTTTAATTAATTGATGGGAAGTCACAGTAACTGATTACTTTATATTTATTGGGTGGTGGTAATTATAGTTTATGGGAGCACAGTGCCAGCTTATCAAGTTATATTTTGAATATTGCAAAGCTAATTGTATAGAAATGGTGCTGTACATATTTATATTCAGGAGCACAGTGTGCGTCAATTTGTACATATAAATATACAGCTCTGGCACAAATTAAGAGACCACTGCAAAATGTTGTTTGTCTGATTTCTCTCTTTATATTTTTGAGTAAAATGTAAATTGTTCTTTTATTCTATAAACTTCTGACATGTCTCCAAATTTCCAAGCAATACATTTTGTATATTTTTTCTAAAAATAAAAATGGTCAAAATAAAAAAACCCCAGTGCTTTTAGACCTCAAATAATGCAAAGAAAACAATCATAATCATGGTTATCAGGTCATGTTTTCAGGATTTCCTTAGTTTTGCACAGGTGATAATTTCATCACCTGTTCAAGCATCATTTCCATCACCTATGGAATAGTAAGGAAATCCTGAAAACATGACCTGTTGGTGGGTCTGGAGGACTGGAGTTGAGAAACACTGATTTAGAAACAACAATACTAATGTTTTAACTCAGGAAGAGTTCAGAAATCAATATTTTGCGGAATAACCATGATTTTTAATCACAGCTTTCATGTCCTTCACACTGCTTCTAGCGCAAAAATTAAGCAGTTCTTCTTTGTTTGATGGCTTGTGACTATACATCATCTTCTTGATTACATTCCAGAGGTTTTCAATGGGGTTCAGGTCTAGAGATTGGGCTGCCCATGACAGGGTTTTGATGTGGTGGTCTCTTAATTTTTGCCAGAGCTGCAATGATCAATGTGGTAAGTGGAATCATGTCTGTAAGATGTAGACCTGAAGGTCTGACCAAAAGAAGAGACAAAAGAGAACGATTCAAATAAGTAGGAATGCCCCTGGTAAGTTACTGGTGACCTACCTTTACTCATTTGTGTGAAATGTCCGTGTGCAGCCAGATTTCTTTTACTGGATAGCACACAAATTCATAGAGTTTCATAGATCCATTCACACATCCATGAAGATCACACACCCGAGATGAGATCCATGAGACTCAGGGCATGTCCATACTCTATGGTTCTGTGTGATGTCAGAGAAAAAATTGGGCAGCACACTGATACTTTACACTGATGTGTGAATCTAGCCTTATTATGTATAAGTATATAGTGTACTATCTTGCTATGTATAGCACTGTCCTTTATTATACAGGATCTTCTCTTGTTATGCAAATCAACATCACTTATTAAATAACACCCACTATAGTTATGTAAGGGGTCATATTCTTATTATTCAGTGACCTCTTTTGCTATGTATAGCACTGTCCCAGCATTATCACATAGTATCATTATTATTATTATTATTATTATTATTTATTGTTATAGCGCCATTTATTCCATGGCGCTTTACAAGTGAGGAGGGGTATACATAATAAAAACAAGTACAATAATCTTAAACAATACAAGTCATAACTGGTACAGGAGGAGTGAGGACCCTGCCCGCGAAGGCTCACAATCTACAAGGGATGGGTGAGAATACGGTAGGTGAGGATAGAGCTGATCGTGCAGCGGTTGGTTGATCGGTGGTTACTGCAGGTTGTAGGCTTGTCGGAAGAGGTGGGTCTTCAGGTTCTTTTTGAAGATTCTGATGGTAGGCGAGAGTCTGATGTGTTGTGGTAGAAGGTTCCAGAGTAGGGGTGATACGCGAGAGAAATCTTGTATACGATTGTGGGAAGAGGAGATAAGAGGGGAGTAGAGAAGGAGATCTTGTGAGGATCGGAGGTTGCGTGTAGGTAAGTACCGGGAGACGAGGTCACAGATGTATGGAGGAGACAGGTTGTGGATGGCTTTGTATGTCATGGTTAGGGTTTTGTACTGGAGTCTCTGGGCAATGGGGAGCCAGTGGAGGGATTGACAGAGGGGAGAGGCCGGGGAATAGCGGGGGGACAGGTGGATTAGTCGGGCAGCAGAGTTTCGAATAGATTGGAGGGGTGCGAGAGTGCTCGAGGGGAGGCCACAGAGCAGGAGGTTGCAGTAGTCGAGGCGAGAGATGATGAGGGCATGGACTAGGGTTTTTGCAGATTCTTGGTTGAGGAATGAACGGATTCGTGAAATATTTTTGAGTTGAAGTCGGCAGGAAGTGGAAAGGGCTTGGATATGTGGTTTGAAGGAGAGATCAGCATCAAGGATTACCCCGAGGCAGCGAGCTTGTGGGACTGGGGAGAGTGGGCAGCCATTTACTGTAATGGATAGGTTCGTTGGGGGGGTCGCGTGAGATGGGGGAAAGATGATGAATTCTGTTTTGTCCATGTTAAGTTTGAGAAATCTAGCGGAGAAGAAGGATGAAATAGTGGACAGACATTGAGGGATTCTGGTTAGTAGGGAGGTGATATCTAGTCCAGAGATGTAGATCTGTGTGTCATCAGCATAGAGGTGATACTGAAAGCCATGAGATTCTATGAGCTGTCCCAGGCCAAAGGTGTAAATGGAGAAGAGCAGGGGCCCAAGGACTGAACCTTGTGGGACTCCGACAGATAGGGGGCGAGGTGAGGAGGTGGTGTGTGAGTGGGAGACGCTGAATGTCCGGTCTCTTCTTATGTATAGCGTTGTCCCTTTCATGGCTAATTCTCTTATTATTTTTGTTATTCATAGTGCCCTCTCTTTATTGCATGGTATCCTCTCTTGTTAGACATAAAGTAAAAATGACTGCTGATGACGCAGCATATGGCCAGAAGACCCGTTCATCAGCCACCTCCATAGAAGAGAAGCTTTCTCACACTCCATTAGCAATCATTTATAGCTAACAAGAAAGCATGTTATGAAACAAATAGAGGGCACTTTGAATAAGAAGTTTTAACAAGAGTATCTGCTATGTAAGGGATGGTGTTATACATGACAAAAGATGATTCTATGAAATAATGAGATGGCTCTAAACATAACAAGAAAGAACACTGAACAGTCCCCGGGTTATGAACTAGCTGTGTTCTGTAGGTTTGTTCATAACCCAAATATATATGAAAGTTGGAAGAGGAGTGTCTGACCTCTGACTTCACTTCTGTCTGCTGTGGCCTCCATGCTGCTCATGGGCCATCCTGCTGCTCACCACCTGCTACACATTTCTCTTCTTTCTTTTGCTGTGTTAGGCCGGTTTCACACGTCAGTGGCTCCGGTACGTGAGGTGACAGTTTCCTCACGTACCGGAGCCACTGACACACGTAGACCCATAAAAATCAATGCATCTGTGCAGATGTCATTGATTTTTTGCGGACCGTGTCTCCGTGTGCCAAGCACGGAGACATGTCAGTGTTCGTGGGAGCGCACGTATTACACGGACCCAATAAAGTCAATGGGTCCATGTAAAACACGTACCTCACACGGACGGTCTCCGTGTGGCGTGCAGGAGACAGCGCTACAGTAAGCGCTGTCCCCCCCACATGGTGCTGAAGCCACGATTCATATCCTCTGTGCATCAGTGTTTGCTGCATAGAAGATATGAATAATAGTGTTTAAAAGAAAGATCTATCTGTCCCCCATCCCCCCACCCCCTGTGCGCCCCCCCGCTGTTCTGAAAATACTCACCCGCTCCCTCGTTGGCTGTCGCTGCTTCCTGTCCTGGGCGCGCATTCTACTGTATGCGGTCACGTGGGGCCGCTCATTTACAGTCATGAATAGGCGGCTCCACCCCTATGGGAGGTGGAGCCACCTATTCATGACCGTAATCGGCGGCCCCACGTGACCGCATACAGTAGAAGGCGCGGTCAGACCAGGAAGCAGCGACAGCCAACGAGGGAAGCGGGTGAGTATTTTCAGAACAGCAGGGGGGCGCACAGGGGGTGGGAGGGCGGCGGACACATAGATCTTTCTTTTAAACACTATTATTCATATCTTTTATGCAGCAAACGCTGCTGCACAGAAGATATGAATCGCGGCTTCAGCACGATGCAGGGGACAGCGCTAAACTTTAGCGCTGTCTCCTGCACGCTCCGTGTGGTACCCACTCGGCACACGGGCGGCACACGTGTGCCGCACGTATGGCCTACGTGAGCTCACGGGCACACGGACATGGATAACTCTGGTACCGATTTTTTCCGGTACCGGAATTATCTGGACGTGTGGGACAGCCCTTACACAGCTCCGACCTTTTCACTAAAGACCAGGACTTCTGGCCAAGTTCAGGCCTCAAATGTTACTGTGCATCATAAGGTTGCAACATCAAAATTGCAACCTCATGACATGTAGTAACTTCAAGGAACTGTGGCGGCCAGAAATCTTGAAGATGTGGCGCACGACAGGGACAGAAGAGGACGAGATGGTGAGAAGTCAGAGAGGTAAATATTGTTTTTTTTTAACCAATACTCACCTGTGGAAATCCATGTCTATAGCAATTAGACCAGTGTGCGACACTGGAAAGAAGAGGACAGTGACTAGAGAGGTCGGCGGTAAGGTGAGCATTACGTTTTTATTTTGAACATCCAACATTCATAATTAGGGGTTGTACGTAAGTTTTATGTTTATAAGTTGGTGACTGCCTGTAATAAGATATGGTGTCATACATAACTAGAGAGGATGCTATGTAAACAAGGATAGCGGTATACTTATGCAGGATGCTATGTAATTAGAGACGATGCAAGGCGCATTAAGAGAGGAGACTATGTAATTTATATACACACAGTTTATATAATCTGTAACTTTGTTACCAATCTTCTTGCACATGGACCCACCGCTGTCAGTGTCCACCCCTTTGCCATATCATAGAATTTGTGGTTGCAAAGCTGAATGAAATATATTTTTGTTTCAATTTCTGATCTTCATTTCAGATATATTAGCTTGCACAATTTATATGCTAATTTCCACTGTAACCAAAGGGGCATTAGAAGAGATTCTTCATTGGGGGCATTTACATTGTCCTCTGCATGACATTGACCAATCATAAAAGGACAGTTTCATGCAGAAAAATAGCCCCCCCCAGAAAAGGTCACAACTAGTTTCTCTGTGTGATATGGGTAACACATGTAATGACACACAGCTCTGCTCTTCTCACAAGGTCACACAAATCTTAAGGTACCTTCACACTAAACGATATCGCTAGCGATCCGTGACGTTGCAGCATCCTGGCTAGCGATATCGTTGTGTTTGACAGGTAGCAGCGATCAGGATTCTGCTGTGCCATCGTTGGTCGGAGCAGAAAGTTCAGAACTTTATTTCGTCGCTGGATCTCCCGTAGACATCGCTGGATCGATGTGTGTGACACCGATCCAGCGATGTCTTCACTGGTAACCAGGGTAAACATCGGGTTACTAAGCGCAGGGCCGCGCTTAGTAACCCGATATTTACCCTGGTTACCAGCGTAAACGTAAAAAAACCCAAACACTACATACTCACCTTCTGATGTCCATCAGGTCCCTCGCCGTCCGCTTCCCGCACTGACTGTGAGTGCCGGCCGTAGAGCACAGCACAGCGGTGACGTCACCGCTGTGCTCTGCTTTTACTTTACGGCCGGCACTCACAGTCAGTGCGGGAAGCGGACGGCGAAGGACCTGACGGACATCAGAAGGTGAGTATGTACTGTTTGTTTTTTTTTACATTTGCGGTGGTAACCAGGGTAAACATCGGGTTACTAAGCGTGGCCCTTCGCTTAGCAACCCGATGTTTACCCTGGTTACCAGGGGACTTCGGCATCGTTGGTCGCTGGAGAGCTGCCTGTGTGACAGCTCTCCAGTGACCACACAGCGACGCTGCAGCGATCGGCATCGTTGTCGATATCGCTGCAGCGTCGTTTAGTGTGAAGGTACCTTTACTGTTGATAACAACTGGGATTAAAAGGAGAAAGGAGAGAAATAAGTAGAGCTGTGTGTCTTTGCAAACACCTCATTGGATCGATTCCAAGCTTTGGGGAATAATGCCCTGATTTCTGGCAATGATCTGTGGTAGTGTGTCACTGCAGCTCTCATCTCAAAATACTGTCAGCTTTGCTCTCCTCCCCCTCCCAACACAATGTCAATGCCATAAGATGAGCACTTCAGCGTGTCACATACAAAACTCTGTATCTGTGTCAGCTAACACTGCATTATTGTCCATAGAAAAGAAAGCAGATTGGCACATACCGTCCCGTGCAACAAAATCCTTTATTGTGGCATCATCATACCAACAGCAGGCAGATAAAACAGTGGAGCAAATACAGATGATCGTGCTCCCCCACTATACTCTGCTTGTAATTACAGTAGATTTTCAACAGTAAGATCTCTGTGACAGCAAAGTTGTGTGTCACAATGTCTTACCATATCACACACTTTATGCTCATTGTGAGGCCGTGACCCCTGTTACAGCTAGGGGGCGCTGTTTGTGCTCCCCAGAATGCGCATGGAGGTGTATGAAGGCCATAGGTGTCCATGGCAGTCGCAAGTGTAGCTGTGATTGCAATGTGAGGCAATGACTCATGTCACAGGTAGGAGTCACTGTGTCTTCTCCCCAGGTTGTACATGCAGACGGATGAAGTCCTTAGGTGTGCATGGGAGTCACAGATTTCTGATCCGGGTTTTCAACCAAGTACTAAAAATGAACATTTTATTTAAAATTATTTAATCTGTCCAATTACATTTGGTCCCTCTAAAAATAGGGTGGCACATGTTAAGGAGCTGAAACTCCTAAACCCTTCATCCAATTTTAATGTGGATACCCTCAAATGAAAGCTGAAAGTCTGAACTTCAACTGCATCTGAATTGTTTTGTTTAAAATTCATTGTGGTAATGTCTATAACCAAAATTAGAAAAATGTTGTCTCTGTTCAAATATATATGGACGTAATAGTATATGCATTTGTGTGAATTGGACTCTAATGCTGTGAGGAAACACATTAAAGAGACTTTTGTGCTGGAACTTTGTGGGTCACTGCCTCTTCACTGCATATAATGCTTCCACAATCTTACATATGGTGGAAAGAATGTGGGCAGTGTGAAATGAGGCATACTCCAAAGCGTGCTGCATAGCGTTGTGTAAAATCTGCTGGAAAAAATTTTTCAAGACCACTTGCTGTGGCTCGGCGGGACCACGAAGAATGAAGGCTTCTGGCAATAACTCGGTGGGATTACGAAGATTTGCTGTGGTTCGGCGGGGCCACGAAGAATGAAGGCTTCTGGCAATACCTCGGTGGGATTACGAAGATTTGCTGTGGATCAGCGGGTCCACGAAGTCTGCGCAGCAAGAGATTCTGCAGCAGCAGGAGCTACAGTTCTGACAGCAGCAGCAAGAGGCGCTGCAGTTGCAGCAGAGAATGTGTTTACAGTTATATGAAAAAGTTTGGGCACCCCTATTAATCTTAAGCTTAATGTTTTATAAAAATTGCATTTTTTTGCAACAGCTATTTCAGTTCCATATATCTAATAACTGTTGGACACAGTAATGTTTCTGCCTTGAAATGAGGTTTATTGTACTAACAGAAAATGTGCAATCTGCATTCAAACAAAATTTGACAGGTGCATAAGTATGGGCACCTCACCAGAAAAGTCACATTAATATTTAGTAGATCCTCCTTTTGCAAAAATAACAGCCTCTAGTCACTTCCTGTAGCTTTTAATGAGTTCCTGGATCCTGGATGTAGGTATTTTTGACCATTCCTCTTTACAAATCAATTCCAGTTCAGTTAAGTTTGATGGTCGCCGAGCATGGACAGCCCTCTTCAAATGATCCCACAGATGTTCAATGATATTCAGGTCTGGGGACTGGGATGGCCATTCCAGAACAGTATAATTGTTCCTCTGCATGAATGCCTGAGTAGATTTGGAGCGGTGTTTTGGATTATTGTCTTGCTGAAAGATCCATTCCCTGCGTAACTTCAACTTTTTCACTGATTCATGAACATTATTGTCAAGAATCTGCTGATACTGAGAGGAATCCATGCGTCCCTCAACTTTAGCAAGATTGGCCACACAGCCCCAAAGCATGATGGAACCTCCACCAAATTTTACTGTGGGTAGCAAGTGTTTTTCTTGGAATGCTGTGTTTTTTTTGCCGCCATGCATAATGCCTTTTTGTATGACCAAACAACTCAATCTTGGTTTCATCAGTCCACAGGACCTTCTTCCAAAATGCAATTGGCTTCTCCAAATGTGCTTTTGCATACCTCAGCCGACTCTGTTTGTGGCGTGCTTTCAGAAACTGCTTCTTTCGCATCACTCTCCCATACAGCTTCTCCTTGTGCAAAGTGCGTTGTATAGTTGACCGATGCACAGTGACACCATCTGCAGCAAGTTGATGCTGCAGCTCTCTGGAGGTGGTCTGAGGATTGTCCTTGACTGATCTCACCATTCTTCTTCTCTGCCTTTCTGATGTTTTTCTTGGCCTGCCACTTCTGGCCTTAACAAGAACTGTACCTGTGTTCTTCCATTTCCTTACTATGTTCCTCACAGTGGAAATTGACAGGTTAAATCTCTGAGACAGCTTTTTGTATCCTTCCCCTGAACAACTATGTTGAATAATCTTTGTTTTCAGATCATTTGACAGTTGTTTTGAGGAGCCCATAATGCCACTCTTCAGAGGAGATTCAAACAGGAGAACAACTTGCAAGTGGCCACTTTAAGTAGCTTTTCTCATGATTGCATACACCTGGCTATGAAGTTCAAAGCTCAAAGAGGTTACTAAACCAAAAAAAGTGCTTTAGTAAGTCAGTAAAAAGTAGGTAGGAGTACTTAAAACAAGAAAATGATAAGGGTGCCCATACTTATGCACCTGTCAAATTTTGTTTGAATGCAGATTGCACATTTTCTGTACAATAAACCTCATTTCAAGGCAGAAACATTACTGTGTCCAACAGTTATTAGATATATGAAACTGAAATAGCTGTTGCAAAAAAAAAACAATTTTTATAAAACATTAAGCTTAAGATTAATAGGAGTGCCCAAGCTTTTTCATATAACTGTATGTACTCTGTCGGGCGTAGAACCTGAAAATGTTGATACCTGCCATAGGGGTCACCAATTTAGGGTCAGAGTGTAATCCCGATAGGTTTCCCCTAGAGGTATTGGCAGGAGAAACTGAAAATGGTGTTTTGGGCGGGCATATCACAGGGTCATATGGATTCCCTATCTCGCGCCCATACGGGGTAACGCGTGTTCAACCCCACAGGTATGAACAGGGGGAGGATCTGTGAGGCAGTGACCCCTGTTGCAGCTAGGAGGTGCTGTTTGTGCTCCCCAGAATGCGCATGGAGGCGCATGAAGGCCATAGGTGTGCATGGCAGTCGCAGGTGTAGCTGTGATTGCAATGTGAGGCAATGACTCATGTCACAGGTAGGGGTCGCTGTGTCTTATCCCCAGGTTGTGTATGCAGACGGATGACGTCCATAGGTGTGCATGGGAGTCACGGATTTCCAATCCGGGTTTTCCATGTGGCTGAAGGCCACAGGTTTGTGTGTTAAAAGCCCTGCAGTAAGAAATATGGGTGTGTCAGGTGTCAGGTGTGTGAGGTGCATGTCAGTGTCAGTCTGGTGTGTGCTGGTGTGCAGAGCAGAGGCCTGCAGAGCACTGAATGAGTGCATGGAGGCACAGGCCAGTGGAGCCAGCACCCAGAGCAGCTGAATAGCCTGGCACCCACAGCGTATACAGTGATGCAAGTCATCCATGGTACTGGTGTCAGATGTGGACAGTCCTGTGCCAGGAGGAGGATGTTCTGTGTCTGAAAGGGACAGATGTGGACAGTCCTGTGCCCAGAGTTGGATGTCCTGTGCCCAAAATAGACGGATGTGGACAGTCCTGTGCCTGGAGGTGGATGTCCTGTGCTCGAAAGAGGACTAGCATGTGTAATGATTGTAAATAGGTGGATAAGGTGCCCGGCTGCTATCCTGAAGATATCCTGGGCTGTGTTCGGCCGTGTAAGTAAAGAGACTGGAAGAGACTGTGATACAGTGATGCAGGACACCCACGGGAACTAGTTGGAGGAGGCTGGCGTGTGTAGTGTCAGCAACATATGAGGCTGGTGTATGTGGACTTTAATATGGTGTGCGGTTGCCCAGGGAAACTGGACAAGAGAAGTCTGGCCTGTTTGGTCACTGTAAATCTAAAGCCATATGATTTATATTGCTATGAACTGGTGTAAACTGAACACTGATAATATACACTGAAGTTATATGCATTTGTGTGAATTGGACTTTAATGCTGTGAGGAAACACATTAATAGACTTTTGTGTTGGAACTTTGTGCGTCACTGCCTCTTCACTGCATACGATGCTACCGCAATCTTACATCATGCATGATATTGCAGGTTTATTATTGGGTAATTGATGTGGTCGTCTCAGCTTGCACCTGTTTACACTTGCTTTGGTCTGCTTGGGGGTGCTTTTTGATATTTGCAGTACACTCCTTCTTACTGAGCACTCCTCCCATCAGTCTAAGTGTTTTTAAATAGAACTGTACCCTACCTGTCCTTAAAATTGTAAACATTTAGCTCGCGAGAGGCATCATATTAGGTTAGGGTCCAAATAAAGGGGTACTACTTGTCGCTGACTGATGGGCTCTCACGAATTGGCCAATTTGTGAGCTAAGTACCTTTATTTTCTATAGCAGTAATGCAGTTCTAATTTCATATATTCAGTATTTGCATATTATCGCATCTCAGAGTGCAGCTGTATTTTCTTAGCATTTTTCTTTCTTTCAATTTTACTTTTTATTGAAAATTTTAAGGATAACAAACAGCTTTAGTAGAATGTGAATATAACAAATGCAAATATTCAAATGTCTAGTTAGCATAGTAAGCTCCGAATGTCTACTAATATAGAGCTAACGTAATATTATTGTTATTACATGCGTTTTGACTTTCTTATTTTGATTTAACAGATTAACTTTAACATATAACAAGAAAAGTAAAGAGAAGAGGATAAAGCGAAGGAGAACAGGAGTGGAAAGGGGGGGGGAGGGATGGGGAGGGGAGGTACAGGTTTGGTGACATCTTGGGACATATAATTATTTATGGCGATAGTGTAGCGTAGAATGTGGGCTGTGTCCTGAGTTGGGTCCAAGTGTTATGAAAGATAGCCAAGGTATGATTAATTCTCGCAGCCAGTTCCTCAATGTGGTATAGTTGTTCAATTTTGGAGTATAACTGATGGGTTGTGGGTACTGATTTAGAGTTCCAAAATGCTGGAATTAAGGATTTTCCTGCTGCCAGACTGAATTGGGCCAATTTAGTGGCATTCCTATCATTTGGCCAGATTGGGAGATTGAGAAAAACATTTTCTGGTTTCAAGACAATACATTTACCTAATATTTTACGTATGATAGAAGTTAACTCATTCCAAAATGGGGAAAGCAACGGGCAGGACCACCATATCTACTATATAATTGTCTAAGAGTCACTTCCGTATTTCTGTCTGTCTGTCTTTCTGTCTGTCTGTCACGGAAATCCCAAGTCGCTGATTGGTCACGGCAAAACAGCCATGACCAATCAGCTACGGGCAAAGTCTGGCGGCAAAATGGCCGCTCCTTACTCCCCGCAGTCAGTGCCCGCTCCATACTCCCCTCCAGTCAGCGCTCACACAGGGTTAATGGCAGCGTTAACGGACCGTGTTATGCCGCGGTGTAACCCAGTCCGTTAACGCTGCTATTAACCCTGTGTGACCAACTTTTTACTATTGATGCTGCCTATGCAGCATCAGTAGTAAAAAGATCTAATGTAAAAAATAATAAAAAAATAAAAAATAGTTATATACTCACCGTCCGTCAGCCCCTCAGATCAGGAACAGGCCTTTCCCGCTCCTCACGACTCTCCGGTGACCGCTCCATGCATTGCAATCTCATGAGATGATGACGTAGCGGTCTCACGAGACCGCTACGTCATCATCTCGCGAGACCGCAATGCACTCTTGGGACCGGAGCGCGCGAGGAGCATCGGTAAATGCCTCGCTTGGATCCGGGGGCCAACGGAGGGTGAGTATAGAACTATTTTTTATTTTAATTCTTTTTTTAACAGGTATATGATGTCCACATTGCTATATACTACGTGGGCTGTGCTATATACTATGTGGGCTGTGCAATATACTACATGGGCTGTGCAATATACTGTGTGCGCTGTGCAATATACTGCGAGGCTGTGCAATAATGCAATATACTACGTGGCTGTGTAATATACTACGTGGCTACGAGGCTGTGCAATATACTGCGTGGCTGTGCAATATACTACATGGGCTGTGCAATACACTGCGTGGGCTGTGCAATATACTACGTGGCTGTGCAATATACTACGTGGGCTGTGCAATATACTACATGGGCTGTGCAATATACTACATGGGCTGTGCAATATACTGTGTGCGCTGTGCAATATACTGCGAGGCTGTGCAATAATGCAATATACTACGTGGCTGTGTAATATACTACGTGGCTGTGCAATATACTGCGTGGCTGTGCAATATACTACATGGGCTGTGCAATATACTGCGTGGGTTGTGCAATATACTACGTGGCTGTGCAATATACTACGTGGGCTGTGCAATATACTACATGGGCTGTGCAATATACTACATGGGCTGTGCAATATACTGTGTGCACTGTGCAATATGCTGCGTGGGCTGTGCAATATACTACGTGGGCTGTGCAATATACTACGTGGGCTGGGCAATATACTATGTGGCTGTGCAATATACTACGTAGGTGTGCAATATACTATGTGGGCTGTGCAATATACTGCGTGGGTGTGCAATATACTACGTGGCTGGGCAATATACTACGTGGGCTGGGCAATATACTACATGGGCTGGGCAATATACTACGTGGCTGTGCAATATACTACGTGGCTGTGTAATATGCTACGTGGCTGTGCAATATACTACATGGCCTGGGCAATATACTATGTGGCTGTGCAATATACTACGTGGCTGTGCTATGTACTACATGGCTGTGCTATATACTACATGGGCTGTTATATACTACATGGCTGTGCTATATACTACGTGGCTGTGCTATATACTACGTGGCTGTGCTATATACTACGTGGCCGGCTGCGAACAATCAGCGACAGGCACAGTCCGGCCATGAATTGGCGAGGGATTTGAACCACGCTTCGCTAATTGGTCACGCCCGGTTGGACGAATCCTGTGTACTCAATGTATTATTCTAAAATTTTCATAAATAAACTACATATATATTCTAGAATACCCGATGCGTTAGAATCGGGCTACCATCTAGTATGATTATAACTACCTTCATCCGCTTTTCTTAGCATTTTTCTTTGCTTTTTTCTTACTTTTACTATTAGTTAATGTCATGCATTAATGTACACACAACTAGTGAAAAATGTTTGCTAACACCCCCTTGGTTATAGTGGAGATTACCGCATATATTTCACAAGGTAATATCTTCACAATGGAGATGAGAAGTTCAAACAAACATTTTATTTAGCTTTGAAAGCACTCTTCTATGATTTAACCAATTTAACATGTTCAAACAAATGAAAGGTCTTCTTTAATGGCTTCATAGAGTAGCAATTCCTAACTTAAGAATTAGTAATCAATTATTACTATCCCTAATAATATGAGACTGTCATGGAGGTTCCCTATTATTTATGATTTTATTTTCTTTATGCCTACTCATCCAATAATGTTATGTATTATGTATTGATAATTATTGCTTATATAGCACCATCATATTCTGCAGCACTTTATAGATATCTTCATCATGGTCACCTTTGTGGCAAAAAAAATTAAATTCCATATCAGTATATATTTGGAACGGGAGATGAAACCCATACAAACAAGTGGTTAACATACAGTATAAACTCCTTGCAGATATTGTTATCGGTGAGATTTGAACCTAGGACGCCAGCACTGTAGAACAACACTGCTAGCTACCAAATCACCATGCTGCCTGAGTAATAGGAGGACTATTATTATTTTAATATGTTTAGTGCTAGATTTCCTTAGAGGTTTCCAGTTGTACGATCAGCCCATTAACAAACAGCTAAGATCAATTACAAAACATTTTAGACCTTTTACCTGCCTATCTTTTAATAGAAGTCGTTATTTTAACATTCCTGTATTTTTCATAGATTGACTGAGTTTAAAGATGAAATCATTTGGAAGATGGAAAATGTTTCATTTATTGATGGATTTGTCCTTCTAGGCTTAATAAGGACTCCATCATTGCAGAAAATTTTTTTTGGTTTCTTCCTTATCATCTACAGCATGACTGTCTTGGGTAACCTTTTAATAATTTTTGTTATCAGATCAGACTCCCGTTTACATAAACCCATGTATTATTTTCTTGCCAACCTATCAGTCTTAGAAATATTTTATACTACAACCATTACACCAAACACTCTGCGGAATTTTCTCACTGAAGATAGAAGTATTTCTTTTGCGGGCTGCTTTAGCCAGATGTTTTTCTTTGTTGCATTTGGAGGTTCTGAGTGTGTCCTCCTCAGCGTCATGGCTTATGACAGATATATTGCTATATGTAAGCCCTTGTTGTATTCTAATTATATGAATTCATCATTTTGTTTCAAACTTTTACTGCTTTCTTATTTTGTAGGTTCAGTTAATTCTCTTGTACATACAGTTTTTGCTTCCGTTTTGCCTTACTGCAAAAAACATCAAGTTGACCATTTCTTTTGTGACATTCCTGCAGTTCTGAAACTTTCTTGCAGGGACACTTACCTGAATGAACTAGTTTCACTTCTTGTTGGAGGATTTGTAGTTATAGGGAGTCTTGTTCTTACATTTGTTTCCTACATCTGTATACTCAGAGCTGTGCTAAATATCCAAAATACGAGTCAGATACCAAAAGCATTTTCCACTTGTGGGTCACATCTCTTGGTGGTTACCCTTTACTTTGGGACAATTATTTCTACTTATATGCTTCTAGGCTATAACACATCAACAGAACAAAACAGGGTGCTTTCTGTAGCATATGGCATTATTACTCCCCTTATGAATCCTGTTATTTACAGCTTTAGAAATGCAGACTTTTTGAAAGCTATAAGGAAAGCTATAAGTAAGACAATGGTAAAGATAAATGCTAAAAGTTACTGATTATAACATTTTCATTACACAGCTTTACATATCGTTTTTCAACAGTAAAATATAGGAAATAAACTAAATCAAAGTTTTGCTGTTTTAAAAACTGCATTCTAAGAGATAGTTTACATGGAAAACAAAAGACATTTTCTAATTTTGAGTCTCATTTCATTTACTTTTCAGCAATTGCCAGAGCGATTTAATAATATTTTTCCTTTGCTTAGCTTTAGCTAATCAAAGATGTCAAGGATGCTCCTAAAAGTGCAGGTAATAAGGTGTACTTGGATTATAGTAAGGTTATCATTACATCTAAAATGCTCCTTATTTCCCTTAATTCAGCTCTTTTCTCATTCATTACTTACTTTTATGACCCAATGAATGATGTTTGTTTGCTTCTACTATTTTTTCACTTGGATTCTGAAGTTTTAATTATACCAATAAAAAGCATTATTTTAACAATATGGAGCTGGAACAGTCTTTATGGATTAGCATTACCTATTAGGATGTCTTGTCGAGGAGCAGTCTATGCACCAAGGTAAGTGCTATTACATGAAGGTGAATTGGTTGCTTTTTTTCTTTTTGCTACACTGACTTTAACCATGAACACTCTCACTACTTTTCTTATTACAGTGGGTGCAGAAAGTATTTAGACCCTTTTAAATTTTACACTCTTTGTTTCATTGCAGCTATTTGGTAAATTCAAAAAAGTTCATTTTTTCTCAATAATGTTTGCTTTCTAACCCATCTTGACTGAAAAAAACAGAAATGTAGAAATTTTTGCAAACTGATTAAAAAAGAAAAACTGGAATATCACGTGGTCATAAGTATTCAGACCCTTTGCTCAGTAATGAGTAGAAGCACCCTTTTGAGCTAGTACAGCCATGAGTCTTCTTGGGAATGATGCAACACGTTTTTCACACCTGGATTTTGGGATCCTCTGGCTTTTTTCCATGCAGATCTTCTTCAGTTCCATCAGGTTGAATGGGGAATGTTGGTGGACAGCCATTTGCAGGTCTCTCCAGAGATGCTCAATTGGGTTTAGGTCAGGGCTCTGGCTGGGCCAGTCAAGAATGGTCACAGAGTTGTTCTGAAGCCACTACTTTGTTATTTTAGCTGTATGCTTAGGGTCATTGTCTTGTTGGAAGGTGAACCTTTGGTCAAGTCTGAGGTCCACAGCACTCTGGAAGAGGTTTTCATCCAGGATACCTCTGTACTTTGCAGCAATCATGTTTCCTTCAATGACAACCAGTCGTCCTGTCCCTGCAGCTGAAAAACACCCCCATTGCATGATGCTGCCACCACCTTATGTAATATGTCTTGCACTGAGGAGAGGCTTCCATAGGGCCACTCTGCCATAAAGGCCCAACAGGTGGAGGGCTGCAGTGATAGTTGACTTTGTGGAACTTTCTCCCATCTCCCTACTGCATCTCTGGAGCTCAGCTACAATGGTCTTGGGGTTCTTCTTTACCTCTCTCACCAAGGCTGTTCTTCCACGATTGCTCAGTTTGGCTGAATGGCCAGGTTTAGGAAGACTTCTGGTGGCCCCAAACTTCTTCCATTGAAGAATTATGGAGGCCACTTTGCTCTTAGGAACATTGAGTACTGCAGAAATTCTTTTGTAACTTTGGCCAGATATGTGCCTTGCTAGAATTCTGTTTCTGAGCTCCTTGGCCAGTTCCTTGACCTTGATAGGGAAATCAGGGACCACCTTGATATATGTCCTTATAAATTCATACACACATACAAGAGATGTCTTGACATGTCCCAGAGACTGTTGAAGTCATCCTGCTGACAACATGATTATTGCTCACTGCTGATTAAAGTTATTGACGAGAGTTATGCCTTATAAAGATAAGACTTAGACCCTTAGCCCCTGATATGGATAAACCCAAGTTACCCCTCATGTAAGAGTAACCTGGCTAGAGAGATGTCCTTATTAGGAATTAGACCTGATGAATTATGAGGATGATTTCATATGTAATAAACAGCTGATTGGCACTCGGACATAATGTATACGCCTACTCAAACGTGTATATAACTGAATGTCCTTCCTGGAATAAACTTATGACTTTGACCGGATTCACATCTTGTCTCTGTTCATCACTCCGGAGAACTCACACATTTGGCAGCCATCCAATATCCCTGAGGGTCTGACGTGCAGACCACCCCAACATATTTGGTGTCCCTGGGTGGGCGGCTACAACGGGAGACCGTCAATATCTGGAGGCCCGGCACATCGCAGACCTGAGACCAGGACACACAGACAACATCACCGGTGAAGGTAAGAACCTTAGCTTCTTACAATCTCTCTGTGTCTCCACCTGTCTCACAATCTGCAGCCGACTTCTGGGTATGTTATAGTCTGGTCTATCCTAAACAAGGCTGTCCATATTTGTTTGGCAAAGAACCATAGAATATCCTAGTGATACTTAAAAGGCATATTGGATTGGTTAATTTTATGTGCTGTTTTATGTCACGTATATTACTGAAGAGTGACTGAGTGTGTGAATTTGCCCTTGGGGACACGTCCTCTTGGGAAGGGGTGATAGAGATACAGTGTAAAAAGCCGGTTGAATCGGGTTAGGGTCTCTGCAGTTACCTCCGGTGACTCCTTGGGGCATCCTGGGTCAGAGATCAAGTCTGTTTGTGTCCATCTGTCCTTGCACGCACAAGCTGCCCCTCCCTAGATGGTGCTAGTAGGTCGAGAGAGAATTTTAGTCGCATTAATCTGCCTGCTGTTAGCTAGTTTTGTACTCTGGTTAGTATATAGGGTTTCTGTGTATGCCATAGTAAGTCTGAAGGGGGTGCCCTTAGATATACCAGGAGGCCTGAGTAGGATTAGTGAGTGACGCTGCGGCGGTCACACGGGCCACATCACTAATCACTCCCCATCGCAGTCTGCATGCCTATTGGCTGAGTTTTTAGCGTAGGTTACGAAATGAGGGGAGAAGGGGAATTGCGTTTATGCACACCTTAACTGTGAGAAACAGTATAGGTTAGAAAGTGTAGATAGGGTGCTAGCACCATAGAGTAGAGAAGAGGCCGTGAGAAGTGGGCACAAAAAGAGGCTACACATTAGAACAGTGAGATATCAGTGTCAGTCAGGAAGACCAGAGAACGCAGGACAAGAGCAGGCAGCAATGGGGAACATAGACAGCAAAGAGCACAGGGAGGGGTGCAGTGCTTATGAGATAGTGAAGAAGAGGAAAGGCAAAGCTGCTTGAAAGACTCTAGAAAGTTGTTGAAAGGTTTGAGCATGAAGAATGACCCATTAGATTCTTTCCTTTAGAACTCAGCTTTAAACGGGAGTCAGGGATGGATTACAGATAACAAGTTGTTAGTGCAGGCAAGGGCTTGGACAGATGTAGCAAACGAGTTAAAGAGAGAAGGACGTTGGGTGAAGGTAGAAACACCGCAAGGAATGAGATTCAGACAGAAAACAAAAATGCCTCCACCATATCAACCTCATCTCACGGCTCCTGCTCTGCCAGGTCCGGAAGGGTGGGTTTGTGTGTGTGGACAGCTGAACCCCGACTGGCATGAACAATGTTCTGCCTGTGGGAGACCAAGACCCTACGGGGCGATAGGACTTTATCCTGTCATTCACACCCAGACTAGGACACAAGACCCTGGACGCAATGTGACAATAAAATCAGAAGGAAACGTAGGCACACCAGTAGATGACGGAGACTATCACCCTCCAGTTCTCCGCACCTTGGACGAAACTGGCACAGTTGCAGCAACATCCACCCCTGCACGCACAACTGCACCCATGATGACAACTGCCTCCCATTACAAACCATGGGGCCCAAAAGACCACATGACATTGGTCAAGGACGCACCAGACCCATATGACTTACCCATGGCCTTCTACAGATGGATGGTAGGACTGAATAATACCTATACATGTACTTGGGTAGACTTAGAGTCCATCTTGAGGGGGAAAATTGGGGATGCAAGAATGGAGTCAGTTCTGGATGCAATAAATAGGGAAGGGAGAGGATATGGTTTAGAACGAGAGTTGGGAGCACAGTATGTCAGGACTATGGAATCAGGGATAGACTTCCTACAGGGACTACATGCATGGTGCCAGGCATGGGTGGGGGAATCCACAATTTCTCTGCTAGACATAGTACAAGGTCCTAAAGACACAGTGGAACACTTCTGGGGGAACTTGAAACTGAGACACGCAGACTTGGGCTATGAAGACATGGGGGAAGCAGGTAGGAGACTTTTTCATGGGGCATTCATAGCAGGGCTTAAACCACAGCTCAGGCAGAAGGTCCAGGCAGCTAAGGCCGACTGGAGAATATGCCAGATAGAGGAGTTGGTGCGGGTGGCAAAAGGGGTTGAATTAGATCAGAAGGCAAAGCCAGTACAGATACATTATGCTTCCAATAACGTTCAGGGGAACAAAACAAATTCTGCCAGAACAGACCGACGACAAATTGAGTGCTATAACTGTGGGAAGAAGGGGCACATCAGCCATCAGTGTAGGGCACCCAGGAAAGAGACTCAGCCCTAGACGGACGCCCAAACCCAAACCCCACAATAGGAAACAGGCAACCCCGTAGCCATCTACCCCCTTAGGGCACGCACACATACAAGCCCACAAGGGGTAATCCCAGTACATCTCCCAGATGGTAGAAAAATCCCATTCCTGGTGGATACGGGGGCAGCCAAAACAGTAATCCGCCAGGAACATGTCACATCATCAGACATATCTGACGATACCCTCTACACTCAAGGCTTTGAGGACTTGATCCAAGAATGCAAACTGACTAAACCACTGCCCCTCCGTTTAGTTGACCACACTTGCCTCGCCAGACTACTGATCAGTGACAAGTCACCTGTCAATCTGCTAGGTTCTGACGTACTACAAGCAATACAAGCACTCATCATGTACGAACCTGACGGTACTGTTAAGTTGACAGCTGGAATTCCAGAATCCACACTGTGTAGAGTGCTAGCGTGCCTGCATGTGACAGACTCCCTCTCCCCTCCTGAAGCAAATGAGTCACTGGCACAGGTCCCAGACGTGCTGTGGGCAAAGTCCAAGACTGATATCGGACATATGCCTGTTCCTCTGGTAATGATTAACTTGAAGCAAGGGGCGCAGCCACCTCAAGTTAGACAGTATCCTTTAAGTGCTGCTCAGGAAGAAGCAATAGGGAAGAATATCACAGATCTAATTGCTTCTGGGGCCATAAAACCTACAAAGTCTGTAGCGAACACTCTCTTATTTCCAGTAAAGAAAAAGGGTAGGAAAGGGGAGCCGGTCACCTACAGAATGGTCCATGACCTTAGGGCCATAAATGCAGTCACTGAGTTACTCACACCAGTGGTACCGAACCCACATACCATCATGTCACAAATCCCGACAACTGCAGCTTGTTTCACCTGCATCGACCTTGCAAATGCGTACTTCTCTGTGCCGCTACACCAGGACTGTCAATATCTTTTTGCTTTCACTTTCAGGGGCCAGCAGTATACTTGGATGGTGCTACCGCAGGGGGCTCACAACTCTCCAACCTTGTATACGGCTGCTTTGCAACGTGTTTTGCAGGATTGGATCATTCCACATGCTGAGGTAGTCCTACTCCAGTATGTAGATGACCTGCTCCTTTGTGCCCCAAACAGAGATGTATGCTGTGAAGCTACAATCTCACTGCTCCGGCATCTTGCTTCCAAAGGGTGTAAAGCATCGAGAGAAAAGTTACAGTTTTGTCAACTAAAGGTTGTATTTCTGGGACATTGCATATCACAGGGAGCACGCCACCTGACTGAGGACAGGAAAAAGGCAATCCAACTGCTAACGCCTCCCACAGGCGTCCAACATCTCCACACTTTCTTGGGGCTGGCATCATATTGTAGGCCTTGGATTCGCTCTGCATCCATTCTCATGCAGCCACTCTATGATTGTCTGCTCACACAGCCTTTTCTCCTCAGTCAGGAAGCCTTAAGGCCCCGTCACACATAGTGATTTACCAACGATCATGACCAGCGATACGACCTGGCCGTGATCGTTGGTAAGTCGCTGTGTGGTCGCTGGGGAGCTGTCACACAGACAGCTCTCTCCAGCGACCAACGATCAGGGGAACGACTTCGGCATCGTTGAAACTGTCTTCAACGATGCCGAAGTCCCCCTGCAGCACCCGGGTAACCAGGGTAAACATCGGGTTACTAAGCGCAGGGCCGCGCTTAGTAACCCGATGTTTACCCTGGTTACCAAAAAAAACAAACAGTACATACTCACCATCTGATGTCCGTCAGGTCCCTTGCCATCTGCTTCCTGCTCTGACTGAGTGCAGCCGTACAGTGAGAGCAGAGCGCAGCGGTGACGTCACTGCTGTGCTGTGCTCTCACTGTACGGCGGCACTCAGTCAGAGCAGGAAGCAGACGGCAAGGGACCTGACGGACATCAGATGGTGAGTATGTACTGTTTTTTTTTTTTTTACATTTACGCTGGTAACCAGGGTAAACATCGGGTTACTAAGCGCGGCCCTGCGCTTAGTAACCCGATGTTTACCCTGGTTACCAGTGAAGACATCGCTGGATCGGTGTCACACACACCGATTCAGCGATGTCAGCGGGACCTCAACGACCAAAAAAAGGTCCAGGCCATTCCGACACGACCAGCGATCTCGCAGCAGGGGCCTGGTCGCTGGTATGTGTCACACATAGCGAGATTGCTACTGAGGTCGCTGTTGCGTCACAAAACTTGTCACTCAGCAGCGATCTCGCTAGCGATCTCGCTATGTGTGACGGGGCCTTTAGACAGTTTCTACTCACTCAAACTAGCAATTGTCTCTGCTCAAGCCCTAGGCACCCCAGACTATGCAAAACTTTTTCTTTTGTACTGCACAGAAATGTAGGGACATGCTACAGGGGTCCTAGCCCAGAAACATGGCCAACAGAACAGGCCTGTTGCATACTACTCTGCCCGGTTAGATCCTGTTGCTAGAGGAGCCCCATCATGTGTTTGAGCAGTAGCGGCCGTCTCACTTCTGCTAGACAAGGCATCAGAGATTGTGCTTAACTACCAAGTCACTGTGTACACTCCACATGATGTACACAGCTTACTCAGCCAGGTCCAACCTAAGCACATTGCTGTAGCCAGACACCTCAGACTCCAATGTGCACTCCTAATGCCTCCCAATGTCACCTTAAAAAGGTGCATGACTTTGAACCCAGCTACTCTCATTCCAATTGATGTAGTGGATTCAAAGGGGGGGGGGGAAAGGAGGCAGGCCAAGGAAAACCACTGTTTTTGCAAAATTTGACAGAAGAAGAGCTATTTGATGCATACCATGAGCATGACTGTATAGCCCTTATGGCTCAAGAAACTGCAGGGTTTTCACATGTTTCTGATGTACCTCTCACTAATCCAGATGTTGAGCTTTTTGTAGATGGTTCAAGGAGCATCGGTGAGGATGGCCGGTTCTACACTGGGTATGCAGTGGTCACACAGCATGAGGTAGTAAAAGCAGAACCACTCCCTCCTCATATGTCTGCACAGGAGGCGGAGCTGACGGCACTCATTGAAGCGCATAATGGGGCTGAAGGTAAACGCTACACCATTTACACAGACTCCAGGTACGGTTTTGGAGTCGCACATGACTACGGCCCCATATGGAGGGCAAGGGACTTTCTTACATCAACAGGTACTCCTATTAAGCATGGGCACCTCATCAAGCAGCTAATGGATGCACTACTACTTCCAAAGGAGGTTGCCATAGTTAAGGTAAAGGCACACACCAGGCTTGCGACCAACGAAGCACGAGGCAACGACAAAGCCGACAGAGCAGCCAAGGAAGCTGCAAGGAAGCCACGGCGACACGAGACCCCTGCGGCCACCCCACTGATCATGGTAAGCACTGAGTGTAACCAGTTGGACTTGAGTATCTTACAGGCTCTGACTCGGCAAACCACCGGGGAAGAGAGAAAGGTCTGGTCGAAAGCTGGAGCTCGGGAGCACGAAGGTTTGTGGAAGGTGGGACAGCGGGTGTGTCTGCCAAAATCTCTGTATCCAGCAATGGCCCAAGCGGCCCACGGTCCAACACACCTGTCTAAGAACGGCATGTGTGCTCTGGTGGAGAAGCAATGGGTCGCACCTGGTTTCACAATGGTTGCTACTAGGTTTACACAGGCATGTCTCACATGTGCACAACACAATCCAGGCAGTGTAGTCAAAGTACCACAAAAACACACACCTAAGCCCCTCTACCCGCTTCAACGACTGCAGATTGACTTCATACAGCTTCCCAAGGTAGGAACGTATGAATATTTTCTTGTGTGTGTTGACCTCTTCTCAGGGTGGCCGGAAGCTTTCCCGATGCCAAAAGCTACTGCACGAGCCACTGCAAAGAAATTGATGTCAGAAGTCTTCTGTAGATTCGGACTGCCTGAAACCATAGAATCTGACAGAGGTACCCACTTCACTGGAGAAGTAATGCAAAATGTCATGCAAATGTTAGGGGTCACACAGGCGTTTCACACCCCCTACAGACCACAAGCTAGTGACAAGGTAGAACGGCTAAATGGTACACTTAGGCTAAAAATCCAGAAAGCGAGTGAGGAATTGGGGAAGCCATGGACAGAGTGTTTGCCTTTAGCTCTGTTCTTCATCAGGTACATGCCTAACAGGAAGACAAAGGTGTCCCCCTTTGAGGTTTTGTTTGGGTCAGCACCAAGACTAGGCCTGTACTTCCCACAGACACTGCAGCTTCAGTGTGACAGCCTCACCAGCTATGTCCAGAGCCTTCAGAAGAGGCTCTCATTCGTGCATAAACAAGTGTTTGATTCTATTCCAGACCCAGAGAGCCAAGAGGGAACCCACTCTCTACAGCCTGGAGATTGGGTGGTGGTCAAAAGACACACAAGGAAGCCTCTGGAGCCGAGGTTTGACGGACCCTTCCAAGTCCTCCTCACCACAGCCACATCAGTGAAGCTTGAGGGGAAGCCCACCTGGATCCATGCAAGCCACTGCAAGATCCTGGAACAGAAGAGCGATTGTCCTGCTCCTGATGATGCTGATGACCCTTCCCCAGACAAGACAGACGGCTCAGACAAGCCAGCGCGACACTTATAATAAAATAGCCCCGCTTAGACTTGATTTTGTGAAAAATGTGGACTGGATACACTACATTTATTATAATCAACAAAGATTTCTAAAGTATACTAGGGAAGCACTGATAAACCTGGTAAATCACTCCACAGACAAATAAAGATGCCATCAGTTAAATCACACACATAAAATTTGACACTAATGAATATATGAAATACTGTGATTGAGAATAGGATATGATCTCCCCATCCTATGGGGGATTCGGCCGAAGAATTGACAAGAAAGTCCGACATTGGCCCTAGGCCAGAGACAGCACCTATAGGTTAGGGGTAGAATCATATCTAATCTCAAAAGGGGGGACTGATAGGGAAATCAGGGACCACCTTGATATATGTCCTTATAAATTCATACACACATACAGCATATGTCTTGACATGTCCCAGACGCTGTTGAAGTCATCCTGCCGACAACGTGATTATTGCTCACTGCTGATTAAAGTTATTGATGAGAGTTATGCCTAATAAAGATAAGACTTAGACCCTTAGCCCCTGATATGGATAAACCCAAGTTACCCCTCATGTAAAAGTAACCTGGCTAGAGAGATGTCCTTATTAGGAATTAGACCTGATGAATTATGAGGATGATTTCATATGTAATAAACAGCTGATTGGCGCTCGGACATAATGTATACGCCTACTCAAACGTGTATATAACTGAATGTCCTTCCTGGAATAAACTTATGACTTTGACCGGATTCACATCTTGTCTCTGTTCATCACTCCGGAGAACTCACACATTTGGCAGCCATCCAATATCCCTGAGGGTCTGACTTGCTGACCACCCCAACAACCTCATGATTCTCATTTGGTCTGACATGCACTGTGAGGTCTTATATAGACAGGTGTGTGCCTTTCCAAATCAAGTCCTATCAGTTTAATTAAACACAGATGAACTCCAATGAAGGAGTAGGACGATCTCAAGGAGGATCACAAGGAAATGGACAGCATTTTACTTAAATATGAGTGTCTGAGCAAAGGGTCTGAATATTTATGACCATGTGATATTTCAGTTTTTCTTTTTTAATAAATTTGCAAAAATTTCTACATTTCTATTTTATTCAGTCAAGATGAGGTGAAGATTGAACATTAAGAAAAAAAGAACTTTTTTGAATCTACCAAATGGCTGCAATGAAACAAAGGGTTACATTTTTTTAAAGGGGTCTGAATACTTTCCGTACCTACTGTATATATATAATAACTTCAACCAAGTCGTTTGAAATATCAGAAATTTTACAAATGTCTTTACCACAACGTCTATTAAAGTTTTTAATTATGATAGGAAAATTATTTTCATATAAGTGTGCTCCACTAGATTAAAATACTTTTCACATAAGGAGGGGGGAAGGGAGAGGAAGAGTATGTGAATTAAAATATAACTATTGTTGTTATATTAAAATATCCTATTGTTAGACTGCGAACCTTTTCACAATTGTAAATTACAAGGTAACTAAAATCTTGAACAAATCTCAGTGTGTCTAGAGAGAGAATTATTGTCTCGGGTGTGTCAAATGCAACCGACAGTCGCTTTGCATCTAGCTGCAGAAGGTCTCTGCATTTGGCATTGCAGACGGCTTCTTAATTCTTCTGACTTTTGGACCCAGTGGCAACTTCCCTCTGGCACTAATTGACACACCTGGACCTGGGAGCTTATAGACTCCCAGTCTGCTTCAGGGAGCTGATGGTGATATTCATATTTTCCCTTGTAAAGGCTTGGAGCTATAGCAGTCAGCTTACTTCCTTTCTGGTGCTCTTGGAAGTCATTTGGTGTTACCTCTCTGGAGTCTGCTCAAGTTTAGTTTCTCCCCCTTGTGTGCCTCCCTTCTTGTTTTTAGTGTACAGTGGGGACTGACCAGTTTTTATCTCCCCTTCCCTATTCAGGGCCTAGCTCTAGGGATATAGAAGGCTTAGGCTGCCTGCTCAGTGATTGGTGTGGAACCAATATAGGGAAGGTAGTGTAGGCAGGGTGCTATTAGATCTGCCTAGTGAGTGGTCTCCACTCCCCCATTCCCTAGCATTTGGGCTTCCTTACCTTCATCCTTTTGTGTTGCACTTAGTCTTCACACACAGTGTGTGACATTATCACCGGCCGTGCATATTTAGAAAAAGAAAACTGACAAGTGGTTTTATTTGTGTGTGGTTTCTTTTACATTGGGCGTGTTTTTTTTTCTTTCTTCCTTGGTTGTGGATCCGGTTGCAGGGCTAGCAGAGCAGCTACACTGTCTGTCTTTGGAGGTGAATGTCCTCTGCTATGAGGTTCAGCAGCAGCAGTGGCTGCAGGTCGCTAATGTTGGGGTCTCTGCAGGTAGGTCGGTCTAGCTGGGACCCAAGGTTGCCCTCCCACGCAGGTTTTAAGGAAATATGGACAAGTTTTTTGTGTTTGAGGAAGCTTGCGAACTGTATTTTAAATTTCGAACTTTACTCTTCCAGAAATTAAAAACAACGAGCTGGAATTGTGATCTCTCTGCTGCTAGGGAATCCTAAATCCTTGGATTTCTCTTTGCCACAGGACTCAGTTTGTCTCCAGTCTGTGGAGGGATTTTTGGTGCTCTATCCCTTATCTATGATGAGCCTGACTGAGTCTCCTTGGCAAAGTCCAGGCTGCATCACCTTCAGCAGGGTAATTGGTCAGTGGAGATGTATAGCTCTGAATTCCGCAGATGGACAACTGATACAAATGGAATGACCTGGCTCTCAGAAGCCAATTTCTTCAGGGCCTTATTGAAAGATGCTTTGGCAGTGTATGAAACCCTTGAGTCCTTGGAGGCTGCTATGTCATTGGCTATATGTGTTAAAAGACACCTTCAGTATAGGTGGGTAAGACCACCTTCTCCGGAGCCTCCTTTTAGGGGTATTGCCCCTTTGCCAGGGGAGCAGTCTGTCGATGAACCAGTTTTGGGGAAAGTGAAAAAACCTATGCAGTTAGGGGGTGCCTCTGCATAGTACATTTTCCTGGAGATTCGCACAAAAGGAAGGGAGTGTGTTATTTTTGTGTAAAAAATCGACATTTTATTGGGGCCTGTCCTTTGATGCCTAAACAAAAGGAGACTTGTTTAACCCTTGGTGGCCTGGAATTGAATAGGCAAGGGGTACATTTATCGTCAACCTGCAGTTCCGGTCTGTCCTGATACCAGAGGTGGTGCTGGAGATCAAAACCGAGGAGATTTCTGTGTTTGTTGACAGTGAAGCTGGAGTCAGCATAGTTGATGCTGAGTTTGCTAGAACTCATGGGCTTCCTTGCTGTACTTTAGTTAAGCCCATTCCCATCTTCATCATAGACTCAGTGCCACTTGCACAGAAAGTTCTGACTCAGATTACATATTGTAAGGCTGACGGTGAGGTCTGTTCATTGTGAGACAATTCCTTTCTATGTCCTGGACGGTCTTCCCATCCCAATTGTATTGGGTCTTCCCTGGTTGGTGAAATATAATCCATTGGTGCATTGGCAAGCCAGGGAGATCATTGAGTGGGGAGATTACTGCCATGAAAACTGTTTAACTATGACATTTCTACAGTCTCTACAGTAACCTTACCTGCAATTTTGTCTGGTTTTGAGGACATTTTTTCCATTTTTTCTGTCCTATTAACCTGACCACTGGAGCTAAACTTCCAAAGTCCAGACTGTATAATCCCTGAGAGACAAGCCATGAAGGATTTAATTGCGGAAAGTCTGGAGAAGGGACATATCCTACCCTTATCTTCGCCCATGGTGCCAAGGTTCTTCTTCGGGAAGAAAAAAGATGGTGGTCTACGTCCCTGTTTTGAATTCCGGGAATTAAATCAGATTACCATCCGAGATCAATACCCTCTTACCCAATACCCTCTTTCTCTAATTCCAGATCTGTTTAGCCAGGTCATGGGATCTAAGATGTTCTCCAAATTGGATTTAAGGGGGCATACAACCTGGTTAGAATCAGAGAAGAAGATGAATGGAAAATGGCGTTCAATGCCCCTCAGGGTCATTTTGAGAGTCTGGTCATGCCATTCAGTGTGAGCAATGCACCTGCGGCATTTCAACATTTCATTAATTATATATTCCATCATTTGGTGGGTAGGTTTGTGGAGGTCTATCTGAACAATATTTTGATTTACTCACTGGGTTTTGAGACACATCGGGGCATGTTAAACAGGTGCAAATATTAAGGGATAATAAAATATATGCCAAACTAGAAAAATTAGTTTTTGCCATCCAGGGGGTGCAGTTTTTGGGGTACCTGATGTCATTTTCGGGTTTTTAGATGGATCCAGAGAAGGTCCATGCTGTCCTTGATTGGGACCGTCCCGAGAACCTGAAGGCTCTACAAAGTTTTTCTGGGAGTTACCAATTTTTACCGGAAATTCATCCAAAAGTATTCAGTAAGTGTGAAACCCTTTACTTACATGTTGCACAATCCCTAGGAAATATGCCCTCATCCAGTCTTTTTGTTCAAATCCCAAAAGATATAATAAAACTTGGTTACAAAATAATGTTTTTTTAATAAATGTGTAACTTTTTGCAAAACAACTCCTTGCAAAACCTTTTTGAATTCTTCTGGGTCCAATACACATTCCATTAATCAAGTTATCAATTGTAATAGTGAGAGTGTAGTACATGTAATCACATGCACACTATAAATAATTAAAGACTGACCCACACTTCCAAACAGAAAACAGGTGTGTACTGGTGCATACTAAGAGTAGCCATCTCCTTATATAACCAACAAATAATGTTGCACTCTGTAGCACTATAGCATGAAATATGAATTGCATTACTGCTGTAGAAAGTAGGAAACATTGAGAATACTTAGCGTGTAAATTGACCAATTCATGTATACCCAGCAGCCGCGATAAGATGATTCTCATTGCTGGGAACCTATCAAGGACAACATCTGCAAGGAGTTTGTATGTTCTCCCCATGTTTGCATGGGTTTCCTCCAGGTACTCCGGTTTCCTCCTACATTCCAAAGACATACTGATAGGGAATTTAGATTGTGAGCCCCATCGGGGACAGCGATGATAATGTGTGCAAAACTGTAAAGCGCTGCGGAATATGTTAGCGCTATATAAAAATAAAGATTATTATTAATGTGAATCCTCTCATAGGCTGAAGTTTACATTTATGTGGGTAGACATGATCCTGCCATAATAATAATAATTTTTATTTTTATAGCACCTACATATTCCCCAACATTTTACAATTTTAGAGGTCACATATACAGACAATATAATATAGAGAATAAACATAACTCAGATACCAAAAGGAGTGAGAGTCCTGCTCAGAAGCATACAATCTATGAGGAAATAGGGGGACACGAAAGGTAAGTAATAAAATGTGCTTGCATTGTACGATACAACCATAATATACTAAATAGGGTGTGCACATAGCGCTGCATGAACTGATCACCTGCCAGTATGTGAACAGTTTAGACACAGAGAGCTATTAAATACATGGAGGCTGTGTGAACGGATGCTACGAGGGTCATGATTTTGAAGAAAATTTTGTATGGGCAAAATGGGGACAGTTAGAAAAGTGAGGTAAGGCGGTAGGCCAGTCAAAAGAAAAGCATTTTTAGGCCACTCTTAAAACTGTGGATATTGAGAATTAATTGAATTGTCCTCGGTAGTGCATTCCAAAGAATTGCATAGCATACAAAAAGTCTCAATGACGAGAATAGGAGGTTAAGATTACTGAGGACTTCGGTTTTAAGTCATTGGCTAAAAGGAGGGCATAGGTAGGGTGATAGACTAACATGAGGGAGGAGATGTAAGGGTGGTGCTAAACCGCAGAGAGCTATGTGGGTGAAAGTGATAAGTTTATATTGAACTGTATGAGCAACCAAAGTAGTGGCATTGGTGTAGCGGCTGGAAAGGAATATGATCTTGACTCTGTATTTAGGGCAGATTGGAGAAGGGGGAGTTTGAGAAGATGGCGACCAATTAGTAGAGAGTTGCAATATTAGAGACCAGAATGAATAAGAGCTACAGTAAGAGTTTTTGTCGAGTCAATGGTAAAAAATATTAAAACCAAAAGAGGCTGATAGTGTAGCGTCCTATAGCGCTACAGAGTGCAACTTTGTGTTGGTTCTTTATGGAGATGGCTTCTCTTAGTTTGCACCTGTGCAGACCTGTTTTTTGTTTGGAAGTGAAATTCAGTCTTTTGTTATTTGTATACACAGGTTCTCTGACTGAGCACTCCACCCATCACCCTATGCCAGTTTTAATCATACCAGGATCCTAACTATCCACAAATTGAATTCAAACAGACACCTATCGTCAGCAACAGACTTTTTTTTTTCAACACATAACAGGAATACATCCACTTTAAAAATATTTGGTATTGAGAAAATGAACTATTCACCTAGAGAAGGGAGTTAAAAAGACCCCCTTTGGATAGAGAGGCGTTCAGCATGTACACATTGGATACAACTTATCCCAAAGGTGTTAATTCCTAAAGGTAACTGATTTTACACTATTAAGTATCACTGTTATTTCATAATGTTTTACTGCAAATAATGTGGCTTTATTTCTGATATTTTTGTTTATGATTAAAAATCTTGTTTTTAAATATCTCTAATCAGAGTATTGATAGGGTTAAGTTCACATCTGTTTTACCACTTCATAGATTTTAACTAGGGATTAGTGATGAGCGAGTATACTCATTGCTCGGGTTTTCCCGACCACGCTCGGGTTAGACTCTGGTTATTTGTGACTGCTTGGAGATTTAGTTTTCCTCTCAGCAGCTGCATGATTTGCGACTGTTAGACAGCTTGATTACATGTGGGAATACCCTAGCAACCAGGCAACCCCCACATGTACTCAGGCTGACTAGCAGCCGTAAATCATGCAGCTGAGTCAACAAAAACTAAATCTCCGAGCTGTCACAAATACCACCCGAGCGTTCTCGGGAAAACCCGAGCAATGAGTATATTCGCTCATCGCTACTAGGGATGATTGAACTTGAACTGCAAAGTTCGGGGTTTGTACCGGACACCTAGTACTGTACCGAACACAAACTTTTTACAGAAGTCCGATTTGCTGTTCGGGTTCAGTGCCGAATAAAGTTTGGTGAAAGGCTGCAGACTTTCAAATCAACAAGCTTAAGGCTGTGGGTACTTACAGAGCCATCAAAGCCATGTCAAGAATTGGCAAGGGTGAGACTGGCCGGTGTACCAAGTGACCCAGCCTGTGTAAATCCCGGAGCATGAGTGCCGCAGCTGTACTTCTCTGCTTATCATAGGAAAAGAATGCAGGTGGAGTGAGGGACAGTGTTAGTTTCTGGTTGTGTGCACACTCTGCAAAGAAAGCCTCTCTGTGTGTACTCTGCACTCGTATCTGTGGGAGTACTGTGCCATTAAGTCTCAGTGTACTCTGCACCAATGTCTCTGGGAGCACTATGCCAAAAAGCCTCTGTGTGTACTCTGCACCCATGCACCCATGTCTGTGAGAATAGTTTGACTTTAAGCCTCTGTGTAATCTGCACCTGTATCTGTGGGGGAGTACTGTGCTAAGAAGCCTCTGTGTGTACTCTGCACCTGTGTATTTGGGAATACTGAGTGTAAAATAAAAGTTCTACTGTGCACTCATGTCTGTGGGAGTACTGTTCTGAAAAAGAAATTTTTCTACTCTGCACCAGTGTCTGTGGGAGTACTGTGCATAAAAACATTTTTTTCTAATCTGCACCCATGTCTGTGGGAGTACTGTGTGTAAAAACATTTTTTTCTGCTCTGCACCCATGTCAGTAGTAATAGTGTGCCTAAAAACTGATTTTTCTACCATGCACCTGTGTCTGTGGGAATAGTGTGCCTAAAAACTAAATTTTTATACTCTGCACCAGTGTCTGTGGGAGTATTGTGAGTAAAAACATTTTTTCTAATCTGCACCTGTGACTGTGGAAGTACTGTGAATAAAAACTATTTTTCAACTCTGCACCCGTGTCTGTTTGAGTACTGTGCCTGAAACCCATTTCAAAATAGGAAAGCATAAAATAGGGGACGTGGCCATGGTGCTGTTTTTTTTTATAGTGATGTAGCTGCTGGTGGTGATGTAGCTGTTGCAGGGAAAAGACATGGTTGTTCCGTGTCCGATACATACCAAAAAAAAACACCTTCCTCTGGTGCAAACAGGTTACAGGACATTCTGCATCATTTCATAGGGCCAAGTACCACTACACAAATGGTGAGGACAGAACATGATGAGGCAGTGATAGATTGGATAGCTGAGAGTGCCTCCAGTTCCTTTGCAATATTTTCCAACTGGTCCCCTGCAGAAAGCACAGAATTGGCACCTGAGGACCATGGTCATCCAGCTTCCACCTCACCCCATTGCAAATCAGCCAAGCAGTCAGAGTCCCAAGTCATGCAACAGTCTCTTCTACTTTTTGATGACTCCACTAGCTGTGGTTCTGTGGCCTATCCACCTGGCCTTGCCCCAAAAGTGAAAGAGACAGAGAACACTGATGCGCAACCATTTGTTATTTTGGAGGATGAGTACATGTGTGGGCCAGTTCACATGGTCAATGGACCACCACAGCACATCTCAGAGGATGATGAAACGCAGTTGCTAACTGTAGCATCTTTCTGCAGTGTTCAGACTGGCAAGAAGGGCAAGGATGAGCAGTGTGGAGAAGATGGTGTGGGGGATGATGAAGTTCTAGACCTCACATGGAATGAAGGCAATCCTAGTGACCTGCACAGTTTGGGGGAAGAGGAGGTGGTCACACTGCCCCAGCAGCACAGCCAAAGAGGGAGCAGGGAGCAAAATGACAGCTGGTTGCGCCTAGTCAGTATGTCGGCTGATACTGACCACCGCATCGAGAAAATTAGCAAACCAAAGACAGGTCAAAGGAGCTTTCTGGAGCGGTATTTCTTTAGTCAATGTGCTGATGAGAAGACATGGGTGGTTTGAGCATGTGCTGCCAGAGCCTGAAGTAAATCTTCTGAACTGGAGCGCCATCATCATGACTAGGCATCTGAATTCCAAGCGCGAGGTGCTGTAGATTTCACACCTTAAAAAGCATGACAGATCTGAACCTCCTCCTGCTCCCTCTTCTGCTGTGATCTAGGCTTCTTTCTCCTGCTCACAATTAACAGGACCACCTACCTTCCGGGAAAGAGAGGACCACCATCACCACCAGTGTTAGGGAGAATCTCCACACCTCCCCTTACCCACCACAAGCCATGGTCCTTAATGACTGCATTTACTAATTCCTAGCATTTTAAATGCTGCCATTCCATTTGGTGGAGGTGGCTGTCTCGCAGTTGGTTGGTCCCAGCCCCAACTACTTTTCCAGGTGGGCCATCCTTGCCCTACACCAAATCTGGTGTGTGTTGCAAAATGCCATGAGTGGCAAGGTCCACACAAGCACCGATACATGGACCAGTAAGCATGACCAGGGATGTTGCATCTCCCTAACTGCCTATTGGGTAAATGTAGTGACAGCTGGGACAGAGGCACAATTTCAGCACAGCCACGGGGAAATGATAGCAGGCTGTCCTGAGACTCATGTATTTGGGGGACAAATCCCACACTGCAAAGGAGCTTTGGATGGGGATCAAACAACAGACAGATAAGTGATTGGTGCAGGTGAACCTCAATCCTGGCCTGCTGGTGTGCGATAACGGGCGAAATCTCATAGCAGCTGGTTTGATGCACATCCATTGCCTGGCACATGTGCTGAATTTGGTGGTGCAGAGCTTCCTTAAAAATTATCCACATATATCAGAGCACCTGCTGAAAGTCCAGGCAGTGTGTACTCACTATCGGTGTTTCTCACCCTGCTGCTACTCACCTGTCTGCAATGCAGGCAGCATCACTTCTGCTTTCCCGCTCACCAGCTCATTTGTGACCAACCAACAAGGTGGAGCTCCACCTTGCAAAGGCTGGACAGACTGGGCAAGCAGCATGCAGCATGCAAGCTTGAGTCGCTCTGCTGAACAACAACGTTTAATCACCAATGAGTGGGTCTCCATGCGGAATGTGTGTGCTTCATCATGGTCAACGCTGATGACAGCATCATGAACCTTACTATACTACTTCTATGCCTGCTGGAGAAAAACTTCAGGCAATGATGGATGAGGTGGTGGCACAGGAGGAAGAAGAGCAGGAGGAACAGTGACCATTTACGCCGTTATCAGGCTTGTCATCCACACATGTTTCAGAGGGTGGCAGGGTCAGGCTGGGGTATTTGGAGTCCACAGAGGGAATTCAACTTAGGGGCTATATGCAAATATCTGTAAGCCATTATCCCTGTTATAGTGGAGCACTGACTGTAAAACACAGGCAGCTCCTGCACATCTACTGTGCGCCACCATAACTGGATGTACAATTATGGTAATTTACATTAAAGGGGTTCTTTGGTTAAAACAAGTTATCACCGATCCATGGGATTTACAGTATAGGTGATTGCTTTGGTCCAACCATTAGAAACTGCAAGGATTGGAAGAATGAGGAAGTTTTATCACTGATAGGACACTTATCCCCATTTTAAAATGAAGCGGCAGATGGGATGTCTGACCACAGCTCCATTCATTCTCTTTGGAGCTTCCAGGAAAAATTAAGAGCAGTGCTCGCAGCCAGAGTGAATGAATGGATCAGTGGTCAAGTTGCACATGTCACTCCAGTCTCATGGGGATAAAAGTTCCATATTCTGCCGATTGGGTCCAAGCAGTCAGACTTTTTCCAAACAGTATGTCATCATTTATCCTGTGGAGAGGTGATTACTTTTTTCCACAGGAGAACCCTAATAAGTGCATATCTGCTGCTATGTTCCAAGTGTTTAATCTTTAATGGAAATAAAGAAACTTAATTAATATCAGATAGAACAAATGCCTGTCATACACAACAAAATCCACTATACCAAGACCAATAATGCCATATACAGGTAAGAAATAGCCTGACACCATGACCAGACCACATAGTGACCAAAAAATACCACATGCTACAAGCATATAGCAAGCAAATAAGATTACATACAAGGAGAAATACCACCACACCATAACTAGACTACATATCCCACCATATAGTGACTAAATAATACCACATACAATGGAAAAATACCCCCACAAAATGACCAGACCACAAATTACCACCCCGTAGTGACTGAATAATACCACATACAGTGGATAAATACCTCCACACCATGGCTAGACCACAAAATACCACCACATCATGACCGAATAATACAAAACAGATGATGAATATAAACCACAACACTGTTATAACCATTAGTGACATACACAATAGCTCTCTATATATAGTCTACAAAGTATAATGTAAGTATGGAGGTAATACAGTAACATTATACACAAGAGCTCTGTATATAGCATACAGTATATAATGTAAGTGTACAGATAATAAAGCAATCACCAGTGATATTATACACAGGAACTCTGTATATAGTGTCAGTGTATAGGTAATACATTGAACACCAATGCCAATGACATTTTACACAGGAGCTCTGTATATAGTGTCAGTGTAAAGGTAATACAGGGATCACCAGTGACATGATACAGAGAATGTTAGGTGTCGAGTTTCTACCGCTGCACAGCGGGAATCTCAAACCATGTCTGCTGCGGTCTCCCATTCTCCTCCAGCCGTAGTGGAACCTGCTCAGCGGAGACATCGGTCCTAGCGTCTGACTCAGCCTGATACTGTGCGAATGGTCACTGCTGCCTTTCCAGGCACTGCCTTTGTAGCCAGCACTGGTCAGCGGTGCGCAGGCTTTTCTGGGACTAAGTCCTGCTTTTTCCAACACTGAGCATGCCCACGGGAGGACCTCTCATTGGAAATTGGGGGTAACACGCTCAGGATGTGTAGTAGCAGCTCCTATTGGTCCACCAGGAAGGTCCTGAAAGAGCTGCAACTATAAAAGGTTCGCATGGCCGCATGGCGCTGGTATCAAATGTGTTTGGCTTATGCAAGTGGATACTATACCACTCTATACATGTGTGGTGTGAGGCTGTAGCTTTGGGACTGTACAATCAGGCAGGCAGCTAGCATCAGTGGGGACAATTAGTCTCTTGGCTTAGCATCTGGTTCCTTCATGTGTGCGGTTAGCACAGAAGAGTTCCAGAGCAAGCACAACCCTAGTTAGGGTAATAGTTTTGTGTACAGTGCGACTCTGTGACGCAACAGAGATCGCTTTCATTTCACACGGGGTGAAGCTTAACCCATGTGTGAGCTCAGAATTTATCCACCGTTACTTTGCAGCAGATATCTCTGCACGGTGGACCCAGGGCTGCGAACCTTGTTGCTACCTATCTATACTCGGTGCGTTCCGCTAGCCCTAACAGAGGAGCTTTGTATATAGTCTACATTGTACCGGTAATACAGTGATCTCCAGTGACATTATACACAGGAGCTCTGTATATAGTGTATAGTGAACAAGTAATGCAGTGATCACCAGTGACCTTATACACAGGAGCTCTGTATGTTGTGATTAATGTACAGGTAATACAGTGATTACCAGTGACATTTTACATAGGAGCTCTGTATATAATGCATATTGCACAGGTAATACAGTGATCATGAGTGACATTATACACAGGAGCTCTGTATATAGTGTCAGTGTACAGGTAATACAGTGATCACCAGCGACATTATACGCCGGACCTCTGTATATAGTGTCAGTGTACAGGTAATACAGTGTTTACTGTTGACATTATACACAAGAGCTCTGTACACAGTATATAGTGTATAGTGTGTACATGTAATACACTGACTCACCAGTGATGTCTGTAGTTGAAGTCCTTCATCTTTGCTTTTCTTCTTCATCCAGCACAGACTGCCATCACTTCTTCCAGCCAGGACTCATCCTTGCAAAAAATAACACACAGTCATCAATAGCTGATTGCTTCCAGAGCACATTCCCTACTTTTTCCCCAACTTCTACACTACATCAGATGAAGGAAAAAAGCGACATAGTGCCGCACTGCACAGTAACAGGAACCCCTTTTGTTCCCTCCTTGGAAAACAGCTTCCTAAAATGTAAATTATATTACAATAGTAATAATGTCCCTAATTGGACCCTAAAGAAATTATGTTCCCCACTTATCAATATAAACTAATATAGCATGTTCCTCATTCTGGCCCCCAAACAGTAATTACTGTAACTCACTGCTAAACCTGGTCCCCTTTATTTTATAATATGCCCCAGCCTGACCCACTATGTCCCTTGCCAGCCTGACCCCCATATGTACAGCCTGACCCCCATATATCTATCCTGCCCCCTCAGCTATTCAAACTGGCCTCAATATGTCCCTTCTCCTGCCCCCCATATATCTATCCTGGCCCCCCATATATCTATTTTGGATCCCCCATATATCTAACCTGGTCCCTTCTCCTGGCCCCAAACGTTAGGACTGGCGGAACGCACCAAATAATATTTAGAGAGGATATGAGGTGCGTTTGCAGTCCGGGGTCGACCGTGCAGAAAGGACACCTGCTGCTCGGTAATGGCGGACTAGATGGCGGTATAATGTGAATACACACTGGGTTAGCTTCACCCAGTATGAAGGAAGCTAACCCTGTTGCGTCACAGGGCCGAGATACTGCACAGAGAGCGCAAGTAAAGGGTCACAGAACTCGGGGAAAGAGTTCCTCTAGACCTCTTAAGCCCGACACCGCTACTGTGGTGTCAGGGGTAGAACTGAATTAATAATAATAATTTATCGCATAAGAGTGCATAAAACGCCACTCTGGCGGACCCCACTAACCACCCTAACCAGGGCCCGGAAAGCGCACTAAGCGCACGGCATCGCACTGGCGGTTGCTGCTGAGAGACGCAGAATTGTGTGCTGGATGTGCAGGTAGCACTGTCAGGCACTAGGTAGCTTCCACCATTTGCGAGCAGGCAACGACACTAGAGATGGGAATGATTCGGAGCTTTCATTTATCGACAGGCATTCATCTACACACAAGTAAATAAGTTTACACAAGCGCATGGCCGAGCGGCCATGCAAACCTTTTATAGCAGTAGCACTCCAGGACCTTCCTGATGATCCAATGGGAGTCGCAATAGGACCTGAGCTTGTGACCCCCGACCTCCAATGGGAGGTCATCCTGTGGGCATGCTCAGTATGGGAAAAGCAGGACTTAGTCCCAAAAAGGCCTGCTTGCTGCTGATCAGTGCTGGCTACAAAGGCAGAGCCTGGAAAGGCATCAGTAACCATTCGCACAGTATCAGCTTGAGCCAGACGCTGGGACTGACGTCTCTGCTGAGCAGGCTCCACTGCGGCTGGAGGAGAATGGGAGACCATCGTGGACATGATTTGCAGTGGCAGGAACCTGACACCTAACATTACCCCCCTCCTAGGGTCCCCTCCTCTTTGGGCCTCGCTACGTTCAAATGCTTCAATGAGCAGCGGAGCCCGAATGTGCTCCCCAGGTTCTGTCCTCTGGGCTGTGACCCTTCCAGTCCACTAGATAATAGTTTTTGCCATGTACCACCTTGCACCCCAAGATAGAGTTCACCTCGTACTCGTCCGTGGACGAACCCGATGTCCCGGCAGATGACTCGGAAAACCGGGACATATAGACGGGCTTTAAGAGGGATACATGAAAAGTGTCGGTGATACCTAGGCGTGGAGGAAGAGCCAAATGGTAGACCACAGGTTTAACCTGTTCCAGAACCTTGAAAGGGCCTATGTAGTGAGGCGTAAACTTAGTGGACTCAACTCACAGCCTGAGGTTACGGGTGAAGAGCCACACTAAGTCGCCACTAAGTCGCCAGGAACAAAGGTCGGAGCGGGGCGCCGGTGTGCATCGGCAGAAAGCCTCATTCTCTCCTTGGAGGCCCGGATGGCATCCTGTATGTCGTCCCAAATGTCGTGTGCCTCCACCGCCCAGTCTGCCACCCTAGAATTGGTGGATGACAAGGGCATGGGCACAGGGATACGTGGATGCTGGCAGTAATTAAGGAGAATTAAGAATGGGGTCTGCCTGGTGGAGTCGGCTACGGCGTTGTTCAAAGCCAATTCCGCCCATGATAGCAAAGATGCCCAGTCATCCTGCCTGGTGGAGACAAAATGTTGCAGGTATGTGACCAGAGTCTGGTTGGTCCTCTCTAACAACCCATTCGTCTCGGCATGGTACGCAAAAGAGAGGTTCAGCTCAATGATGAGTAAACGACAGAGCTCTCTCCAGAACCGAGATGCAAACTGGGGACCCCAGTCACTGAAAATTTTGTCAGGCATGCTATGTAGACGGAAAACATGTTTAATGAACAATGCCGCCAAGGCCCGTGCAGAAGGTAACCGTGGAAGCGGAACCAAGTGCACCATTTTAGAAAAATGGTCGGTGACTACCCAGATAACGGTGCAGCTACGACACTTGGGTAAGCCCACCACAAAGTCCATCCCGACCATCTCCCAGGGCCTGTCTGCCACCGGCAGGGGGTAAAGTAGCCCAGCAGGCCATTACCAAGGAGACTGATTCTTGGCACAGGAGACACACGCCCGAATATAGTCCTCGACGTCACGGGCCATATGCGGTCACCACTACGTCCTCGCCAGAAGCTCAGATGTCCTCTTGGTTCCAAAATGTCCACCAACCCTGGACAAGTGAGCCTAAGAGAGAACCTCTGGTCGCAAACTAGATGGAATGAAAGTCTTGCCTGGTGGCACAGACTCTAGCGAAGCCGGAGCCACAGTTCTCAGGCTCTAAGAAGCCTCCTCCTCCTGAGATGACACTAAGGAGCGGGAGAGAGCGTCGGCACAAGTGTTCTTCTCCCGAAAGAGAAAATGGAGGGTAAAGTGGAATCGGGAGGAAAACAGGGACCATCTGGCCTGGCAAGAGTTTAGCCGCTGGGTGGTTTTCAAATGCATCAAATTTTTGTTGTCGGTGAAAACTTGGAAGGGAAAGCGAGCCCCCTCCAGGAGGTGTCTCCACTCTGAAAAGGCTAATTTCATGGCTAGCAACTCCCTATCCCTGATGGAATAATTCCTCTCTGCCGATGTGAAGGTCTTGGAGAAGAAGAAGCAAGGGTGCTTCCGACCTTGAGCATCCTTCTGGAAGAGGACTGCTCCAACACCGACGGAAGAGGCATCCATCTCCATGATAAATGGTTTATCAACATTGGGGTGATGTAAAATGGGAGTGCCAGCGAAATGTGACTTGATAGAGAGGAAGGCCTTGGAGAACTTCTCCAACCACAATTTGGGATTAGCTCCCTTCTTGGTGAGGGCAACCAGGGGAGCTACCAAAGTTGAGAAGTGGGGAATGAACTGGCGATAATAGTTGATGTACCCCATAAAGCGCTGCACCACTTTGAGAGAATGAGGTCCCTGCCAGTCCATCACAGCCTGTAGCTTGGTGGGATCCATAGCCAATCCTTGGGCCAAGATGATATAGCCCAGGAAAGGCAAAGACTCCTGCTCAAACACACACTTCTACAGCTAGGCATAGAGGGAACTCGACACCTAAAACCATATACCCATCCTTGCTTCCCCATATATCCATTCTGGCTCCCATATGTCCCTTCTCCTGGCCCTCATATGCCCATCCCGGCTCCTATATGTTCCTTGTCTACCCCTCAATTTATGGATTCTGGATCCCCATATATCCATCCTGCCCCCTCCATATATATATTCTGGTCCCTTGTCCTGCCCCCCGTATATCCATCCTGACCTTACCATATATCCGTCCTGGCCACTCCATATATCCTTGCTGGCTACCCCATATATCCATCCTGGTCGCTTGTCCTGGCCCCCATATATCCATTCTGCCAAGCCCCATATATCCATCCTGACCCCTCCATATATCCATCCTGGTCCCCCATACAGTGGGGAAAAAAATGTTGAAGTGAACTTTTGTTATGACCAAATACTTATTCTCCACCATAATTTGCAAAAGAAATCTTGCCAAATCAGACAAGGTGATTTTCTGGATTTGTTTTCTAATTTTTACTCTCATAGTTGTGGTCTACTTATGATGTCAATTACAAGCCTCTCTCATCTTTTTAAGTGGGAAAACTTGCACAGTTGGTGGCTGAATAAATACTTTTTCCTCCCCATTGTATATCCATCTTGGTCCCCCATATATCCATCCTGGTCCCTTGTCCTGGCACCCCCATTTATCCATCCTGGCCCTCCATATATCCATCCTGGCCCTCACATATATCTATCCTGGCTCCCCCATATATCAATCCTGGTCCCTTGCCCTGAATGCCCATATATCCATCCTGGCCCTCCATATATCCATCCTGGCCCCCACATACAGTACAGACCAAAAGTTTGGACACACCTTCTAATTTAAAGATTTTTCTGTATTTTCAAGACTATGAAAATTGTAAATTCTCAATGAAGGCATCAAATCTATGAATTAACACATGTGGAATTATATACTTACCAAAAAAGTGTGAAACAACTGAAAATATGTCTTATATTCTAGGTTCTTCAAAGTAGCCACCTTTTGCTTTGCTCTTGGTCTTCCTTTCCTGGGGCAGTCCTCATGTGAGCCAGTTTCTTTGTAGCGCTTGATGGTTTTTGCAACTGCACTTGGGGACACTTTCAAAATTCTCCCAATTTTTCGGACTGACTGACCTTCATTTCTTAAAGTAATGATGGCCACTTGTTTTTGTTTACTTAGCTGTTTTTTTCTGGCCATAATACAAATTCTAACAGTGTATTCAGTAGGACTATCAGCTGTGTATCCACCAGACTTCTGCTCAACACAACTGATGGTCCTAACTAGGGTTGAGCGAAACGGATGGTTCATTTTCATAAGTCGCCGACTTTTGGCAAAGTCAGCGTCTCATGAAACCGAGCCGATCCCTGTGTGGGGTCTGCCATGCGGTACGCGACTTTCGCGCCAAAGTCGCGTTTCAATGACGCCAATGAAGGTGGATGCAGAGTGTGGGCAGCGTGATGACATAGATCTCAGTCCCCACCATCTTAGAGAAGGGCATTGCAGTGATTGGCTTGCTTTCTGCGGCGTCACAGGGGCTATAAATGGGCGTTCCCGCCGACCGCCATCTTACTGCTGCTGATCTGAGCGTAGGGAGAGGTTGCTGCCGCTTCTTCAGAAGCAGGGATAGTGATAGGCAGGGTACATAAAGCCACAAACCGCTTGTGCTGTAGCGATTTCCACTGTCCAACACCACCTTTTGTTTGCAGGGACAGTGGAAGCTACATTTTTTTTCCTCAGCGCTGTAGCTCATTGGGCTGCCCTAGAAGGCTCACTGATAGCTGCGTTGCTGTGTGTGTACGACGCTGTGCAAACCAACTGCTTTTTTCAAAGCACAAATCCTGTTTTTCCTTCCTTTCTGCACAGCTATCTTGTGTGTTTGTCCACACTTTTGTGTGCAGCAGTCCTTTTTATAGCTGCCTGCCATACTTTTCTGAGATAACTGCAGGGAGATAAATATTGGCAAGTCTGCCTCCGTGCCATTGCTGTGTGTGGCATCTGTCTCTCATTGTGTGCCACCGAAAACCACTGTGTAATACTTGGCCATTTTTTTTTTTTTTGCTAAATTCTCCCTTTTAAAAAAAAAACAAATTAGTGGGAGATAAATATTGGCAAGTCTGCCTCTGTGCCATTGCTGTGGGTGGCATCTGTCTGTCATTGTGTGGCACCGAAAACCACTGTGTAATACTTGGCCATTTTTTTGGGGGGGGGTACATTCTCCCTTTTCAAAAAAAAATAATTAGTGGGAGATAAATATTGGCAACTCTGCCTCTGTGCCAGTCCTGTGTGTGGCATCTGTCTCTCATTGTGTGCCACCGAAAACCACTGTGTGATACTTGGCAATTTTTATTTTTTGGTGTACATTCTCCCTTTTCAAAAAAAAAAAAATTAGTGGGAGATAAATATTGGCAAGTCTGCCTCCGTGCCATTGCTGTGTGTGGCATCTGTCTCTCATTGTGTGCCACCGAAAACCACTGTGTGATACTTGGCCATTTTTTATTTTTTTTGGGGTACATTCTCCCTTTTCAAAAAAAAAAATTAGTGGGAGATTAAGATTGGCATTTCTGCTTGAGTGCTGGTCCTGTGTGTGCCATCTGTCTCAAATTATTGGGGCACAGAAAACCTAGTGTGTAACATTGGGCCTGATTTTCCTTTCAGTGTCAGGCACCTATAAAGGTGTATATAAATCCTACAGAAGTTTGAGTTCACCTTATAAGTTATTTTACAGTAACAAATAGCGTTACTTTGGTTACGTTTTGCAAACAATGAGGAAGTCTAGTGGAAGAGGTCGTGGCCGTGGGCGGTTATTGTCAGCTGGTAATGATGGTAGTGGTGGTGGAGCATCAGGTGGTCGTGGTAAAAGCAGTACAGCACCTAAGTCTCGAGTTGTTGAGCCAGGTTCGTTGTCTGGCTACACAAGGCCTCGAACGCTCTCTTTTCTGGGAGTAGGAAAACCACTTTTGAAGCCGGAGCAGGAGGAACAAGTATTGGCTTTCATTGCTGACTCTGCCTCTAGCTGTTTCGCCTCCTCCTCGGAAAGTGCCAAATGTCAGAGCAGTGCATCGTCAGTGGATGCTCCCGGTCAGGAACAAGTCGCTTCCTTGTGTCCTTTACTAAAAACAACAGTGAAGGATGCGTCAGTCGACACAACAGGTTACTCCATGGAGCTCTTTACACATACCGTTCCTGGGTTAGACAGTGAAACAGTTAACAGGCCATGCCCATTAGAAGTTGAATCGGACATGGAGTGCACAGATGCACAGCCACAGCCAGATTACTATGCTGTTCCTTTGACTCAGACCAGAACATTGCCCTCGCAGTGTACTGAGGCAGAATCAAACCCAGTGGAGACTATGGTGCCCCATCACGAACGCTATACCACTGGCTTACACGGTGACACAGACGAAGTTGCACACGACATAGAAGAGGAGGTCATAGATGACCCAGTTGTGGACCCCGATTGGCAGCCATTGGGGGAACAGGGTGCAGGCGGCAGTAGTTCTGAAGCGGAGGAGGAGGAGCCGCAGCAGGCATCAACATCACAACAGGTTCCATCTACCGGGCCCGTATCTGGCCAAAAACGCGTGGCAAAACCAAAACCAGTTGGAGGACAGCGTGGCCATCCGGTTAAAGAAGCTCAGTCTGCAATGCCTGAAAAGGTATCCGATAGTAGAAAGAGTGCAGTCTGGCATTTTTTTTAAACAACATCCAAATGATCAGCGCAAAGTCATCTGTCAAAAATGTTCAACTACCTTAAGCAGAGGTCAGAATCTTAAAAGTCTAAATACAAGTTGCATGCATAGACATTTATCCACCATGCATTTGCAAGCCTGGACTAACTACCAAACGTCCCTAAAGGCTGCAGCACCCTCGGCCAATGAAGCTAGTCAGCAACGCTACATCCCTTCCCTCCCTGTAAGTCGACCATTTCCCACACCACCTGCAGTATCTGTGCAGCTTTCGTCGCCAGGCCAAAGCAGTCAGGGAATCACCAGGTTAGTAGTAGGAAACACTGCATGTAGGGCACTGGCAAGAATACCATCTCCAACCCTCTCTCAGTCACCCATGTCCACCGGCACCACCGCTAGTTCCACGATCTCCAGCTCTCCAGTCCAGCTCACCCTACATGAGACTCTTGTTAGGAAAAGGAAGTACTCATCCTCGCATCCACGTACACAGGGTTTGAACGCCCACATTGCTAGACTAATCTCATTAGAGATGATGCCCTACCGGTTAGTTGAAAGCGAAACTTTCAAAGCGCTGATGGACTACGCTGTACCACGCTACGAGCTACCCAGTCGGCACTTCTTTTCTAGAAAAGCCATCCCAGCCCTCCAACAGCATGTTAAAGACCGCATCGTCCATGCACTCAGGCAGTCTGTGACTACAACGGTGCACCTGACAACAGATGCATGGACCAGTAGGCATGGCCAGGGACGTTATGTGTCCATCACGGCACACTGGGTGAATGTGGTGGATGCAGGGTCCACAGGGGACAGCAATATTGGGACAGTTCTGCCTAGCCCACGGTCAAGGAAAGAGTTGGCTGTAGGCGTTCACCCCCCCTCCTCCTCTTCCTCCTCCTCATGCAGAAGCGAGAGCTCGTCCACAGACCGCAGTCGCACATCCACTCCATCCGCAGCTGCCTCTGTTGCACACCAGGTGTGCCATTATCAGAATCTTAAAAGTCTAAATACAAGTTGCATGCATAGACATTTATCCACCATGCATTTGCAAGCCTGGACTAACTACCAAACGTCCCTAAAGGCTGCAGCACCCTCGGCCAATGAAGCTAGTCAGCAACGCTACATCCCTTCCCTCCCTGTAAGTCGACCATTTCCCACACCACCTGCAGTATCTGTGCAGCTTTCGTCGCCAGGCCAAAGCAGTCAGGGAATCACCAGGTTAGTAGTAGGAAACACTGCATGTAGGGCACTGGCAAGAATACCATCTCCAACCCTCTCTCAGTCACCCATGTCCACCGGCACCACCGCTAGTTCCACGATCTCCAGCTCTCCAGTCCAGCTCACCCTACATGAGACTCTTGTTAGGAAAAGGAAGTACTCATCCTCGCATCCACGTACACAGGGTTTGAACGCCCACATTGCTAGACTAATCTCATTAGAGATGATGCCCTACCGGTTAGTTGAAAGCGAAACTTTCAAAGCGCTGATGGACTACGCTGTACCACGCTACGAGCTACCCAGTCGGCACTTCTTTTCTAGAAAAGCCATCCCAGCCCTCCAACAGCATGTTAAAGACCGCATCGTCCATGCACTCAGGCAGTCTGTGACTACAACGGTGCACCTGACAACAGATGCATGGACCAGTAGGCATGGCCAGGGACGTTATGTGTCCATCACGGCACACTGGGTGAATGTGGTGGATGCAGGGTCCACAGGGGACAGCAATATTGGGACAGTTCTGCCTAGCCCACGGTCAAGGAAAGAGTTGGCTGTAGGCGTTCACCCCCCCTCCTCCTCTTCCTCCTCCTCATGCAGAAGCGAGAGCTCGTCCACAGACCGCAGTCGCACATCCACTCCATCCGCAGCTGCCTCTGTTGCACACCAGGTGTGCCATTATGGGACAGGTAGTGGCAAGCGTCAGCAGGCTGTATTGGCAATGAAGTGTTTGGGCGACAACAGACACACCGCGGAAGTTTTGTCCGAGTTCTTGCAGAATGAAACTCAGTCATGGCTGGGCACTGTACATCTTGAGGCAGGCAAGGTAGTGAGTGATAAGGGAAGGAATTTCATGGCTGCCATAGCCCTTTCCCAACTGAAACACATTCCTTGCCTGGCTCACACCTTAAACCTGGTGGTGCAGTGCTTCCTGAAAAGTTACCCGGGGCTACCCGACCTGCTCCTCAAAGTGCGCAGACTTTGCTCGCATATCCGCCGTACACCCGTACACTCCAGCCGTATGCAGAACTATCAGCGGTCTTTGAACCTTCCCCAGCATCGCCTCATCATCGACGTTGCAACAAGGTGGAACTCCACACTGCACATGCTTCAGAGACTGTGCGAACAGAGGCGTGCTGTTATGTTTTTGTGGGAGGATACACATACACGGGCAGGCAGTTGGATGGCAGACATGGAGTTGTCAGGTGTGCAGTGGTAGAAAGCTACAAGACCTGTGTCAAGTCCTTCAGTGTTTTGAGGAATGCACACGGCTGGTTAGTGCAGACAACGCCATAATAAGCATGAGCATCCCCCTAATGCGTCTGCTGATGCAAAGTTTGACGCACATAAAGGAGCAGGCGTCTGCAGCCGAGGAAGAGGAAAGTCTTAATGACAGTCAGCCATTGTCTGGTCAGGGCCGTGTAGAGGACTCTGTAGCGGGCGAAGAGGAGGAGGAGGACGAGGAGGATGATGGGGATGAGTACTTTTTGAATGAGGAAGCTTCTCCTGGGCCAACAGAAATTAGTGGCGTTGCAAGGCCGGGTTCTGTTTTTTTAAGGGAGACAAGTGACGTAGATTTGCCTGTAACTGCCCCTCCAACCAGCAAAACCGCAGATTTGACAACTGGAACTTTGGCCCACATGACGGATTATGCCTTACGTATCCTCAAAAGGGACACACGCATTATTAAAATGATGAGCGATGACGATTACTGGTTGGCCTGCATCCTTGACCCTCGCTATAAAGGCAAATTGCAAAATATTATGCCACATGAGAACCTCGAACAAATCTTAGCAACCAAACAAGCTACTCTTGTAGACCGTTTGATTCAGGCATTCCCAGCACACAGCGCCGGTGATGGTTCTCACACAAGCTGCAGGGGGCTACATGGCAGAGGTGTTAGAGGTGCACAGATCAGAAGTGGCGTTGGACAGAGGGGTTTTCTGACCAGGTTGTGGAGTGATTTCGCAATAACCGCAGACAGGACAGGTACTGCAGCATCTATTCAAAGTGACAGGAGACAACATTTGTCCAGTATGGTTACTAACTATTTTTCAGCCCTTATCGATGTTCTCCCTCAACCGTCATTCCCATTTGATTACTGGGCATCCAAATTAGACACCTGGCCTAAATTGGCAGAATATGCGTTGCAGGAGCTTGCTTGCCCAGCAGCTAGTGTGCTATCAGAAAGAGTATTCAGTGCTGCTGGTTCAATATTAACCAAAAAAAGGACTCGTCTGGCTACCCAAAATGTGGATGATCTCACCTTCATTAAAATGAACCACTCCTGGATTTCAAATTATTTTGCCCCACCTTTCCCGGCTGACACCTAGCTTTCCTATAAAAAGGTCTTGCTTGTGGACTGGTCTTACTGAGTGTTCAAATCTCTTAATTTGCAGCAGCTGTTTGACTAGCATATGACATGTTTACACCTCCCCCAATGGGAAAACTCCCCCCACGGGGCCGTGGTCTCGACACTTGGCGCAAGCACCCGTTAGTTACAGTGCTGTTTGTCAGAAGAGGTGGGTGTGCTCGCTTTTGGTCGACGGCACTGCCACTGGGTCCCTCATAGTACAATGTAGTGTCTCTGGCGGTGGTGGTGCGCACCCAACGTCAGACACACCGTTGTAACATTACGGGCCCTAGGGCGGTACCGCCGGCCACAAGAGAGTTCCCCCCCAGCTCAAACTGTGCTCTACCACGTGCAAAATTATCTCGCACAGCTCCACCAATGTTTAGTCTATGCGCTGACATCATTCAATGCCTGGCACTGACAAACAATACCAATTTGTTGACATCTATGATGCTAGTTAAAGTAGTCTGGGTCAGTGTCCTATATTGACATCAGTAAATACTAATTTACTGCCAAATTACTTTGTCATAAACTCTGCAGATGAGCCCACCCCTGTACCTAAGCATGCCACCCTTTTTTTATTTATAGTTGTTTTGCGAGACATTAACATCTATTTATTTTTTGGGAGTACTAACTGTGTCAGACACTCCTTGCAATACTCCTCCACTGACCACAATGCTGCCTGCCTGTGTATCCATGTAACCGATTTAAAACTGCCATGAGCCTATTGTTTGTTATTTTAGGCCTTTGATAGCCTGTCTGCGGTCCCTACTTGCAATACTCCTCCACTGACCACAATGCTGCCTGGAATGCCTGCCTGTGTATCCATGTAACTGATTTAAAACTGCCATGAGCCTATTGTTTGTTATTTTAGGCCTTTGATAGCCTGTCAGCGGTCCCTAATTGCAATACTCCTCCACTGACCACAATGCTGCCTGCCTGTGTATCCATGTAACCGATTTAAAACTGCCATGAGCCTATCGTTTGTTATTTTAGGCCTTTGATAGCCTGTCTGCGGTCCCTACTTGCAAAACTCCTCCACTGACCACAATGCTGCCTGCCTGTGTATCCATGTAACCGATTTAAAACTGCCATGAGCCTATTGTTTGTTATTTTAGGTCTTTGATAGCCTGTCTGTGGTCCCTACTTGCAATACTCCTCCACTGACCATAATGCTGCCTGGAGTGCCTGCCTGTGTATCCATGTAACTGATTTAAAACTGCCATGAGCCTATTGTTTGTTATTTTAGGCCTTTGATAGCCTGTCTGCGGTCCCTAATTGCAATACTCCTCCACTGACCACAATGCTGCCTGCCTGTGTATCCATGTAACCGATTTAAAACTGCCATGAGCCTATTGTTTGTTATTTTAGGCCTTTGTTAGCCTGTCTGCAGTCCCTAATTGCAATACTCCTCCACTGACCACAATGCTGCCTGGAGTGCCTGCCTGTGTATCCATGTAACCGATTTAAAACTGCTATGAGCCTATTGTTTGTTATTTTAGGCCTTTGTTAGCCTGTCTGCGGTCCCTACTTGCAATACTCCTCCACTGACCACACCAATGCTGCCCGTGTACCCCTGGAACCTATTTAAAAGTTCATAGAGCCTAGTTATATATTTTATTTACTATTAATAAGGCCATGATGGACTACGCTGTACCACGCTACAAGCTAATCAGTCGACACTTCTTTTGCGAGAAAAGCCATCCCAACCCTCCACCAGCATGTAAAAGACCGCATTGTCCATGCACTCTGGCAATCTGTGAGTACAAAGGTGCACCTGACAACAGACACATGGACCTGTAGGCATGGCCACGGAAGATTACATGTCCATTACGGCGCAATGGGTTAATGTGGTGGATGCATGGTCCACAGGGGACAGCCTACTAAGTCTGTCTGCAGTCCCTAATTCAAATTGTCCTCCGCTGTCTAAATCGGAGCTTCAACCTTCTGGCTTTCGGCCTATAGTATCAGAAATTAAACTGCATTTGGCCTTCAACTTTGGTTACGGCCTACTAACGGTGTCTGCCGCTCCCTGGTGTTGTTCTCCACTGTATAAAGCTGAGCTTCCACCTTCTGGCTTTCGGCCTATAGTATCAGATATTAAACTGCATTTGACCTTCAACTTTGGTTACGGCCTACTAACGGTGTCTGCCCCTCCCTGGTGTTGACCTCCACTGTATAAAGCTGAGCTTCAACCTTCTGGCTCTCATTAAGTGCTGTTTTTTTAAAAACTTGGTAGTTACAGCCTACTAACGGTGTCTGCCCCTCCCTGGTGTTTGTCCTCAACTGAGTAAAGCTGAGCTTCCACCTTCTGTCTTTCGGCCTATAGTATCAGATATTAAACTGCATTTGGCCTTCAACTTTGGTTACGGCCTACTAACGGTGTCTGCCACTCCCTGGTGTTGTTCTCCACTGTATAAAGCTGAGCTTCCACCTTCTGGCTTTTGGCCTATGGTATCAGATATTAAACTGCATTTGACCTTCAACTTTGGTTACGGCCTACTAACGGTGTCTGCCCCTCCCTGGTGTTTGTCCTCAACTGAATAAAGCTGAGCTTCAACCTTCTGGCTTTTGGCCTATAGTATCAGATATTAAACTGCATTTGGCCTTCAACTTTGGTTACGGCCTACCAACGGTGTTGGCCCCTCCCTGGTGTTGACCTCCACTGTATAAAGCTGAGCTTCAACCTTCTAGCTCTCATTAAGTGCTGTTTTTTAAAAAACTTGGTGGTTAGAGCCTACTAACGGTGTCTGCCCCTCCCTGGTGTTGTCCTCCACTGTATAAAGCTGAGCTTCAGTCTTTAGGCTTTTGGCCTAAAGTATCAGATATTAAACTGCATTTGGCCTATTAGTGTGTTTGGGCCCTTAAAACAGTGTCTGCTGCTCCTGGGTTTGCTACTCCACTGAACAAAGCAATGCCGCCTGTTTAGTCCTGTTACCAATTTTGAACTGCATTTAGCCTACTTTATTCTTTGGCCCTATATCTGTTTCCTCCTCATCCTGCCCATTGCCCAGCCACTGCTAGATGAGTCTGCTGGTACATTGACCTAGACCACTACTTTCCCCTTGCACTCTACACAGCCAGAATCTGACCCTGCTGAAAGTAAGGTTCCCCTTCCCGCAGTGAAACCACCTTACACAGGGACAAAGAGGAAGGTGCAGATGAAAGTGCAGGTTCCTTCATCAGGTGGGGGGGCATACTCTTTGGCGACGTCACTGGCACAGGGCCCCTCAGAGTACGCAAAAGTGTCGCTGCTGGTGGGAGGCGCCCCCGCCATGCAAACACACCGCTGTACTTTGAGGGGCCCTGTGCCAGTGACAATGCGAACGAGTGGGCCCCCCCTGCTTGCTCAGGATCACAGCACTTGCAACGTTGAAATACTTACCTCTCCCTGCTCCACCGCCGTGACGTAGTCCACGATTCCTGGGCCCACTAAAACCTTGAACCAGCCCTACCCCCCACAACTTTTGCCAAATGACCCCCAAGTTCCAATGAACAACTATTATTATAAAGTTAATTAAGATTGACAAGCTTCAGAAACAAGAATGGATGTTTTTGGCATTAAAATGGGCACTGGAGGTGTTTTCCTGGCCTCCACTCACTGCCGACTATGCTTCCCCATTGACTTGCATTGGGTTTCGTGTTTCGGTCGATCCCCGACTTTTAGCGATAATCGGCCGACTGCACTCGACTCGACTCTGGACAAAGTCGGGTTTCACAAAACCCGACTCGATCTTAAAAAAATTAAAGTCGCTCAACCCTAGTCCTAACCCCATTTATAAGGCAAGAAATCCCACTTATTAAACCTGACAGGGCACACCTATGAAGTGAAAACCATTTCCGGTGACTACCTCTTGAAGCTCATCAAGAGAATGCCAAGAGTGTGCTAAGCAATCATCAAAGCAAAAGTTGGCTACTTTGAAGAACCTAGAGTATAGGACATATTTTCATTTGTTTCACACCTTTTTTTAAGTATATAATTCCACATGTGTTAATTCATAGTTTTGATGCCTTCAGTGTGAATTTACAATTTTCATAGTCATGAAAATACAGAAAAATCTTTAAATGAGAAGGTGTGTCTAAACTTTTGGTCTGTACTGTATATCTATCCTGGCTCCCCCATATATCAATCCTGGTCCCTTGCCCTGAATGCCCATATATCCATCCTGGCCCTTCCATATATCCATCCTGGTCCCCCATATATCCTTCCTGGTCCCTTTTCCTGGCCCCCATATATCCATCCTGTCCCCTCCGTATATCCATCCTGGGCCCCCCTCATATATCCATCCTGGCACTTCCATATATCTATTCTGGCCCCTCCATATATCCATCCTGGTCCCCCATATATCCATCTTGACCCCTTCATATATCCATTCTGGCTCACCCATATATCCATCCTGGTCCCTTGACCTGGCCCCCCCATATATTCATCCTGGCTACCCCATATATCCATTCTGTCCCCTCCATATATCCATCCTGGCTCCCCCTTATATCCATCCTGGCCCCTTGTCCTGGCCACCCATATATCCATCCTAGCCCCAATATACTGTATCCATCCTGGCCTCTCCATATATCCATCTGGTCCCTTGTCCTAGCCCCCATATATCCATCCTAGCCCACCATATACTGTATCCATCCTGGCCCCTCCATATATCCATTCTGCCCCACTATATGTCCCTTGACCTGGCCACATGCACAGAGGGAGAAGAAAATAAAATATTGCTCTTACACGCCTGCGCTCCCGGCGTGGAGCGGCGTGTTTGCCTCCACTACAAATTTGGCACTCTCATATTAAAATAGCAGCAGACCTAGCAAAGGACTTTGGCTGACTTGTGTGCGCCCGTTGCATGTGGCGCATGACACTGATGTCATACGCCGGCGACGACAGGCGCACAAAGTGTTCATCGGGACATGCAACACGGCAGTTCAGGTACTTAATGCTGCGTGCACACACACTTGCATACACTCTGCCTGTAATGTTAAAGGGTCTGTGCCCCTAAAAACATCAGACTTTTTTCCTTCCGTCTTCTTCCCACCGCCATCTATCTGGTAAACTGCAATGGCCTACCGGGGATTTCCCCGATACCCTGCCAGGCCAGTCCAACCCTGGAGGGTGGGTTCCTTTACCAACTGCAGCCAGGTACACAACTATCCAGCCAGACCGCTGAGTTGCCCTGATTCTTACCACTGCTTATTACTGGCTGGACAGCCAGCTGGATCCCCTCTACAATGACAATGTACCATGATTACTTTTGTAACTGTATGGAAATCGCAAAATGTGTGAATACAAGGTCAAGCTAGGAGAGGCACTACTGACAGCATTCCCACCTGTCAGTGGGGGCTCAGTGCAAGAACAAGGCAGAGGAGGAGGAAGTTCACAACACAGCTAGGGCATTGCCACCAACTCGGAAGGCATGGTTAACGTGGCCGAAATGTGGCAATATTTTCTCAGCAGGCTACAACATCCAGCACCACCATATGATCTGGTTCGTATTAGCAGGAGGAAGCGTTACAACAATATGGTGGAATAGTATGTTACATGTCTCCACATTCTAACTGATTGGTCTGTCCCATATAATTTCTGGGTCTCCAAATTGGGCACATGACCTGAACTTGCCCTCTATGCCTTGGAGCTGGCCTTCCCTGTGGCTAGTGCACTGTTGGAATGTGTGTTTAGCAAGGTAGGGGTGTTATCACAGACAGCTGCATCTGCCTGCCCACAGCCAACGTTGGGAAGCTAAAATTAAAATTAACCAGATGTGGATCCCACAGGAATTGTCCGTACCTTTGGCTGATTAGCCAGCTATACCACCTGCACCAGCCATAGTTATACTTTATTTGCCATTCGTTTCATTTTGGGGCCTCCCCAAATAAATAAAACTAAAAACAAAAAGAAAAGAAAAACTAAAAAACACATAAACAGTGTTGGATACCTCCTCCCCTGCCTCTTCCACCTACACCATCAAGTCCACATTTGCATCTTCCACCTCCTCCTTCACTTGGACCTATGTCTCCTGGTTCAAGATTTATATATATATTTTTTATTCTATGCTATTTTCCTATCCACATTTGTTTGTAGGGCAATTGTCCTGCTTTTACTGTCATTTTGTTTCCTTTTGCAAAACACTAGCCCTTACTATGACCATTTTACAGCCATTTTAAAGCACCAAAGTTCGGGTCCCCATTGATTTCTATTGGGTTTGGGGTGAAGATCAGATGCTGATCTGAACTTCCAACAGCAGTTTAGCTGAACCCAATGAACCCAAACATCCACGTGTCCGCTCATCCCTAATTTTAACCCATATATTGTATATTAACCTACCCGGTCTTTACTCACTTTTGTGCAATGATTGAGAATATTTGCTGGAATCAAAAACTAGTTGTTACTTTATCTTCTGTTTGTTTATTTTAACCCTTTGGAACTTTGACAATCTTTATGGATTCACATTTCCTAGTTGGATGTCATATCGAGGAGCAGTGCGTGCACCAAGGGTTAGTTAAACGATATGGAGGAGGTTAACTGGTTGCCTTTTTTCTACTACATGTAGTATGGTTGCTCCTCTGGGTTAGCTCATACAGTGTGGGGGCTCTGTGGGGGGCCCTCATAAGGTGTAGAGGTTTCATAAAATGTGGAGGTCACTCATAAAGTGTGGGGGCTACTGTGGTGGGGCATAATAAAATGTAGTGAACTGCATTGTAGGGATTACTGTGTGGGACCTTCATACGGTGTAGAGGCAATCATATAGTGTGGAGACTACTGCAGGGGACATTATAAAATGTGGGTACTATTGTTGGGGGCCATTAAACAGTGTGCCATTATGCAGTGTAGAGGCTACTATGAGGGCCATTATACTGTACTGTATAGTGTGGGGTCTACAGCCATGGCCATCATACAGTGTGGGGCTACTGTTGAGGCCATTATACAGTGTGGAGGGGCTGCTATGGGGGTCATTATAAAGAGTGGGTGCTACTGTGGGGACCATTTTAAAGTGTTTAGGGTACTCCAGGGGCCATTATAGATTGTGAGAGCTACAGTAGGGCACTCATATAATATACAGTATTGATACAGTGTGTTTATACAGTGTGGAGCTACTATCAGGGCCATTTTACAGAGTGGGGGCTAATTTGAGGGCCATTATACAGTGTGGAGGCCATCATTCTGTGTGAGTATAACTACATAATGAAGTGTGGGTACTATTATGGGGGTCATTATACAGTGTGGCTGGCATTATACAGTACGGGGTCTATTGTGGGGCCATCATACATTGTGAGTACTATTGTGGGGGACCTTCATACAGTGTGGGAGCCATCATATCGTGTGGGCATTGCTATGGGGGTAATTATAAAATGTAGGGACTATTGGGGAGCTATGGGTCCACCTTATTGTGTATAGTAAATATGTACATGGGGACTCATTATAAAATGTTGAGTGGTTAAATAAGATGCAGTGTTGTTAGAGGTGTACTCTGGATATTGTGACCATCAAAGTTGCACAGGGGTGTCATGGGTGTGTCAGATGCTACAGTTAGTCGCTCTGCATCTGGCTGCAGAAGGTCTCTGCATTTGCATTGCAGACACCTTCATAATCCTTCTGACTTTATGACCCAGTGGCAACTTCCCTCCGGCTCTATTTGACACACTGACCAATTCTCATACCCCCTTCCCTAGGGCCTAGCTCTAGGGATATACTAGAAAAATGTGTTTTCACCATCCAGGAGGTACAGTTTTTGGGGTACCTGTTGTCATCTTCGGGTTTTCGGATGGTTCCGGAGAAGGTCCATGCTGTCCTTGATTGGGACCGCCCTGAGAACCTGAGAACCTGAAGACTCTTCATTTTCTGGGATTTACTAATTTTTACCGGAAATTCATCCAAAATTATTCTGTAGTTGTGAAACCCATTACTGACATGACAAGGAAGGGGTCTGATTTTTCCTAATGGTTGGATGCTGCCCTGCAGGCTTTTTCCTCCCTAATGAGCTGTTTTACCATGGCCCTTAAACTCACTCAACCCGAGGTTTCCCAACCCTTTGTTGTGGAAGTCAATGTGTCAGAAGTGGGGGTTGGGGCTGTGTTGTCTCAGAGTCCGTCCCCGGGTATATGACATCCATGCGCTTTTTTGTAAGAAATTGTCCTCGGCTTAGAGAAATTATGATGTGAGCAATAGGGAACTTTTGTTGATTAAATTGGCATTTGAAGAGTGGCGACATTGGTTGGAGGGGGCTGTCCATCCCATTATTGTTATTACTGACCATAAAAACCTCTCCTATCTTCAATCGGCTAAACGTCTCAACTCTAGGCAAGCTAGATGGTCAGTTTTTTATTAGGGTCTATTTTGTTGTCACTTTCCATCCAGGTATCAAAAATATCAATTATGATGCTTTGTCTCGGAGCTTCTCTGGTGGTGGTGACCATGAGAACCCTGCCCCGATTTTGCAGAAGGGGTAGTCATTTTGGCATTTTACCCTGAGCTGGAGGGGGAGGTGTTGAAGGCCCATGGGGATGCCCCGGCCTCCTGTCCTTCAAAAAGGTTATTAGTACAATCTAATCTGTGTCGCAAAGTAATTAAAGAACATCATCACTCTGTGCTTGTTGGCCATCCAGGTGGTAAGGCAACTGCGGACCTAATTTCTCGTCGTTTTTGGTGGCCGGGGTTACATCAGGATGTGGTTGAACACAAACCTGCTTGTAGTATCTGACCGCATTCTAAGGCATTACATACCCCTCTGTCTTGTACTCTTATTTCACTACCTATCTCTAGCAGACCATGGACTCACTTGTCCATGCATTTTATTACTGACCTACTGGTATCTGCAGACAAGACTGTAGTTTTGATGGTTGTAGATAGGTCCAGTAATATGGTTCATTTCATCACATTACTGGCACTTCCAAATGCCAAGACTCTTGCTCAGGTGTTTATAAATGAGATTGTGAAGCTTCATGGGGTTCCCTCCTATGTGGTGTCAGAGTGTGTGGTGTTGGGGGACTCAATTTGTTTTCAAGTTCTGGAGGGCGTTCTGTTCTCGACTGGTGATGCAGCTGTCTTTTTCCTCTGCCTTCCATCCCCAGTTGAATGGACACACTGAGCACGTTAATCAGAATTTGGAGACTTACCTCAGGTGTTTTGTCTCAGAGATTCAGGAGGATTGGGCATCCTACTTACCGCTGGCAGAATTTGCTATTAATAATCATCGTCTACCGGCAGGTCACCACTCTTTGGTGCGTACCGTTACCATCCACAGTTTGGTAGCGGGAGAGGGGCTTCTGGAGTTCCTTAGGAGGAACGTTTTGCTTCCTCCCTTTCTTCGGTGTGGCGGGAGGTTCTGAGTAATTTGAAGATCATGAGAGACAGGTATACACATATGGCTGACAGAAAACGCTTGCCAAATCTGGACCTGAATGTGAATGACTATGTGTGGTCATCTACCAGGAATATCAAATTGATGGTTCCTTCCTGGAAGTTGGGTTCCAAAATAACAGCTGTCATTAATAGTGTTGAGCATTCCGATACTGCAAGTATCGGGTATCGGCCGATACTTGCTGTATCGGAATTCCGATACCGAGATCCGATATTTTTGTGATATCGGGTATCGGTATCGAAACAACATTAATGTAAAAATGTGTAAAAGAGAGAATTAAAATAAAAAATATTGCTATACTCACCTCTCCGACGCAGCCTGCACCTTACCGAGGGAAGCGGCAGCGTTCTTTGTTTAAAATTCGCGCTTTTCTTTCCTTTACGTGAGTCCCGGCTTGTGATTGGTTGCGTGCCGCCCATGTGACCGGGACGCAACCAATCACAGCAAGCCGTGACGTAATTTCAGGTCCTTCAGGATTTTAAAATTACGTTCCGGCGTTGTGATTGGTTGCGTCGCAGTCACATGGGCGACGCAACCAATCACAGCAAGCCGTGACGTAATTTCAGGTCCTTAAGGATTTTAAAATTACGTCCCGGCTTTGTGATTGGTTGCGTCGCAGTCACATGGGAGACGCAACCAATCACAAGCCGTGACGTCACGGGAGGCTGGACACACGCGCATTTTAAAATGGGCGCGTGTCCAGCCTCCCGTGACGTCCCGGCTTGTGATTGGTTGCGCCGCGATCAACCAATCACAAGCCGGGAGGCTGGACACGCGCGCATTTTAAAATTTTAAAATGCGCGCGTGTCCAGCCTCCCGGCTTGTGATTGGTTGACCGCGGCGCAACCAATCACAAGCCGGGACGTCACGGGAGGCTGGACACGCGCCCATTTTAAAAAGCGCGCGTGTCCAGCCTCCCGTGACGTCACGGCTTGTGATTGGTTAATGGCGGCCATGTTGCCGGGACGCGGACCAATCACAGCAAGCCGTGACGTAATTTCGTCACGGCTTGCTGTGATTGGTCCGCGTCCCGGCAACATGGCCGCCCTGACCAATCACAAGCCGGGACTTCACGTAACCAAGTAAAAGCGCGAATTTTAAACAAACAACGCTGCCGGTTCCCTCGCTGAGGTCCAGGCTGCGTCGGACAGGTGAGTATAGCGATATTTTTTATTTTAATTCTTTCTTTTACACATTTATATGGATCCCAGGGCCTGAAGGAGAGTTTCCTCTCCTTCAGACCCTGGGAACCATCAGGAATACCGTCCGATACTTGAGTCCCATTGACTTGTATTGGTATCGGGTATCGGTATCGGATTGGATCCGATACTTTGCCGGTATCGGCCGATACTTTCCGATACTTTCAAGTATCGGACGGTATCGCTCAACACTAGTCATTAACCCAGCAGCGTTTCATCTTGAGCTACCCCAGGCTCTTAAGATCTACAATGTCTTTCACAGATCTCTGCTCAAGAAATATGTGGAACCTCTTGAGTCCTCACCCCTACCGCTGCCCCCAATAATGGTTGATGGTAATCTAGAGTTTCAGATTTTGAGGATTGTAGATTCTTGCCTCCAAAATACTTGGTGCACTGGAAGGGTTATGGCCCAGAGGATAGGATGTGGGTTTCCGCATCAGAGGTGAATGCCATCAGACTGGTTCGTTCATTCCACATCTCTTGTCCTGAGAAACCTGGTTCTTAGTGTCCAGGGGCCACTCATAGAATGGGGGGTACTGTCACAGGTGTGTCAGATGCAAAAACAGTCGCTCTGCATCTGGCTGCACAAGGTCTGGCCTTGCAGACACCTTCTTAATCCTTCTGAGTTTTGGACCCAGTGCCAACCTCTCTCCGGCTCTAATTGACAACTGGATCTGGGTGTTTATAGACTCTCAGTCTGCTTCAAGGAGTCGCCGGTGATATTCACATTTTCCCTTGTGAAGGCTTGGAGTGATAGCAGATGGCTAACTTCCTCTCTGTTGTTATTGGAGGACATTTGGGGTTACCTCTCTGAGTCTGCTCAAGCTAAGTTGCTTCCCCCTTGTTTGTCTACCTTCTTCTCTTTAGTGCACAGTAAGGACTGACCAGTGCCGATCCCCACCCTTTCCCTATTCAGGGCCTAGCTCTAGGGATATACAGGGCTTAGGATCCTGCTCCTGCTCGGCGATTGGTGTGGAACCAATATAGGGATGGTAGGGGATGCAGGGTGCTATTAGATGTTTCCCTAGAGTTTGGGCTTCCTTCCTCTCTTCCCCTCATCTTGCACTTACACACGTGGTCAAAATTGTTGGTACCACTCATTTAATGACAGAAAAACCACAATGGTCACAGAAATAATTTGAATCTGACAAAATAATAATAAATAAAAAATCTATAAAAATTAACAAATGAAAGTCAGACATTGCTTTTCAACCATGCTTCCTCAGAATAAAAAAAAATAAAACTAATAAAATAGGCCTGGCCAGAAATGATGGTACCCTTAAATTAATATTTTGTTGCACAACCTTTTGAGGCAATGACTCCAATCAAACGATTCCTGTAACTGTCAATGAGACTTCTGCACCCCTTGACAGGTATTTTGGCCCACTCCTCAAGAGCAAACTGCTCCAGTTGTCTCGTGTTTGAAGGTTGCCTTTTCCAGATGGCATGTTTCAGCTCTTTCCAAAGATGCTCAATAGGATTTAGGTCAGGACTCATTGAAGACCACTTCAGAATAGTCCAATATTTTCCTCTTAGCCATTGTTGGGTGTTCTTAGCTGTGTATTTTGGGTCATTATCCTCTTGCAAAACCCATGACCTGCAACTGAGACCAAGCATTCTGCCACTGGACAGAACATTTTTCTTTAGAATCCCTTAATATTCTTGAGATTTCATTGTACCCTGCACAGATTCTAGACACCCTGTGCCAAATGCAGTAAAAGCAGCCCCAGAACTTAACAGAACCTCCTCCATGTTTCACAGTAGGGACAGTGTTCTTCTCTTGATAAGCTTCATTTTTCAGTCTGTGAACACAGAGATGATGTGCCTTGCCAAAAAGTTCCATTTTTGTGTTATCTGTCCATAGGACATTCTCCCAGCTTTGTGGCTTGTCAACATGTAGTTTGGCAAATTCAGATTCCAAAATTGTAGACACATTGATTTAACATGTCCAGTTTGTCACATTATTTTCAGGGGTACCATAATTTCTTTCCAGGCCAATATCATGAGTTTTAACCTGTGGAAACATGGTTGAACAGCAATGTCTGACTTGCATTTGTTCATTTTCATAGATTTTTATTAATTATTACTTATGTCAGATTCAAGTTATTTCTGTGACCATTGTGGCTTTTTCTATCATTAAACATGGGGTACCAACAATTTTGACCATGTGTGTAGCCTTCCCACACTGTCCGTGACAATGGGACATTATTACTTTCTATGGGCAAAATGTCGGCAATATTTTTTAGGGCACATGCAGTAATACTTTGTAGGAGACAATTTTACCATCTAGAAGGCACAAAGGAGGCATTTTACTTCGCAAGGGGCACAATGATGAGCATTATTATGTGCGGCACTTACAGAAGTACTGTTTTTATGCCACAAAATATGTCCAGTAATATGGACAAATTTAAAGCAGTAGGTTCAGCATTGGGGTGACAGCAAGAAATGTACCGTAGTTTGTGATGGTTGGGAATAGATGGGGGAGTTGTGGGATGACTTAGAACTTGGCGCTGTGGGAGTGGAATGCCCCATCAGGGCAAGGGAGTACTCGGTACTGGGTCCGGTTGGCTCAAAGGGGGATATCACGGTGGCGACCCGGTCCGTGGCCCTGGGACGTCCGTATAAAAAGGAAAGGTCTTTAAAGGGTTAAAGTTTATGTTCGTGACGCCACCTGTGGTATTCGGTCAGGGTGACCTTCGCTGCTTTAAGGGGTCCGCTGGGGTGATATTATGGTAGCTAGATGGTACACCTTCCCACAGGTGAAGTATATCCCCAGGGCTTCCCAGTGTGTAGATGGTAGAATGGTGAGAGGTGCAGTAAAGAACGAGGACACAGGATTGCAGCATCTTTACCTTGTTTACTGTTGGTTTCAGCAGCCACAGTCCAGGGCACCAGATCACAGGGCAGGTAGAGTCCGGCCGGTTTGAAGGCAAGTCCAGAGTCCCCTTGTTCAGGTGGAAATCAATAGCCTTCCCTTGCACTGTAGTGGTGTAGTCCCTTACTGCATAAGCTTCAAATACGGTCCTCACAGATGTTGTGTTTCTCTCTCTGTCCCCCGTAGTCAGATAGGGCAAAACCCGTATGGCTCGTGGCTTGAGGCAGTTTATAGGGACTCTAGCATACCCCAGCCTCTGAGGGGTGCCACCATGCCTACTGAGTGTGGGTGCGGACAGGTAACGTGCAATTTGCTGTCCTGCCAGTCTCTGAAGTAAGGCGTAGAGGTCCTTACTACCTCGGTGTTCCGGCTACCCGAGTTCTGCGCCTCAGAAGGAGGCAGCCTGCTCGGGGCTGGTCCCCTTCTGGTATTTTCTCCCGTGCTTTACTTTCCTTCACGCTCACTGCAATGTATTCTGCGTTCTGAAATGTCTCCTTCCAGGAGCTGTAGTACTTCAGGCTACACGGCTCCTCTGCTTCCTTCCCCTCTGTCTCTCTGACAGGAACTGAACCCTTTCCCTCCAGATCAGGATGTTCTTATAGGGGAGTTCACCTTAAACAGGCTTAGAGCTCCCCCTTCGGGTCTGGAGTGTGAAAATATTGCATGCATTGTGTTACCTGACAAAGAGTTCTCCTTCGTTGCCTCCAAACGTAACATCACTCTCCCGTGAGGAAAGCAACATTACTGTGACGACCAGGACTCTGGGGCGCCACAGGAGTAGTCAGGAATAAGTAAGTGCTGCAGCAGTTGTGAGAAATTTGTGATCTGGTTGCAGCTCTCTGCACAGACATACTGTATATGTTAAAGTTCTCAGTATAATGAGTTTTGTTAGCTCTGTCATTCCCTGTGCAGAAAGCAGCCATCAGATGACAAACTCATTACAACTGTTCTGCCCTGGCAGCAGCCATGGATAAGCAAAACACATGTTTAGCTCTCCTCATGAAGAAGAAGCGGGAGGCGCAGGGACTTCAGATGCTTGCCTGCTCCTAACTGCTTTCACTTCAGTCAACTTAATGAGATCCTGCTGGCTGAGGCAGAGGGATTCTCCTTCATTGCTGAGAGGGAACTGCACATGCTCAGCTGTAAGTTAGAGGATTATATGGAAGGACATAGAAGCCACTAGTGCTAAAACTAGGGGTGGCTATACAAGACTTTCGTACATATCTGTTGAATGGGGCATCATTTTTAATAGGTTTAAATTACAAAAGTGTTTCTTTCCTTGATGTCTGCAGTATTACCTATATGTTTTATGGTGGCACAACCCTTTTAAAGGGAACTCACTATATGAAATAACTATTAACCTGTAAATATGGATTTAATCTGCAGGCGAATAGCATTCTGAACCTGCACTGTGTCCACACTAAGGCTATGTGCACACGTTGCGGATTGGTGTGCGGATTTTTCCGCACTGTTTTTGCAAAATCCGCAGGTAAACCTCACTGCGGATTACCTGTGGATTTACCGCAGATTTACCGCGGTTTTTGTTTGGATTCCACCTGCGGTTTTACACCTGCGGATTCCTATTGAGGAGCAGGCGGAATCTGCACAAGAATTTTGTTTTCCATTCGTTTACACGGTACTGTACAATGCATGGAAAACAGCTGCAGAATTGCAGCATCAAATCCACCGCGGATCCGCAGCAAAATCTGCAACATGTGCACATAGCCTTAGAGCCCCACTGCTGGGATGAAATTAACTTTATTCCTCCTAGCATCGTTCAGTGTTCAGTCATAAAGGCGGTGCTGGCGTGATTTCGGACACTGCTCTGTAACTGCTCCTCCGGCATTGACTGATAGTACGCTCTTCAATATACCTGGCTGACAATAAGTGCCAGGGGTGCAGATACAGCACAGAGCGGTGACTGAAACAGCACCGGTGATGCTGAATGCCGCCTGGGGAATAAAGTTTATTTCCTCCTGGCAAAGGGACTTTAAGTGTAGGCACTGGGAAGTTTACAACACTATTAACCTTCAGATTATCCCCATATTTGCAGGTTAATAGCGTTTTTTCATGTGACATGTTCTCTTTAATGAAAAAAGACCCACAGAAATTGGTACACAATCGTGACCATATCCATTACTAAACATGAAAATTACATTTCTGCCAGCATCCACATACCTGGCCCACACTGTTATCTCAAATCCCAGACTGCAAGAATCGGATGTGTCAATAACCTAAGCTTCATACTAAAACATTTCTTTCCATGCACTTCCCTGTATTTTCCACCTTCATCTCACAACATCGTTCCCTTCTCATACGCCACTTTGCAAAGATCTTTGCATTGCACCACAGGTCAAGAACTCTTCTTTACATATGAATGGATCCAACAACTGTGTGCTTAATTCATGTGCTGTATGTAAAAGGGGTGGTAGCAGATAGTGTCCTATTGACTTGTGATGGATTAGGAGCCTGTAGGACATTTTACCTACCTGAGATTTGTGATAGACAACATGTGAGCGTGTAATATGAATACATTACCTAGTGGCTAGTTCGCACATAGTGGGATCGTTCACAAATAAACTATTGATCCTATAAATCTCTTGAAGAAAAATAACCCAGTAAATATTTTATCAAGTTCTTCTTTTAAAAAACAGTACAAGGGCTTCTTTAACTTCCTTGTTACGTAGGCTGTAGATAAATGGGTTAACAAGTGGAGTGAAGACAGCATAGAACAATGCCATCACTTTGTTTAAAGATCCTTGACTAGCCGTGGGCTTAATGTACATAACGAATGTTGTGGAATAGAAAGTTGTAACCACTATAAGGTGTGAAGCGCAGGTAGAAGCTGCTTTCTGCTTTCCAGTTGCAGATGGAATTCTCAGAATTGTTCCAAGAATATACCCATAGGACATCATGGTTAGTAATATTGAGCTTAGAATGACTGACAAAGCGCAAATTATAACAGTCAGTTCTTTGAAGTAAGTGTCAGAGCAAGAGAGTTTTAGCAAAGGAGCAGCTTCACAAAAAAAATGGTCAATTTCATTGGCACTGCAAAAATGTAGCTGTGATATTTTGATAATAGGAAAAGAAGTTGTCAAGAAACCAAGAACCCAACATACCGACAGTAGGATGGAGCAAACTCTATGACTCATGATGCTCGTGTAGCGCAGAGGGTAGCACACCGCCAAAAATCGATCAAAAGACATCATCGCAAGAAGAATGTTCTCAGTGGCACCAAGGAAAGTGAAGAAGAAAAGCTGAGTCATACAGCCAGAAAAGGAAATACTTTTTATCTTCCTTGGGATATCGACTATAATTTTGGGGACAGTTACAGTAACATAGCTTAACTCAAGGAAAGATAAATTTCCAAGAAAGAAATACATGGGTTTATGAAGCTGACGAACACACCTGATTAAAGTGATCAGAAAAATATTGACAGAGAGAGTAGTGATGTACATTATCAGGAAAAATAAGAGCAGAACATTTTGAAATCCGTGAAGGTTGGAGAATCCAAGGATAATGAATTCCTTCACATTAGTTTGATTTGCCATGAGTTTATTAAATGGTTATAGAAGAAGCATCCTCATTATCATATGTTCACTCTGCTATGTGATTTCTCCTTATTCAAGAAATTAACTCAGCACTATAATATTGTATATTATAAAGGATGTTGAGGATTGCTGGAAACTAAATATAAAACCTGTAAGTTACAAATTTGGATTACAGACCTAAAACAAAGTGCGGATACAAATGTTTCAGGATCTGTATTGATATTCATACTACACGATCCTTTCCTAGTTATGGTTTAAAAAAGGTGAAAAAATGTGTGTTAATCTGTCCCAAACATATCAATTTCTACAGAAATAAGTTTCAACATAGTTTTCAACAGGACAATTTGCACATATGTTTTTGTTTTCATTCAAAATAAAATCAATTTAACATAGACAATATGAAAAAAGCAGATTGTGTATTGAATAAAATAGCAAATAGCAAGTTACTAGCTATTTGTAAATGTTATTTGATATATATGACATAGAAAAATCAAATTGAGCTTAAGGTCGAGGTCACACTTGCGAGTGTGATGCGAGAAACTCGCATGAGTCTCTCGCATCAATACCCGACACTGTTGCCTGCATTTGGACCGGAGCGTGCGGCTGCATGTGCCGGGTATTGATGCGTGAGACTCGCACGAGTTTCTCTCATCACACTTCCAAGTGTGCCCCAGCCTAAAGGGGTGATCCACTACTGTATGACCCCTTAATCACTCCAGTTCCTATCAGAAAATGAAAACACTTGATACTTACCTTCTTCAATGGCGCAGTTTCCGCTTTGTCAGCATTGTGTCTCCTGGCGGCCATATGTCACAGACTTCCACTATGGTGTAATGATGAAAAGCTGCAGCCACTGAGCTGACACCAACTGGCTGCAGAGTTCATGTGATAACACAAGCTTGTGACTGCTGGGTAATACAGAACCCATATCGGAGTAACAGTGCTGCTCTGTGGAAAAGGTATGAAGTATTTTTTCTTTTATGATTGTCACTGAAGTAATTAAAAAATGGATAACTCAAATGAAGAATTTCTCCTTCACTCTGAAAAATGTTGGCAAAATGCAAATGTTAACAAAATTGTTGGTACCCTTCTGGTAAAGTAAGAAAAAACAACAATGGGCACTGAAATAACTTGAAACTGACAAAATTAATTTTCAGTTTATACAGGTCCTTCTCAAAAAATTAGCATATAGTGTTAAATTTCATTATTTACCATAATGTAATGATTACAATTAAACTTTCATATATTATAGATTCATTATCCACCAACTGAAATTTGTCAGGTCTTTTATTGTTTTAGTACTGATGATTTTGGCATACAACTCCTGATAACCCAAAAAACCTGTCTCAATAAATTAGCATATCAAGAAAAGGTTCTCTAAATGACCTATTACCCTAATCTTCTGAATCAACTAATTAACTCTAAACATATGCAAAAGATACCTGAGGCTTTTAAAAACTCCCTGCCTGGTTCATTACTCAAAACCCCCATCATGGGTAAGACTAGCGACCTGACAGATGTCAAGAAGGCCATCATTGACACCCTCAAGCAAGAGGGTAAGACCCAGAAAGAAATTTATCAACAAATAGGCTGTTCCCAGAGTGCTGTATCAAGGCACCTCAATGGTAAGTCTGTTGGAAGGAAACAATGTGGCAGAAAACGCTGTACAACGAGAAGAGGTGACCGGACCCTGAGGAAGATTGTGGAGAAGGACCGATTCCAGACCTTGGGGAACCTGAGGAAGCAGTGGACTGAGTCTGGTGTGGAAACATCCAGAGCCACCGTGCACAGGCGTGTGCAGGAAATGGGCTACAGGTGCCGCATTCCCCAGGTAAAGCCACTTTTGAACCATAAACAGCGGCAGAAGCGCCTGACCTGGGCTACAGAGAAGCAGCACTGGACTGTTGCTAAGTGGTCCCAAGTACTTTTTTCTGATGAAAGCAAATTTTGCATGTCATTCGGAAATCAAGGTGCCAGAGTCTGGAGGAAGACTGGGGAGAAGGAAATGCCAAAATGCCTGAAGTCCAGTGTCAAGTACCCACAGTCAGTGATGGTGTGGGGTGCCATGTCAGCTGCTGGTGTTGGTCCACTGTGTTTCATCAAGGGCAGGGTCAATGCAGCTAGCTATCAGGAGATTTTGGAGCACTTCATGCTTCCATCGGCTGAAATGCTTTATGGAGATGAAGATTTCATTTTTCAGCACGACCTGGCACCTGCTCACAGTGCCAAAACCTCTGGTAAATGGTTTACTGACCATGGTATTACTGTGCTCAATTGGCCTGCCAACTCTCCTGACCTGAACCCCATAGAGAATCTGTGGGATATTGTGAAGAGAAAGTTGAGAGACGCAAGACCCAACACTCTGGATGAGCTTAAGGCCGCTATTGAAGCATCCTGGGCCTCCATAACATCTCAGCAGTGTCACAGGCTGATTGCCTCCATGCCACGCCGCATTGAAGCAGTCATTTCTGCCAAAGGATTCCCGACCAAGTATTGAGTGCATAACTGAACATTATTATTTGATGGTTTTTTTGTTTGGTATTAAAAAACACTTTTATTTGATTGGTCGGGTGAAATATGCTAATTTATTGAGACAGGTTTTTTGGGTTATCAGGAGTTGTATGCCAAAATCATCAGTATTAAAACAATAAAAGACCTGACAAATTTCAGTTGGTGGATAATGAATCTATAATATATGAAAGTTTAATTGTAATCATTACATTATGGTAAATAATGAAATTTAACACTATATGCTAATTTTTTGAGAAGGACCTGTATTTACTGAATATCAACTAATAAAAATCAGACATTTCTTTTAAATTGTGGTTCAACAGAAGAAAAAACTAATAGAAGTGGTTTGCACAAAAATGATGATACCCTTAGTGTAATATCTTGTTGCACAACCTTTCAATCAGTACAAATACTTTTTGTAAGGCTGGTTTCACACTTGCGTTTTTATCTGCATGCGTTTGAAAAACGCATGTAAACGCGGTAAAACGCATGCGTTTTTTAGACGCATGCGTTTTTATAGAAAAACACAAGAAAACACAAGAAAACACAAGAAAAAACAAGAAAACCCTAACCCTAACCCTACCCCTAACCCTAACCCTAAACGTGACTGAAATACGTGGCACTGAAATACGTGCAACTGAAATACGTGGTACTTAAATACGTGGCACTTAAATACGTGGCACGTGGCACTTAAATATGTGGCACGTGGCACTTAAATACGTGGCACTTAAATACGTGGCACGTGTCACTTAAATACGTGGCACGTGGCACTTTAATACGTGGCACGTGGCACTTAAATATGTGGCACGTGGCACTTAAATACGTGGCACGTGGCATACGTGGCACTGAAATACGTGATACGTGGCACTTAAATACGTGGCAATATGACTGTCAGAAAATGTTCATTAAACGGTTAGGGGTGAGGTTAGGGGTAGATTAGGGTTAGGGTTTGGATCCCTTTATCACCTTGATGGTGGTGGGTGGCTTTTCAGTGTGTTTTCTGGTTTTTTTCTATAAAAACGCATGCGTTTTTAGAGCAAACAAACGCATGTGCTTAAAAACGCATGCGTTTACATAGACAGCAATGCATTTTTTTGCCGCGAAAAAAACGCATGCGTTTTTTCGCGGCAAAAAAACGCGCAAGAAAATACTGCAGGTAGCATTTTTGAAAATGAACGCATGCAGACAAAAAATGCATGCGTTTGAAAACGCGACCAAACGCATGTGCAAAAAACGCATGCGTTTTCAATGTTAAATATAGGGGAAAAAAACGCATACGTTTTTTGTGCAAAAAACGCTGCAGACAAAAACGCAAGTGTGAAACCAGCCTAACTCTCAAAGAGACTTCTGCACCTGTCCAAAGGTATTTTGGCCCTCTCCTCATGAGCAAATTGCTTCAAGTCTCTCAGGTGTGATGGTGCCTCGGGACTGCATGCTTCAGAATAGTCCAATGCTTTACTGTAGCCAATCTTGGATGTTTTTAGCTGTGTGTTTTTGGTTATTATCCTGTTAGAGGACACATGATCTGTGACTCATAGCTTTCATTTTACCCTGCACAGATTCAAAACATCTTATGCCAGATGCAACAAGTAGCCCCAAAACAAAACCGAGCCTCCTCCATGTTTCACAACAGGTACAATGTTCTTTTCTTTGTATGCTCCATTTTTGCGTCTGTGAGCATACAGATGATGTGACTTGCCAGAAAGCTCCAGTTTTGCTTCATCTGTCCAAAGGACATTCTCCCAGAATATTTGTGGCTTGTCGATATGCCTTTTAAGTAAAGTCCAGTTTAGCTTTTTTGTGGATTTGGTCTCAACAGTGGTTTTCTCATGTCATCTTCCATGAAGTCCATTTTGGCCACGACAAGGAAAGTGGGTGCAATCTGACACTGATGTATCTTGACCTTGACGTACACCTCTGATCTCTTCGGAAGTTGGTGCAAATTACAAGACTCTCATTAGCTTGATATGTCCCTATGGTCAAATTGTTTTTAGTCTTTTTTTGGGTAACATCTTGTTTGTTTATGCCATTTTATTATTTATTATTAATTATTTATATAGAACATTGATTCCACGGTGCTGTATATGAGAAGGGGTTACATCAAAATACAAATATTGATTACAGTGGACAAATTTACAATGGTTGACTAGTACAAAAGGAAGAGGACCAAGCCCTTAGGATTACATTTTACAGGATTATGGGGAAGGCGCCAGTGAGTTTAGGGTTGCAGTAGCTTAGATGGTGTTGAAGTAGCGGTGAGGTCATTGCAGGTTGTAGGCTTTCTTGAAGAGATGGGATTTCAGGTTCCATCTGAAGAATCCGAATGTGGTGGATAATCGGATACGGTGGGGCACAGAAATACAGAGGATGGAGATATTTGGCAGAAGCCTTGGAGGATAATGGCTGAGGAATGATTAAATGTGGAGGACAGAAGGAGGTCTTGGGAGGACTGGAGATTACATGAGGCAAGATATCGGGAGATTAGATTGGAGATATACAGAGGAGAAAGGTTATGGATGGCTTTGTAGGTCAGTGTTAATAGTTTGAACTGGATACGGTGGGATATTGGGAGCTAGTGAAGGGATTTGCAAAAGGGGAACAGGAGTGTAGCAAGGAGAGAGATTAGTCGGGCAGCGGAGTTAAGGACGGTCTGGAGAGGTGCGAGAGTATTGGAAGGTAGGCCACAGAGAAGGATGTTGCAGTAGTCGAGGCGGGAGATGACTAGGGCATGTACAACCATTTTATTAGATTGAGGGATGAGGAAAGGATGGATTCTGGAAATATTTTTGAGCTGGAGGCGACAGGAGGAGGCACGAGCTTGGATGTGTGATTTGAAGGACAGGGCAGAGTCAAGGGTTACTCCGAGGCAGCAGGTTTCCAATACAGGGAAAAGTGTGATGTAATTTAATGTGATAGATAGATCAGGTAGGGAACATATGTGAGATAGAAAGATAATTAGTTCAGTTTCATTAGCTTCATTAGTTTCTTTACTTTAAATGTTTCTGTTGAGGCAATGTCTGATTTTCAATAGTTGATATTCAGTACATTTAAATTAATATTACTTTTGTCAATTTCAAATTAGTTCAGTGATCATTGTGGAATTATCCCACTATAACAGACAGGTAGCAAAAATGTTGTAATTTTTATTATTTTTATAGCTAAACAAAAGTTTTAGTATAGAATCTTACGGCTTAAAAATCACAGATAATGCAGCTGAAACCAGAAGTTTACATACACTATATAAAAAGACACATATGCATGTTTTTCTTAATATCTGACATGAAATCAGAATAAACCTTTCCCGTTTTAGGTCAATTAGGATTACCATAATTATTAATATTTGCCAAATGACAGAGTAATGAGAGAGAGAGACAATGTTCTAATGCATTTTTACCAACAAACTGAGATCCATTTTTTTCTGAGTACGCCAATACCCTACATGTAATCAGGAAATATTTTTCAGGCACAGTGCAAAGCTCAGAAGTCAAGGAGTGCCAGATTTTACTGTTATGGTTTGCAGGTGCCATGACCCACTGGGAGAGCCCATGAGTGCCAGAACAGCAGAACCCCCCATACATGACCCCATTTTACAAACTACACGCCTCAATGAATTCATGTAGGGGTACAGTGATCACATTGACACCATGGTTGTGTCACAGAATTTTATACCATTGGGCAATGAATAAAAAAATAACTACCATATATACTCGAGTATAAGCCGAGATTTTCGCCCAAATTTTTGGGCTGAAAGTGCCCCTCTCGGCTTATACTCGAGTCACGGTCGGCGGCAGGGTCGGCGGGTGAGGGGGAGAGGGCGCTGAGGCATACTTACCTGCTTCCGGCGCTCCTGGCGCTCCCCCTGCCCGTCCCACGGTCTCTGGGTGCCGCAGCTCTTCCCCTGTTCAGCGGTCACGTGGGACCGCTCATTAGAGAAATGACTATGGACTCCACTCCCATAGGGGCGGAGCCGCCTATTCATTTCTCTAATCAGCGGTGCCGGTGACCGCTGATAGAGGAAGAGGCTGCGGCACCGAAGACCAGCTGTCAGGGGGAAGGAGCGGGACGCCGGGAGCAGGTAAGTATTACATATTTACCTGTCCGCGTTCCACACGCCGGGCGCCGCTCTGTCTTCCCAGCGTCTCTCTCTCCACACTGACTGTGCAGGTCAGAGGGCGCGATGACGCATATAGTGTGCGCGCCGCCTTCTGCCTGATCAGTCAGTGCAGAGAGACGCCGGGATGGGACGCTGAGGAGCTGCAAGCAAGAGAGGTGAGTATGTGTTTTATTATTTTTATTGCAGCAGCAGCAGCAATGGCACAGCTTTCTATGGCACAGCTTTCTATGGTACATATATGGGGCAATAATGAACGGTGCAGAGCACTATATGGCACAGCTATGGGGCAATAATGAACGGTGCAGAGCACTATATGGCACAGCTATGGGGCAATAATGAACGGTGCAGAGCACTATATGGCACAGCTTTCTATGGCACATCCTATGGGGCAATAATGAACGGTGCAGAGCACTATATGGCACAGCTATGGGGCAATTATGAACTTTGCAGAGCACTATATGGTACAGCTATCGGGCAATAATAAACGGTGCAGAGCACTATATGGCACAGCTATGGGGTAATAATGAACGGCGCAGAGCACTATATGGCACAGCTATGGGGCAATAATAAATGGTGCAGAGCACTATATGGCACAGCTATGGGAAAATAATGAACGGTGCAGAGCACTATATGGCACAGCTATGGGGCAATAATGAACGGTGCAGAGCACTATATGGCACAGCTTTCTATGGTACAGCTACGGGGCAATAATGAATGGTGCAGAGCACTATATGGCACAGCTATGGGGCCATAATGAACGGTATGGAGCATCTAGTTTTATTTTTGAAATTCACCGGTAGCTGCTGCATTTTCCACCCTAGGCTTATACTCGAGTCAATAAGTTTTCCCAGTTTTTTGTGGCAAAATTAGGGGGGTCGGCTTATACTCGGGTCGGCTTATACTCGAGTATATACGGTACATTTTTACCACCAAAATGTTGTTTTAGCCCCAGAATAGTTTGCTGACTCCATATACAGAGCCCCTAATTGCTAGAAGAGCAGAATTCCCCCTCAAGTGTCCCCATTTGGGAAACTATACCCCTTGGGGAATTTATCTACAGGTGTAGTGATGATTTTGACTCCAAGAGTATCTTCCAGAAACAAATGTTTACGAGTGAAAAGTGCAAACTGCCGTTGTAGAGACAGTACGCTGTAGTGACCAGTACGTTGCACTCACCAGTACATTATGCCCAACCTGTGCTTCTGGAGGCATGCACCCATAAGTTAGGCAGGCTTTCATCGCTTCAGAAATGCCAAACATGGACGAAATATGTGGTTTAGGTACACTGTGGACGCAATATGTGGTTTAGGAACACGGTGGGGCTCAGAAGGGAGGGGGCATTTGGATTTGGGAGCACAGAATTTGCTGAATTTCTTTTGATGGGTGAGGAGCCATTTCGCTTTTCCAGAGCCTTTGTGCTGCCGGTAACAAGGAAGTCTCCTATATTTCCATTAACAGATGACAGACCTGAATGAGAATTTGCGTTTTTTGTGGATTGAGTTGAAGCGTTTATTGGGAACATTTACATAATGTTTGGGATCACATTTATCCAGCACTCTACGCTGAGCACTTACTTTGGGGCTTCCATATACACTCCCTGACAGAAGTTATGTCGCTTATCCATGTTATGTAAATAAAAGCTTATAACCTGACTCTAAATTCATCCATTAGTTGTATAAATTATTCTTTTGAAAGCTGAAACCCTCCAAAATGTGGTTTAGGTTAAGAAAATAAATTGGCATCAATGCAGATCTATTGATCAGTTAATGGACACAGAATGGTCAGATTTTGTCAAGACAAAAGTTTTGTCGCCTGGTCATATAATGCACCCCATCCTAGTTTCCATCCTCACCTGTGCTCAGTAAATGATCATTTAATTAGTGTGTGTGCATAAAAAGAAATCACCCAGCACCCCAGACCTTCACTTGAACTGCAGCTTGAGCTCTGACAACATGCCAAAAATCCACCCTGTGACCAAAGCATGGATTATCAAGAAGCTGAAAACCAGATCCACTGCAGAGGTGGCTGGCACCTTTAATGTGTCTCAGTGTCAAGTACAAAGAATTAAAAAAAGATTAGAAGAGACTGAAGATGTGTTTGACAAGCCCAGGTCTGGCAGACCCCGCAAGACAACTGCTCAGGAGGAACGTTTGTTGGTTAGAAAATCCAAAGCAAGCCCCTTTTCCACTGCAGCAGAGCTCCAACAGGCCTGGTCACCTCAAGTCTCTGTGTCAACTAGAACAGTTTGTAGGATTCTGTCTTGAAATGGCCTCCATGGTCGAATCAGTGCCCAGAAGCCAACACTAAACAAAAGGCAAATAAAAAAAGTGTGGCATTTGCAAAGTCCCACAGCCTGCTAAACAGATGGATGCTGGAAAAGTGGCAGAAGGTGGATTTCTCTGATGAATCCTCAGTAGAATTACACCACAGCTGCCACAAATACTGCAGGAGACCTACTGGAGCCCGTATGGATCCAAAATACACCCAGAAAACAGTTAAATTTGGTGGTGGAAAGATCATGGTCTGGGGTTACATTCAGTATGGGGGTGTGCCAAACATTTGCAAGGTGGAAGGCAATATCAATAGCCTAAAATATCTAGAAGTATTAGCTACCTCTTATATTCCAAATCATAAAAGGGGTCAAATTCTGCAGCAGGATGGTGCCCCATCTCATACATCCATCTCTACAACAAAGTTCCTCCAGGCAAAAAAGATCAAAGTGCTCAAGGACTCGCCAGTCCAGTCACCAGTAGTGTTGAGCATTCCGATACTGCAAATATCGGGTATCGGCCGATATTTGCTGTATCGGAATTCCGATACCGAGTTCAGATATTTTTGCGATATCGGAAATCGGAATCGGAAGTGTGCGGTGCGTATGGTTCCCAGGGTCTGGAGGAGAGGAGACTCACCTTCAGGCCCTGGGATCCATATTCATGTAAAAAATAAATAATAAAAATAAAACATATTGATATACTCACCCCTCCGGCGGACTCTGGCTCTTAGCGGTGCCTCCGTTCCTAAGAATGCAGAGTGAAAGACCTTCGATGACATCGCGGCTTGTGATTGGTCGCGTGAGCGGTCACATGAGCGGTCACGCGACCAATCACAAGCCGCGACGTCATCGAAGGTCCTTCACTCTGCATTCTTAGGAACGGAGGCAGACGCTTGGACCGGTGAGAGCCGGGGCCGTCGGAGGGGTGAGTATATCAATATTTTTTATTTTTATTCTTTATTTTATACATGAATATGGATCCCAGGGCCTGAAGGAGAGTTTCCTCTCCTTCAGACCCTGGTAACCATTCCGATATTTTGTGTCCCATTGATATGCATTGGTATCGGGTATCGGTATCGGCGAGATCCGATATTTTGCTGGTATCGGCCGATCCAATCCGATACCGATACCTTTGCATATCGGAAGGTATCGCTCAACACCAGTCACCAGACATGAACATCATTAAGCATGTTTGGGGTAGGATGAAAGAGGAAGCTTAGAAGACAAAACCAAAGAATCTAGGTGAACTCTGGGATGCTTGTAAGACTGCATTCTTTGCTGTTCCTGATGACTTCATTAATAAATTGTATGATTCATTGTTGAACTGCATGGATGCAGTTCTTCAAGCTCATGGAAGTCACACAAAATATTAAATATGACTCTAATAGCACCACAACTTCATTCACCAATGTTATGCAACATATATTTTTATTTTAAGTTAATTATTTGTTTGAATATCACATTACTTTCTGTGGGCGACAAAACTTTTGTCTTGCCAAAATGTGATCATTCTGTGTCCATTAACTGATCAATATTTCTGCATTGATGCCAATTTATTTTCTTAACCTAAACCACATTTCGGAGGGTTTCAGCTTTCAAAAGAATAATTTATACAAACAATGGATGAATTTAGAGACAGGTTATAAGCTTTTATTTACATAACATGGACAAGCAACATAACTTCTGTCAGGGAGTGTAAACATGATGCAGATGAAACCCCCTAGGGATCCATTCACTATGAGGCAGCAGAGTTACTATCGACTCCGTCTGGCCTTTGATCAGCGGTGTCCTTCATTTCAGAAGTACAGAAATCTGTGGCCGACAGCACTTTTATGCAATCCTAAAAAGACAAATTGCCAGATCACAGGTCAGATGTCATCCACATTGCCTCCATCTGCATCACTATAGGGAATCATCTGCCGGGGGTTCCGTCTGATTCATGTAGTTCAGAGATTTACACAGAAAACCTGGTGTAAGCGCTCAGCGCAGAGCGCAGGATAAATGTGCCCCGAGCCTTACTGCGATCTTTGGGAGGCAGAATGAAAAAATAAAGAGCATGTGAAAAATTGGTTTTATCTATTTTTTACGCCGTTCCTTGTGTGGTATAAGTGATTAAGCGACTTTATTGTTCGGGTGGGTGCGATTGCAGCAATACAATATTTATATTGGGTTTTTATGTTTGACAGCTGTCACACACTAAAAGAAGCATTTTGTTGCAAAAAATTGTTTTTATACCCCCACATTTTGAGAGCTATAATTTTAGCATATTTTGGCCCACAGAGTCATGTGAGGGCTTGTTTTCAGCAGGACCAGTTGACATTTTTATTGGTAACATTTTTGGGCACATGACATTTATTGCTCACTTTCTATTCCAATTTTAAGGAGGCAAAATGAACAAAAACCAGCAACATGGGAATTTCATTTGGGGTGGAGTTATGCCATTCCATGTGTGGTAAAATTGATAAGGCAGTTTTATTCTATATTCAATACGATTACAGGGATACCTCATTTATATCTTTTTTACATTTTGGCACTTTTATACAATAAAAACTATTTTATAGAAAAAATAATTATTTGTGCTTTGCTTTATTCTGAGAGCTATAACATTTTTATTTTTCCACTGATGGAGTAGTATGGCAGCTTGTTTTTTGCAGGACAAGATGATGTTTTCAGCAGAACCATGTTTATTTATATCCGTCTTTTTTATCGCGTTTTATTCCACTTTTTGTTTGGCAGTATGATGATAAAGCATTTTTATGGTGTTCACTAAAGGGGTTAACTAATGGGACAGTTTTATAGATCGAGTACCAAATATGTGCACTTTTATTGTTTATATATATATATTTTCATTCTAATATTTATTAAAAGATGTAATATATTTAGATTTTATTATTTTATTTTTTTTTTTTAAATACTTTTACAAGTGTTTTCATTTTTTTAAAACTTTTTTCTAACTTTTTACTTACCGTATATACTCGAGTATAAGCCGAGAATTTCAGCCCATTTTTTTAGGCTGAAATTGCCCCTCTCGGCTTATACTCGAGTCATACCCAGGGGTCGGCAGGGGAGGTGGAGCAGTAGCTGGGTAATCATACTCACCTGCTCCTGGCACAGTGCCTGGTTCCCCGGCGCCAGTAGCTTCTTCCTGTAGTGAGCGGTCACAACATGGTACCACTCATTACAGTAATGAATATGGACCCAACTCCACTCCCATAGGGGTGGAGCCGCATATTCATTGCTGTAATGAGCGGTACCATGTGACCGCTCAATACAGGAAGAAGCTGCTGGTGCCAGGGAACCAGGGACCACGCCAGGAGCAGGTGAGTATAACGCAGTGCGCGATATTCACCTGCTCCCCGTTCCACCACCGTCAGCCGCCGCTGCGTCTTCCCCATCCTCTGCAGTGACACTCAAGTCAGAGGGCGCGATGACGCGATTAGTGCACGCCGCCCTCTGCCTGAACAGTCAGTGCAGAGGATGGGGAAGACGCAGTGGCGGCCGGCGGTGGCAGTGGAATGGGGAGCAGTAGAGTATAGCAAGTGCCAGGGGCCTGAGCGACAAGAAGTGAGTATGTGATTTTTTTTTATCACGGTAACAGCATATGGGGCAAATATCTACATGGAGCATCTTATGGGCCATAATCAATGTTTGTGCAGCTTTATATTGGGCAAATGTCTACATAGAGCATCTTATGGGGCCATTATCAATGTTTGTGCAGCATTATATGGAGCAAATGTCTACATGGAGCATCTTATGGGGCATAATTAATGTTTGTGCAGCTTTATATGGGGCAAATATCTTTATGGAGCATCTTATGGGGCCATTATCAATGTTTGTGCAGCATTATATGGGGCAAATGTCTGTATGGAGCATCTTATGTGGCCATAATCTGCATTTGTGCAGCATTATATGGGGCAAATGTCTGTATGGAGCATCTTATGGGGCCATAATCCGCATTTGTGCAGCATTATATGGGGCATATTTTAATATGGAGCATCTTATGGGGCTCCTAATTCAATATGGATATTCAAAAACACTTAACCTATTGATGTCTCAATTAATTTAACTTGTATTGGTATCTATTTTTATTTTTGACATTTACAGGTAGCTGTTGCATTTTCCTCCCTAGGCTTATACTTGAGTCATTAAGTTTTCCCATTTTTTTTGTGGCAAAATTAGGGGTCTGTTATGACCTGGTGGTTAAGAGGCCACACTGATATGACCTGGTGGCTAAAACGCAACATGGGACGAGCTCTGAGGAGGTGGTATCTCTACTGACCGCAGTCCCTAATCCTAACAACAACACTAGTAATAGCCGTGGGATGTTCCTGACTCTCCCTAGATACCTCTTCACAGCCTAAGAATTAACTACCCCTAAAGAAGGAAATAGAAAGCTATCTTGCCTCAGAGAAAACCCCAAAAGGAAAGATAGCCCCCCACAAATATTGACTGTGAGTGGAGAGGGAAATGACATACACAGAAATGAAATCAGTTTACAGTAAAGGAGGCCATTACTAAACTAGATAGACAGAGAGAAAAGGATACTGTGCGGTCAGTATTAAAAACTACAAAAATCCACGCAGAGTTTACAAAAATGAACTCCACACCGACTCACGGTGTGGAGGGGCAAATCTGCTTCCCAGAGCTTCCAGCTAGCCTGAAAATGACATAGTGACAAGCTGGACAAAATGAGACATATTTGCAAAGCAATAGAGTCCAAAGCAAATGGACAAACAAGAACTAGCAGAAACTTATCTTTTGCTGACAAGGACAGGCCATATGAGAAATCCAAGGAGAGAACAAAATCCAACCTAAGACATTGACAGCTGGCATGAACTAAAGCCCAGAGCAGGTTTAAATAACAAACCCAGGCAAGGCGATCAGTGGAGGCAGCTGCTACAGCCAGCTAAAGGAGCAGCAGTACCACTCGAAACCACCAGAGGGAGCCCAAGGGCAGAACTCACAAAAATACCATTAGCAACCACAGGAGGGAGCTCCAGAACGGAATTCACAACAGGGGTCTCGGCTTATACTCGGGTCGGCTTATACTCGAGTATATACAGTAGTTCCACTATAGGACAATCATATTTTGCAGGCTGATCGCTTCTATAGCATGGGGATACAGCGGCATGCTGTAGAAACTGTCGGCTCTGTACTGACAGACAAACTTGCTCATCATGCGCTGGGCATAATCAGCAAGTTTCCTAGGTCTGGTGACCTGAATATCGTCATGACGACAATGTGTCACAATGGCAACGATCAGGACTTTGCGTCACGCCGAGAGGTCTCCGATCCAAAGGCAGTGGGGCTGTTATCCCTCTGCCAGCTTCCGGAATGCTGCAATCATGTTCAATTGTGGCTTTTCAGGAGTTAAAGTGCCAGGAGCGGTCTGTGACGGCTCCTCGCCCTTAGTGCTGGGTGTCAGCTGTCAGAATATGCTGACTCCCGGCAGCGATTGTGCACGTGGGTGATCACATGGATGTAATAATCCGTGCCTGGTCAAATAGGCTCAGGGCGCATGGATGGATTGTTTCGTCTGATGTCAGAAAGGGGTTAATGATTACTGCAGTCTCAAAAAATGTTTCTCTGCTATGACAGGCATCTTTAGCATTTAGAAGCTCACTAGAGAATAGCGAAACTTTTGAGATGTGTTTGTAAGGTTTGAAGAATTTTTGCCTCATGGTCATCCCATTATATAGATTCCCATTAAAGAGGTGACTGTATTCCCTGCCTCTGCCTTTATAGAGGCTATGATTATCACCCCTTATTGACTGTGCTATACCATGTGATGTGATAGCTGTAAGTTATTATGGACAAGACCCCAGTCATATGAACCATTTGTGGCTCATGCAATCTTCAAAAAATGTGTAAAATGTGTTCATTTATGCCAATTCATTCAAATTCAATCTCAAATTGTTGAGATTTCTTGTGTTCAATGAACTCCTAAAAATTCAACATGGATTCAATTTGCATAAAATTGATTCGTTCATCTCTATAAAGCACCCTTTGACTGTTATGACCTGCTGCAAGTGTTGTGCATAGTCAGGCATTAAAGGCTATTTATTCCCATCTTCTAGATCATATCTGAATATGTAGTAGGTGTAATAATAATAATACTAGCAAATACCTCCAATTAGGTATGTAGTTGGAGTTATTGGCTAATATTATTACTAGACCTACTACATATTGGATTTTGGAGCTGGAAATACCCCTTTAACTTCTGGAAGTGTTCCTAATTCAGCAGTACTTCTGGACCATTCCTAATGGGCAATGACCTGCTTGTACATATTGTTGTCACATGTCAGATATTTTTCTTTTACAAAATTGGTTTAATAAAGCATCCATAAGGCAGTAACACCTTTCCCATGTTAGGATTTCTAACCAAGAACTATCTTACCTTCTTAGTTCAGTTCTTGTCATTTGGATACCTCCTCTTGTTAAAACGCAATATGGGTTTGTATTTTAAACTGTCTACATCCACATAGCCATATTTCTAAATAAAAAGAAAAGTTTTCCTGCTGTGCTCTGGTTTGATTTAGTTCTATTTTGGAATGAAATAATTGGACCTGAAATAAGCAAAAATATAATTTTTAAGAACACTGATTTTTTTTTAAAGCAGGAGAAAAAAATGAAACTTCAACACATGTACTTCAACATTTTCTAAAACGTTTTATTCATCTGAGTGTCATAATTTTGCAAATTATCCCACTGTATCCTGTCAACTTCAGCTGGAACCTGTACTGTTATTTGTCAAGTGATTGATTGCAGTGCTACTCAGTTGCCAACAGAGGTTTCAGCAGCAACCTTATAATATATAAAAATATATTTAAAAAACTTCACAGAATAGCACAATTTTCATTTTTTTCACCAGAAATGTTACTTTATTCTGGGAGATGAAAACAACTAAAGTAACAATTATAGATGAAGCTTCAGGAATGTAAAGTGTTAGGTTTTTAAATGAGACTTTGCCATAAAGACAAGAATGCAATTAACACATTTAAAAGCATAAAATGTAAGTAAAAAAATGAGATTGCTTGCTTTGTCTTTTGTGCAAAAAGATAGCAGTTATCCTGTGAACAGTGTGCTTTCATTTAAATGATATTTTTGAATTGTTACTTATACAATGAACATCAGTAATACTAGTGTTTTAGAATCTGTACAATTATGTTGTTTGCAAAATTGACTTTATGGTAAGAACTAGTGTAAATGTTTAAATAGTATGATCTTACCCAAAATTTCAATAGGTATGTCAAAAAAGTTTTTTGACAGTCTCTAACATTTTAGGTGAGCCACATGGTAAAAATGCAAACTCTATCTGTAGGAAAGACATGGCTACATTCTTTTGCCTCATTCTCTCTTCAAGTTTTTTTGTCAGTATATTATCAGTATTTGTAAGCAGTCTTCTTGTTTGTAGGTTCTAGTCTCATTTTTAGCTTTCAAAATAGGAGACAAATTATTGACCAAATGCTGATGTGTGAATATGGCCTTACAGAGGTTGATCAATATCATATGTTTTAAGGCTTTAAAGACACTATCCAACAGGCTTATATTTTGTGATCTTATACTAAGTTCTTTTTCGCACATCATTATTTGTCCTCCAGGTGTGTTCAATTTTATTCACGAACACTAACTGCACATTGACACATTATATTCAGTGGGATTATTCACATGTCAAGTTTTTTTGGTCACGTGTCCTTCTATGGTCCGTTTTGAGAAGTGAACTTGTTCATTTCACTGAAAAAGTCAGTGAAAAAAAGAAAAATGGAGAGAATACTGGTATTTTTCACTGACTAACTGGTGTCAGCTTGGGAAACGTGTATCATTATTTTTTTTTGCAGAAGAGAAAAACAAATGACAAAAGATGGTCAAAGTATACACACGTACCAAAAACAGGTGACAGCAGATCTAGCACGCTGACGAAAAACATTTTTTGGTGGTTGTGAAAAAATCACTTATATGTGAAGAAGGCACTTTAACATCTAAAAGTATTATAACACCTACACGCCATACTGTACATTATTTGATTTATAATTTCAAAATAATGTAACCCATACTTTATTTCATATTGTGTCCTTGCAGAACAGGAACTGATTCATATTTCTGCTATTTCACAGCTTACTGCATTTTCTTGTTATATATATATAGATTGAGTCCTCTAGAGTAATGGATAATTTACATGAGAAATAAGTACTATACAGGCTCGAATTACACCTTTGAAATAAAATAAATAAATTGACTTTTTAATAAAATGCCTTAGGGAAAGAATTGCGGGCTTTTCCTTCATTTCATTTTAAGGATATAACTTATCCATTGTATTGGTTGTTTCCTGGTCTTTGTAATGGCTTTTTAAAGAAACAAATAAATACTTTAGTCCTGATTTTTTCTGGCATCTGTAATTACAGTAAAGATGGTACTCAAAATGCTAATTTACTAGAATTCTTAGAAAATCCTCAAAAAGTTAATGTCTGATGCAATAAGATTCTTCCCAGCATAGAAAAGTAAGCCTAAGCGTGGGAGAAAAGATGGACTTCTTTGTTGCAATCTACAGATCCGTTCAGACATAATTGTGCTTGTTACATGTGAACAAATTTATTTCAGTGAATTGATTTCTTCTTGAATTTTACAATAATCCATATTCTCTAGAATACGGATTTTTTGCAATTAGCTTTGCACAAATTTGGCAAAATACTGGCCAGTTGCTGCCATTGTGCAGAACCATAGAGAGTCAGGGAAACTGTTTTTTAAAAATGGTAATGCTGCAGCAGTGCCATATCGTGACACCTACACCAGGGGGTGCTGGAGAGGGAAGATAGGTTGCACACACGACATAACACTACAGAGCGGCAGCGCAGGCACCACTAGGTGGCAAAAGAGTGTTGAGACAAGCCAGGTCAGGAACGGACAGGAGACACAGTACCAGGGGAAACAGCAATACACATGGTCAGATACAAGCCAAAGAAATCGGAGCCAGTCAGGAGCAGAGATGCCTGAGATGTGAGACAGGAAAACAGGTCAGAGGACAAGCCGGGTCAGATACCAATGTCAGAGCACAGGGAGCCCACAGCAAGAGGAGGGGGGAAGACAGGAATGGGAAGGCAATGGAACTGAGTAAATGGGCAGAGGACAAATGAGGCTGTAAAGGGGTCAATTGCTCAAGTCGGGAGCAAGAACTATAGCTCTATAGCTGACACTGCCTGCAGGCAGCCATGGGCTGAAATAGCAAAACAGATCCCAAAACGAGGCAAAGAAGGTTAACCCCCGCATGACCAGACCAGGTAGAGAATAGCAAGAAACAAACTTAGACAGGATCATGACAAAAATAAGCCTCACCTGAAGAGTTCACCTATCCTGCCATGCCCACAACCCATTGTCTAATCTTCAGTACCTCTTCTTTTCCCCTTCCCCCTTCTCACATTCTCTTCTCCCTCTTCAATCAAGGCTGCAGCTTCCAGCTATACTAGCCTCAGACGTCACAGCACACTGTACGCTGTGCAGTTACTTGATGTGCATCTCTCGTGTGATGTCCAAGCTGCAGGCTGGATTGAAGAAGCCAAAGAGAATAGGTGTGAAAGGGAAAAGGGGAAAAGGTGAGGCACCCAGGACAGTATTTCAGGCTACGATGATATCGAGACAGGTGAGTGGTGAGGGGAGTATTATTTATTTATTTTTCTTACAATCTGCATTTATTATATTCTGGGATCTTGGCAGACTCCAGAGCATAATAAGGAACATTCAATTTGCAGAGAATTTTGGCAAATTTGATCATCTCTAGTGCTCACAAACAGGAATGAGGGGACCCATGGATGGTTGGGTTCGAACGAACTAGAGTTAAAATCTCCATTCGGTATCCAAACATGACACGAACTGGACCCCAATCCCGAACCCAAAGAGAAGTCAATGGCAACCCAAACTTCGGTGTTATAAAATGGTCATAGTAAGGGGTAAGGGGCCACGAAAGGAAGCTAAATGCGGGTAAGCAGGTAGTGCCCCGCAAACAAATGTATATTGGGAAAATACTTTAAGTAACAGAAAATAAAATCATAATAATGTTGAATCAGCAGGTGGAGGTCGAAGTGGAGGAGGAGGTTGATGGGGTAGATGAAAGAGGCAAGGGAGGACTAATCCAACAGTGGTATTTTTTTTTCTTTTATTCAGTGTTTGTTTTTTCTTTATGGAATTGACTTAAAACAACCTAGAATTAACAAAAATAAAACTAGCAAAGTAGAATCAGGAGGCGTAGGTCCAAGTGGACAAAGAGGTGGATATGACGGTATAGATGGAAAAGGCAAGGGTGGAGTAATCCAACACAATTTCTTTGTATTTTTTCTTAGTCTTTTTTAATTTTTTTAAGGAGCTGGCTTAAAATAACCAAGAATTGACAAAACTAAAACTAGTACTCTAGAGCCAGGAGACACAGGTCCAAGGCGGAGAAAGAGGTGAACGTGGTGGTATAGGTGGAAGAGGTAAGGTAGGAGTAATGGAACACTATTTGTGTTTTTTCTGGAGGTGGAGGTCCAACTGGAAGAGGAGGTTAAGGAAAAAGGACATGGCAGTGTGGATGCAAGAGATGGAGGAGTAGGTAGCCAACGCAGTATTTTTGTTTATTTGGGAAGGAGGCACTCAAAGAAAACAAATGGCAAATAGAGTTGAATACTGGCTGGGTAGGACTGGTATAGTAGTCTAGTCATCGAAAGATATAGATAAGTCCTGTGTTATCCACAACTGGCTCATTTTACGGAATGTTAGCTTCCCCACATTGAATGTGGACATCCTGATGCTCTTGTCTGTAATCACATCCCCTGCCATACTAAACACACATTCTGACAGGCCAGCACCTCCATGACATAAAGGGCAAGCTCAGGCCTTGTGTCAAATTTGAAGACTGAGAAATTAAGTGGGGCAGACCCATATAGAGATGTGTGGACAAGTACTCTACCACCATGTAGTTGTAATGCTGCCCCCAGCTAATACGAACTGCATTAGATGGTGGTGCCAGATGTTGTGGCGTGCTCATAAATTTCTGCCACATTTCGGCCATGCTAACCCTGCCTTCCGGGGTGGTTGCAGTGCCCAAGCTGTGTTGGTGGCTTCCTCCTTCATCAGTAGTTTCTCTACCAGCATGTGTTTTTAGCTTTTATTCACGCATTTTGCCATCTCACTCTGGTGATGGAAATAAAGATGGTATATTGTCATGACCATCATGATTAAGGGAGCTTAGTCTCCAGAAACGCGTTGAGATTCACACCCACATGGTTTGTGCTGAAGTTTGTACCCTCTATGTTACAAGTTTGTGAATAAAGAAATTTTATCTTCACGGATTCGGTGGAGCTGGACATTTTTCTTCTTTTGGACTTTATACGTTTGGATACAGCGGGTCCCTGCTCCGAAACCTCAACTAATGCATCACTGGTGAGCTGGTTTATTTTTCTTTTCTTTAAAGATTTCCATGACAGCCCTCATATATCTGCATGCTCCAAGTTTGGTCATTGTATGCCGGAGGACCAATTTTTTTTGCTGTCTGTTACTCTAATTATATACAGCACAATTTGGCATTTTTTAAAAAAACAGGCCACTATTTGCCAGTGTGGTATTTCCGTGACAGCCCTCATATATCTGCGTGCTCCAAGTTTGGTCATTGTAGCCCGGAGTACCACTTTTATTGCTGTCTGTTACTCTAATTATATACAGCACAATTTAGCATAAAAAATTTAAAAAGGCCACATTTTTGCCAGTGTGGTATTTCCGTGACAGCCCTCATATATCTGCATGCTCCAAGTTTGGGCATTGTAGGCAGGTGTACCCCTTTTTGGCTGTCTGTTACTCTACTTATATACAGCACTAATTTGCATAAATTATCTTCACAAAAAAGCCCCCCAAAATTGAATACTGTCTGTTATGTCAGGCTGAGGCCTGCCTGGTGTTTGGGTTTGAAAAATCGTATATTTGCAGGCATACTGATCAGATATTATTTCGCTACTAATAAATATATTTGTGTTGAGCATTTGAAATAGTGCAGTAGTCCATTTAAAATTGGCAAGGCAAGGGATAGGGAAGTGGACGTGATGATGATGGTGCATGCAGAGGACGAGGCCGTGGTCGTGAAAGTGGGCAACAACAAAGACCCACATCTTCTCGCTCAACCTTCCTGTCCCAGTTTCTAGGGGACCGGAGCACACCACTATTGAAGCCAGTGCAGTGTGAAATGGTTGTTGGTTGGATAGCGGATAATGCTTCCAGTCACTTAGCCAGCACCACCACCACCATGTCTTCCACATGGTCAAGTCTGAGTAGCTGTGAGTGTGGCCCGGATATTCCTCACCCTGATCCTCCTTTCTTTACCATGCCGAGTGCCCTGAGACAACTGATCCCACACTTGGACACTCTGAAGAGTTGTTCCGTTTTCCTTTTCAAGATTCAAAACTATTGGCCGGTCAACTTGAAGTGGGGACAGATGAAATCGCATGTAGAGATGCCCAAAACTTTGACCAGCCCCGGTCACGCAAAGGCGATGATGGGAAAGTGTCAGAAGAGGTGGACGATGATGAGACACAATTGCCAGACAGTCAGGAGGAGGAGCAGGGTGCGGATGTGGAAGACAAGGTGGTGGATGACTATGTGACTGACCCAACCTGGCAGGAGGACATGCAGAGCGAGGGCAGCAGCACACATAGGGAAGGAGGCATATCACCCCAACAGGCAGGAAAAAGCAGTGTGGTGGCCACAGACAGAAGGCGTGCAACCGTTCCCCATAACACCAACATGAGGGAAGTTGCCATTCCAACTGTTAGATCTTCCTGAGTCTGGTTATTTTTCAAAGACTCTGCTGATAACCCCAAACAGGCCATTTGCAGCACCTGCCATGCCCACATCAGCAGGGGTAGCAAAACAACCAGCCTGACCACCACCAGCATGATCAGGCACATGACAGCAAAGCACCCGACTTTGTGGGCCGAACCCCAGGCTCCAGGACCACTGCCTGAAGGTCATTCCACTGCTTTTTCCACTGTTTTGTGCAGAAGCCAATCCCCAATACACCGTGCATGTGAAATTGCCTCTAGCCCTGCAGCTGTTGTGGCCCACAGTCAAGCAGCACCTTCATCAAGCTCGTCCACGCCCTTGTCCCAGCACAGCCTTCAGTTGTCTATAACCCAGTCTTTGGAATGCAAGCGGAAATACCCAGCCAACGCCCCACAGGCCACAGTCCTAAATTCTAATATTTCTCTTCTGCTTGTGCTAGAAATGCTGCCTTTTAGGCTCGTTGAGATGGAAGCTTTATGCAACCTGATAGCGGCGGCCGTCCCAAAGTTCTCGGTCCCCAGTCGCCACTATTTCTCCTGGTGTGCTGTACTGGCATTACACCAGCATGTGTCACGCAACATTACCCGTGCCCTCAACAATGCTGTTACAGGGAAAGTCCACCTAACCACAGACACATGGACAAGTGCTTGTGGGCAGGGACGGTACATCTCACTGACGGCACACTGGGTTAACATAGTGGAAGCCAGGACCCAGTAGGACCTTGGGATGGAACACATCCTCCCCACACCGAGAATTGCTGGCCCTACGTCAATCAGGGTTGCCCCCACAGTTTACAGCTCCTGCAGCTCCTCCTCCTCTTCATCCTCCATCTCTGAAATCAACACATCAGTCAGAAGCTGGAAGCACTGCAGCACTGCCTCTGCCAGGCGTCAACAGGCTGTGCTGAAGCTAATCTCCACAGGTGACAAATTGCACAATGCAGAAGAGTTGTGGACAGCACAGAAAGAGCAGTCAGATGTTTGGATGACACCGCTGAACCTACAGCCAGGCATGGTCATGTGTGACAATGGCCGTAACCTGGTGGTGGCTCTGAGGCAAGGTGAGCTCACACACGTACCTTGCTTGGCCCATGTGCTTAACCTCGTGGTTCAACATTTTCTGAAAAGCTACGCGGAGCTCCTAGATCTGCTATTGAAAGTACGCCATCTGTCTGCCCAATTTAGAACGTCAGCTACAGCTTCAGCCACCCTTGCCGTGATTCAGCAGCGTTTGCAGCTTCCAGTTCACCGGCTGGTGTGTGATGTCCCCACGTGCTGGAACTCTATGCTGCATATGTTGGAAAGGATTTGTGAGCAGCAGAGGGCAGTTGTTGACTACCAACATCAACAAGGCCGTCGATATACAGTTCAGACTCCACACATAAGACCTCAGGAGTGGACATGGATGTCCGACATATGTACCATCCTCCAAAACTTTGAGAACTGCACCAAGATGGTGAGCAGCGATGACGCCATAATTAGCATCATCATCCCGCTTCTCAGCATTCTGAAAACCTCTCTGCTCACAATCAAGCAGGATGTATTGCAGGTGGAGCACGAGGACATGGAGCATGGAAACATATAGGGGGACTACACTCAGCCCAGTCTCATGTCTTCTCAATGTGTATTGGTAGTCAATGAGGAGGAGGAGGAAGAACAGGAGCTAATTTCATGTGCTATATATGGTACTACAAACACAGCTGTAATACTGTTTGTTCAATGGGGATGGCCTGAGGACAGGGAGAGGAGGAGGACAGCATGGTCAGTCGTCCTGTTGGTGAGGACACGGAAGTCTTTCCTGTTAGCAGTCTGGCACACATGGCTGACTTTATGTTGCGCTGCGTTTCACGTGACCCTCGCTTTATAAAAATTTTGGGTGACACTAATTACTGGTTGGTGACACTTCTAGACCCACGCTACAAGGAGAACTTTCAGTCTCTTCTAACAGAGGCAGAGAGGTGTACTAAAATGTTGCTGTACCAGAGGGCCCTTGTAGCGGAATTACTTAGAAAATTCCCATGTGAGAACGCTGGCAGCAGATGTCAGAGTTTGTCGTACAACCAAGGAGTCCAAGCGAGAGAGACAGAAGTACAATGCAGCTCAGGCAGGGGAACAATGGCAAAGTTCTGGGACAGTTTTCTCAGACCATCCCATCGTGACTGCACAGAGGCAAGAGGTGCTGTCACAAGAAGTGCAATGTTTGGGAAGATGGTGAGGGAGTACCTTGCAGATCGTACAAATGTCCTCCGGGATTCCTCTGTGCCTTTTAATTATTGGGTATCCAAGCTGGACACGAGGCATGAAATGAACTGGCTCTCTACGCCTTGGAGATCCTGACCTGCCCTGCTGCGAGCATTCTGTCAGAGCGGGATTTTAGTGCCGCTGGTGGAATTATAACAGATAAGCACATCCGCCTGTCAACTGAAAATACTGAAAGGCTGACTCTTTTAACCCCTTCGCGACACCCGCCGTACTAGTACGGCGCTGCCGGCACTGCATTTGTGCCAGCCGCAGTACTAGTACGGCGGGCAAATCACCGCGGTCTCGCGCTGAGCGCCGCGGTGATCGGGTGCGGGTGTCAGCTGACACCCCGCAGCAATGCCCACAATCGGCGCTATCGCCGATCGCGGGCATTTAACCCCTCTGATGCCGCTGTCAATAGTGACAGCGGCATAAAGGGGGATCGCGCAGGGACGGGGGCTGATATCGCGCTGCTCCGGTGACCTGGAAGGAGTCCCCGGATCCAAGATGGCCGCGGGACTCCTTCCGGGTCATGAGATGACCCTGCTTGCCGGCGCCTGCTGAGAGCTGCTGAGAGCAGGTGCCGGCAAGCCTCTGTAACGTGCCTCTAAGATCGGTGATCTGACAGAGTGCTGTGTGCTGTGCGCACTGTCAGATCACCGATCTGTGATGTCCCCCCCTGGGACAAAGTAAAAAAGTTTTAAAAAAAATGTCCAAATGTGGAAAAAAAAAAAAAAAGGCAAAAAAGAACGCTTTATTCTCATACCACCAAACAAAAAGTGGAATAACACGCGATCAAAAAGACGGATATAAATAACCATGGTACCGCTGAAAACGTCATCTTGTCCTGCAAAAAAAAGCTGCCATACAGCATCATCAGCAGAAAAATAAAAAAGTTATAGCTCTCAGAATAAAGCGATGCAAAAACAATTATTTTTTTATATAAAATAGTTTTTATTGTGTAAAAGCGCCAAAACATAAAAAAATTACATAAATGAGGTATCGCTGTAATCGTACTGACCCGAAGAATAAAACTGCTTTATCCTTTTTACCAAACGCGGAACGGTATAAACGCCCCCCCTAAAAGAATTTAAGGAATTACTGGTTTTTGTTCATTCCGCCTCCCAAAAATCGGAATAAAAAGCGATCAAAAAATGTCATGTGCCCGAAAATGGTACCAATAAAAACGTCAACTCGTCCCACAAAAAAAAAGATCTCACATGACTCTGTGAGCCAAAATATGGATAAATTATAGCTCTCAAAATGTGGTGATGCAAAAACTATTTTTTGCAATAAAAAGCGTCTTTTAGTGTGTGATGGCTGCCAACCATAAAAATCCGACCAAAAAATGCTATAAAAGTAAATCAAATCAAATCCCCCTTCATCACCCCCTTAGTTAGGGAAAAATAATAAAATTTAAAAAAATATATTTATTTCCATTTTCCCGTTAGGCTACTTTCACACTAGCATCGGTACGGGGCCGTCACGCTGCGTCAGGCAAGCGCCGCACAACGGGGGCAGCGGATGCTGTTTTTCCACGCATCCGCTGCCCCATTGTGAGGTGCGGGGAGGTGGGGGCGGAGTTACAGCCGCGCATGCGTGGTCGGAAATGGTGGACCGTCGGCACAAAAAAAGTTACATGTAACGTTTTTTGCTGCTGGCGGTCCGCCACAACACGACGCAACCGTCGCACGACGGTTGCGACGTGTGTCAATACGTCGCAAATTCGCAATGCGTCGCTAATGTTAGTCTATGGGGAAAAAACGCATCCTGCAGATGACTTTGCAGGATGCGTTTATTCGCCAAAACGACGCATTGCGACGTATGCAAAAAAACGCTAGTGTGAAAGTAGCGCTAGGGTTAGGACCAGGGGTAGGGTTGGGGTTAGGGCTAGGGTTAGGGCTGGGGTTAGGGTTGGGGTTAGGGTTTCAGTTAGAATTGGGGAGTTTTCACTGTTTAGGCACATCAGGAGCTCTCCAAACGCGACATGGCATCCGATCTCAATCCCAGCCAATTCTGCTTTGAAAAACTAAAACAGTGCTCCTTCCCTTCCGAGTTCTCCTGTGCGCCCAAACAGTGGTTGCCCCCAACATATGGGGTATCAGCGTTCTCAGGACAAGTTGGACAACAACTTTTGTGGTCCAATTTGTCCTGTTACCCTTGGGAAAATAAAAACGTGGGGGCTAAAATATCAGTTTCGTGGAAAAAAAAATATTTTTTATTTTCACGGCTCTGCATGATAAACTGTAGTGAAACACTTGTTGGTTCAAAGTTCTCACAACACATCTAGATAAGTTTCTTGGGGGGTCTAGTTTCCAATATGGGGTCACTTGTGGGGGGTTTCTACTGCTTAGGTACATCAGGGGCTCTGCAAATGCAACATGACACCTGCAGACCAATCAATCTAAGTCTGCAATTCAAACGGCACTCCTTCCCTTCCGAGCTCTGCCGTGCGCCCAAACAGTGGTTCCCCCCCCCATATTTGGGGTATCAGCGTACTCAGGACAAATTGGACAATAACTTTTGTGGTCCAATTTCTCCTGTTACCCTTGGGAAAAAAAAATTGCGGGCTAAAACATCATTTTGTGGAAAGAAAAAATGATTTTTTAATTTTCACAGCGCTACATTCTAAACTTTAGTGCAACAATTGGGGGTTAAAAGTGCTCACCACACATCTAGATAAGTTCCTTAGGGGGTCTTCTTTCCAAAATGGTGTCATTTGTGAGGGTTTCCACTGTTTAGGCACGTCAGGCGCTCTCCAAACACGACATGGGTTCCGATCTCAATTCCAGCCAATTTTGCATTGAAAAGTCAAATGGCGCTCCTCCCTTCCACGCTCTGCCATGCGCTCAAACAGTGGTTTATCCCCATATATGAAGTATGAGCGTACTCAGGACAAATTGGACAACAAATGTTGGGGTCCAATTTATCCTGTTACCCTTGGGAAAATAAAAAATTTGGGTTAAAAAATCATTTTTTTGTGAAAATTAATATGAATTTTTTTTTTACGGCTCTACATTATAAACTTCTGTGAAGCACTTGGAGGTTCAAAGTGCTCACCACACATCTAGATTAGTTCCTTAGAGGGTCTACTTTCCAAAATGGTGTCACTTGTGGGGGGTTTCCACTGTTTAGGCACATCAGGGGCTCTCCAATTGCGACATGGGTTCCGATCTCAATTCCAGCAAATCTTGCATTGAAAAGTCAAATGGCGCTCCTTCCCTTCCGAGCTCTGCCATGTGCCCAATCAATGGTTTACCCCAACATGTGGGGTATCGGCGTACTCAGGACCAATTGTACAACGACTTTTTTGTCCAATTTCTCCTGTTACCCTTGGTAAAATAAAACAAATTGGATCTGAAGTAAAAATTTTGTGAAAAAAAAGTTAAATGTTCAATTTTTTTTAAACATTCCAAAAATTCCTGTGAAGCACCTGAAGGGTTAATAAACTTTTTGAATGTGGTTTTGAGTACCTTGAGGGGTGCAATTTTTAGAATGGTGTCACTTTTGGGCATTTTCTGTCATATAGACCCCTCAAAGTCACTTCAAGTGTGAGGTGGTCCGTAAAAAAAATGGTTTTGCAAATTTTGTTGCAAAAATGAGAAATCGCTGGTCAACTTTTAACCCTTATAACTACCTAACAAAAAAAATTATGTTTCCAAAATTGTGCTGATGTAAAGCAGACATGTGTGAAATGTTGTTTATTAACTATATTATGAGATATAACTCTCTAATTTAAGGGCATAAAAACTAAAAGTTTGAAAATTGCTAAATTTTCATAATTTTCAACAAATTTTTGTTTTTTTCACAAATAAATGCAAGTCATATCGAAGAATTTTTACCACTATCATGAAGTACAATATGTCACGAGAAAACAATGTCAGAATCACCAGGATCCGTTGAAGCGTTTTAGAGTTATGACCTCATAAAGTGACAGTGGTCAGAATTCTAAAAATTGGCCGTGTCACTTAGGTGAAAACAGGCTTCGGGGTGAAGGGGTTAAAAATGAACAAGGGCTGAATTGGGAAAGACTTCTGTACACCATCAAGTAAACACAGCAAAATATAACCTCATATACATTCTCTCTTTTGGGGAGGTGTACTCTCATGCACCTCTTCACAACCACACAGGGGTATACGTTTCCAGATCTGGTCTGTTTGCTGTTATCCTCCTCCTTATCCTCATCCTCATCATCCAGAACCACTAAATGACCAGGGTGAACATGCTCTGTACTGTTATATGCCGGTGCATTTTGGGCAAGGGGGCTGTGATGGCACTATTTTAATTTGTAAAAAAAGGATCCCACATTGGGGAATTGGGCATCACATTACATTGGGCCTACTTCTTAATTCTGTCTCCTGCAATGTGTCCTTTAACTGACACTAGATCACCAGGGTGAATGTGCTCTGTATGGTGAATTTTGGGCAGGGGGGCTGTGATGGCACTATTTCATTTAGTAAAGAAAGGACCCCACATTGGGGAGTTGGGCATGACAATACATGGGGCCTACTTCTTAATTCTGTCTCCTGCAATCTGTCCTTTAACTGTCACTAGATAACCAGGGTGAATGTACTCTGTATGGTGCCTTTTTTGGCAAGGGGGTTGTGATGGCACTATTTTATTTTGTAAAAAAAGGACCCCACATTGGGCATGACATTACATTGAGCCTATTGTTAGGTGTCCAGTTTCCGCCGCTGCCCAGGGGGATCACTCCCTGACGAAGCAACGTGTGAAGCGCGCACTGGAGTGAGGGGCAGCAATGGCACTACGTGGGAAATGAATCCTGGTTAGTATATGGACATATACAGTCATATGAAAAAGTTTGGGCACCCCTATTAATCTTAAGCTTAATGTTTTATAAAAATTGTTTTTTTTGCAACAGCTATTTCAGTTTCATATATCTAATAACTGTTGGACACAGTAATGTTTCTGCCTTGAAATGAGGTTTATTGTACTAACAGAAAATGTGCAATCTGCATTCAAACAAAATTTGACAGGTGCATAAGTATGGGCACCCTTATCATTTTCTTGTTTTAAATACTCCTACCTAATTTTACTGACTTACTAAAGCACTTTTTTTGGTTTTGTAACCTCATTGAGCTTTGAACTTCATAGCTAGGTGTATGCAATCATGAGAAAAGCTACTTAAGTGGCCACTTGCAAGTTGTTCTCCTGTTTGAATCTCCTCTGTCAAATGATCGGAAAACAAAGATTATTCAACATAGTTGTTCAGGGGAAGGATACAAAAAGTTGTCTAAGAGATTTAACCTGTCAATTTCCACTGTGAGGAACATAGTAAGAGATCAGTCAAGGACAATCCTCAGTCCACCTCCAGAGAGCTGCAGCATCAACTTGCTGCAGATGGTGTCACTGTGCATCGGTCAACTATACAACGCACTTTGCACAAGGAGAAGCTGTATGGGAGAGTGATGCGAAAGAAGCCATTTCTGCAAGCACGCCACAAACAGAGTCGGCTGAGGTATGCAAACGCACATTTGGAGAAGCCAATTTCTTTTTGGAAGAAGGTCCTGTGGACTGATAAAACCAAGATTGAGTTGTTTGGTAATACAAAAAGGCGTTATGCATGGTTGTATAGCTGACCGATGCACAGTGACACCATCTGCAGCAAGTTGATGCTGCAGCTCTCTGGAGGTGGTCTGAGGATTGTCCTTGACTGATCTCACCATTCTTCTTCTCTGCCTTTCTGATGTTTTTCTTGGCCTGCCACTTCTGGCCTTAACAAGAACTGTACCTGTGTTCTTCCATTTCCTTACTATGTTCCTCACAGTGGAAATTGACAGGTTAAACCTCTGAGACAGCTTTTTGTATCCTTCCCCTGAACAACTATGTTGAATAATCTTTGTTTTCAGATCATTTGACAGTTATTTTGAGGAGCCCATGATGCCACTCTTCAGAGGAGATTCAAACAGGAGAACAACTTGCAAGTGGCCACTTTAAGTAGCTTTTCTCATGATTGCATACACCTGGCTATGAAGTTCAAAGCTCAATGAGGTTACAAAACCAAAAAAGTGCTTTAGTAAGTCAGTAAAAAGTAGGTAGGAGTACTTAAAACAAGAAAATGATAAGGGTGCCCATACTTATGCACCTGTCAAATTTTGTTTGAATGCAGATTGTACATTTTCTGTTAGTACAATAAACCTCATTTCAAGGCAGAAACATTACTGTGTCCAACAGGTATTAGATATATGAAACTGAAATAGCTGTTGCAAAAAAAACAATTTTTATAAAACATTAAGCTTAAGATTAATAGGGGTGCCCAAACTTTTTCATATGACTGTACATTATATATTTGTAACTCCTTTGCTAAAAATCATTGCATATGACTTGCACTTTTGCTCTTTATGATATGTTTGGAGTTATATGTACCTTACTACATATGCACTAAAAGTATTTCATTTATTTATTTCTTGGTACTACCAGGACTTAATATATATATAGCACTTTATTGACTATTTAGTCTTGATAGATAAATGAGATTGTTAGCATGATATGTGTGTTTCCCTACTTACCAGGACTAACTGGATTTACATAGTACCTTATTGATTATTATAAATCAAATTTGATTACATATGGTGATCTGCTCTCCTTGTGTTTAGATTTGTTATATATGTTTTTTATCATGTTTTTGTGTAAATTTGGATTGGTGTCTTTAATAAAATTATTTATATTATGAAGACAATATGGTCAATTATGTGGTTATTATGGTTTTAGTTATTCAAGTGGTTTTTTTTGTATAAGATTTTGTCATCTACTTGAATTTGATTTAATTATATTAGTAATAGGTTACTTTTGCTCCTATATTTTTTGGTCTAAAAAAAATGACATTACATTGGGCCTACTTCTTAATTCTGTCTCCTGCAATCTGTCCTTTAACGGTCACTAGATCACCAGGATGAATGTGCTCTTTATGGTGCCTTTTTTGGCAAGGGGGTTTTGATGGCACTATTTTATTTAGTAAAAAAAGGACCCCACATTGGGCATAACACTACATTGAGCCTATTGTTAGGTGTTCGAGTTTCCGCCGCTGCCCAGGGGGAATCTCGAAACATGTCTGCTGCAGTCTCCCATTCTCTTCCAGCCACAGTAGAACATGCTCGGCAGATACGTCAGTCCCAGCCTGATACTGTGCGAGTGGTTACTGCTGCTTTTCCAGACTCTGCCTTTGTAGCTAGCACTGGTCAGCCACGAGCAGGCTTTTCTGGGACTTTTCACGCGCTGAGCATGCCCACAGGAGGACCTTTCATTGGAGGTTGGGGGTCACACGCTCAGGCCCTGTAGCAGCTCCTATTGGTCCACCAGGAAGGTCCTGAAGAGCTGCAACTATAAAAGGTTTAGAAAAAAACCTCAGATGCAGATACCATAGTCATGAAACTAGTCCTATCAGGATCATCCAGGATTATTTGGAATAATACCCTTAGATACTTCCTATTACATGATAACGAAAGAAAATGAAGTATAGCAACTCATAGAATTAGTATAAAAAGATATATTTTTATTAATGCTAATAATTAAAAACTACAATCCAATAGTATTTCCAAAGAGAAATAACATACAGAGTTATTTGAATACAAATATGGCTGCACCAAAAAACAATCAGTGTTGCACCATGAATACAGAGAGGGGCATAAACTACAACAATGAATTCCAGTAGTCACCTGTTATAACATGATAAAGTGCCAGTGCTCACTAAGTCCCTAGGTAACCACACAGATCCACTATTGTACAATTATAAAAGGGGAATTTACCCTATGGTCCAGTGACCCAAACTGTCACACATGAAAAAGGGACTAATAGTCCCATGCTGTAATCTTACCCTTCTCCTTCTCCATAAGTGTCAACACGCGCCCCCGCATGATGTAAGTGTCTCCATTATCCTGCTTTTATAGTCCACAGCGTTGCCAATAAACGGCACATAGAGTCATCAAGCCCCTAGATATGTCACATGAACCTCACCTGGCTAATCAATCATCTAATGTGCAATTACAAAGGTAGTGTTATATAAATCTCAACAGTGCATAAATAAATAAACAAAAATTACAAAAGACAGTAGGAATTATATCCACTGCTATAAATGTGTCTGTTGCAAGTGAATAAAATACAGTCTAGAGAATTAGTTATTACAACATATACATAAAAGTGATATGGTATGCAGCGCCCCAGAGTCCTGGTCATTGCAGTACTGATGCTCCGCAGCTAAGGGGGGCTATGGTACGTCTGATGGCACTAAAGGAGTTCACCTGACCAGGTATCACAGACACCAATACACTTCACAGTCTGGCCTCCAGGAGGAGCTAAGGGCGCTATGTATTAGGCCACTCCTCACAATCTGGTAAAACTGGGGGTTAGATAGAAAGTTAGAAAGAAAGCTGACTGGGTTGGAACCAGGCAACATCCTGTGGCAGAGGGTGTTGCAGGGGAAGATTCAGGGGGGTCCCTGTCAGGGGTGGGATCCTGACAGAGGCCTAGCGAACAGAAAGAATGCTACGGGACCGCGCCTGCACTTCATCGCGGCGGTACCCCAAGAAAGGACAAGAAGGGAGGTTTATTGTGCTGAGTGAGAAACGACATCAATGCAACAAGGAGAAACACCAGTAGGAGTCGTGCTGTAAGACGAGGCAACATCCTACTGAGGCGCGTAGCCGGTGGCCGGAAACGCCGAGGAAGTATTGAGCTCCAGGCCTTACTTCAAACCTATGGCAGGACAGTCAGTTATAGGCGGGCTGTCTCACTCAAATCACCTAAGAAGACATAGGGGGCAACATTTGGAGAGGGGCGACACTAGGGTCCCGGAAGAGCTCCGAGCCTACCCGTCATACGGGTGCGTCCTAGCCATATCATCTGGGGGGATGAAGAAGAACATCATAATCGAGTTGTGAGGGAACTTCAGAAACAGACACAACAGTTGTGGGGACTATCCCGTAAGCACAGCAGGGAAGGACCACAACACACAAGCGCTAGAAGGTAGGCACAGATTTCCACCTGCAAAGGGAACTCTGGAGGTGCCATCGAACCGGCCGAACTCAGGCAGCCCGGTTAACCGTATTCCGGACTGAGGATCCTGCAGCCTTCAGTAAAGAGGTAAAGGAACTGCAACCTGGTGTCCTCGTTATTCACCGTGGCCTGCACCACACCACAACATCATCACATCCTCAACTTTCACTGCACGCCCCTCAGCAGGCTCACGGACCGGGCCTAGCCACCGTGACAACCCCAGAACTGAGACAGAGAGGCCCTGCAGCAGTGGGGGCGCTCCATGGTACATATATTAATTCCGCATTAATTAGCGGACTTTAAATACCAGAATAATAAAGTGACGAAGTGTATATTATGAATTCGTCCCACATCCACCAGTGTTGTTCCAAGTGGTGAGATTCAAAGATCCATATCCAGACTGGATTTGTTCAGAGGAGTACATTAATAACACAAATTCTTATTGATATTATATCACTAGATAAATAAAAGAAAAAAGAAGAAAAAAGAGACAAAATATATTAAAAACAATAGTAAAAACAGTGATCCTCCATCCAAAGATGACGATGATCTACAAAAATGATGAGAAATTTAGTTGCTCATTAAGTCCATAAGGGACCATTGTGTCCAGATTCACTATCCAGCGGCACTCTTTTTGCATTAGGACCCGTAGAGCATCTCCACCCCTGATTCCCATATGGACACAGTCAATCCCCCAGACTTTCAACTCTTTAGAATTACATTTATGTTTCAGTTTGAAGTGTCTGGGGATTGTTTTTAAGGACTCCAAATCATCCACATCACGAGCGGCCTCTATGTCTCTCACGTGTTCACGGGTTCTCACCCGTAACTCACACGATGTAAGTCCAATATGTATCAAATTACAACTACACATGGCATAATATATGACATGTGTAGTTGTGCATGTAATATACTCTCTGATGTCATATGTCTTGAGGCCACTCGATGATGCGAAGGATGTGGATCTAATATGGTTCTTACACGCCAGGTAATTGCCACAAGGGAGAAGCCCTTACTCCTACCCTTACTACCAAAAAGGGGAGTAGGTTTTGGAATATAGTGGCTTGCCACTAAAGTGTCCCTAAAATTTCTCCCTCTTCATGCTGTCATCAGAGGTGTCGGGGAAAGGTGTTTATTCAGGACAGGATCGGTTAACAGAACCGACCAGTGTTTCTTCAAAATAGTTCTCATCAGGTCCCATTGTTGATTGTACGTAGAGATTAATCGTACATCTGTATCCTTTTCTTTATTATTCTGATATTTAAAGTCCGCTAATTAATGCGGAATTAATATATGTACCATATCACTTTTATGTATATGTTGTAATAACTAATTCTCTAGACTGTATTTTATTCACTTGCAACAGACACATTTATAGCAGTGGATATAATTCCTACTGTCTTTTGTAATTTTTGTTTATTTATTTATGCACTGTGGAGATTTATATAACACTACCTTTGTAATTGCACATTAGATGATTGATTATTAGTGTTGAGCATTCCGATACTGCAAATATTGGGTATCGGCCGATATTCTCTGTATCGGAATTCCGATACCGAGTTCCGATATTTTTGTGATATCGGAAATCGGAATCGGAAGTTCCCAGTGTATGGTTCCCAGGGTCTGGAGGAGAGGAGACTCTCCTTCAGGCCCTGGGATCCATATTAATGTAAAAAATAAAGAATTAAAATTAAAAAAATATGGATATACTCACCCCTCCGGCGGACCCTGGACCTTAGCGGTGTAACCGGCAGCCTCCGTTCCTTAGAATGCAGTGAGTGTAGGACCTACGATGATGTCGCGGCTTGTGATTGGTCGCGTGAGCGGTCACATGAGCGGTCACGCGACCAATCACAAGCCACGACGTCATCGAAGGTCCTTCACTCTGCATTCTTAAGAACGGAGGCAGACGCTTGTAGCGGTGACAGCCAGGGACCGTCCGAGGGTGAGTATATCCATATTTTTTATTTGTATTCTTTATTTTTTACATGAATATGGATCCCAGGGCCTGAAGGAGAGTTTCCTCTCCTTCAGACCCTGGGAACCATCCAGGATACCTTCCGATATTTGTGTCCCATTGGCTTGTATTGGTATCGGGTATCGGTATCAGCGAGATCCGATATTTTGCCGGTATCGGCCGATCCAATCCGATACCGATACTTTCGAATATCGGAAGGTATCGCTCAACACTATTGATTAGCAAGGTGAGGTTCATGTGACATATCTAGGGGCTTGATGCCTCTATAAAGTACAGCACTGCGTAGCTAGTGCGCATGTCCCTGACGTGCGCAATGGCTGCGGCATCGCTTCTGGCTCCTATTAGTGACGTGTGCGGATCAATGATGTCACCGGTGAGTCCTGGTGGCCCGCACCGCCATGTTGGCGCTCGGAGTAATGCGACGTGCGGCGCGTGTAATTGTCAGTGACATGCGCCGTTTATTGCCAACGCTCTGGACTATAAAAGCAGGATAATGGAGACACTTACATCATGCGGTCCCCCCAAGGAAGCTGTGGGCGAAATGCACGTAGGGGCGCGTGTTGACACTTATGGAGAAAGAGAAGGATAAGATTACAGCATGGGACTATTAGTCCCTTTTTCATGTGTGACAGTTTGGGTCACTGGACCATAGAGTAAATTCCCCTTTTATAATTGTACAATAGTGGATGTGTGTGGTTACCTAGGGACTTATTGAGCACTGGCACTTTATCATGTTATAACAGGTGACTACTGGAATTCATTGTTGTTATAGTTTATGCCCCTCTCTGTATTCATGGTGCAACACTGATTGTTTTTTGGTGCACCCATATTTGTATTCAAATAACTCTGAATGTTATATCTCTTTGAAAATACTATTGGATCAAAGTTTTTAATTCTTAGCATTAATAAAAATATATCTTTTTATACTAATTCTATGAGTTGCTATTAGGGTTGAGCGAAACGGGTCGTTCATTTTCAAAAGTCGCCGACTTTTGGCAAAGTCAGCGTCTCATGAAACCGAGCCGATCCCAGCGTTGCATCGGCCATGCGGTACGCGACTTTCGCGCCAAAGTCGCGTTTCAATGACGCGAAAAGCGCCATTTCTCAGCCAATGAAGGTGAACACAGAGTGTGGGCAGCATGATGACATAGATCTCAGTCCCCACCATCTTAGAGAAGGGCATTGCAGTGATTGGCTTGCTTTCTGCGGCGTCACAGGGGCTATAAAGGGGCGTTCCCGCCGACCGCCATCTTACTGCTGCTGATCTGAGCATAGGGAGAGGTTGCTGCCGCTTCTTCAGAAGCAGGGACAGTGATAGGCAGGGTACATAAAGCTGCAAACCGCTTGTGCTGTAGCGATTTCCACTGTCCAACACCACCTTTTGTTTGCAGGGACAGTGGAAGCTACATTTTTTTTCCTCAGCGCTGTCGCTCATTGGGCTGCCCTAGAAGGCTCCCTGACCCTGATAGCTGCGTTGCTGTGCCTGTGTGTGTACGACGCTGTGCAAACCAACTGCTTTTTTCAAAGCACAAATCCTCTTGTTCCTTCCTTTCTGCACAGCTATCTTTTTTGTTTGTCCACACTTTTTATTTAATTTGTGCATCAGTCCACTCCTTATTGCTGCCTGCCATACCTGGCTGAGATTACTGCAGGGAGATAGTAATTGTAGGACAGTCCCTGTTTTTTTTTTTATTTTTTTGTGGGAGATTAAGATTGGCATTTCTGCTAGAGTGCCATCCTTGTGTGTGCCATCTCTCACTCAGTGGGCCATAGAAAGCCTATTTATTTTTATTATTTGGTTTCTAAAGTCTCCCTGAAAAAAAAAAAAAAATTTCAAACAGTGGGAGATTAATATTGCCCTTTCTGCTTGTGTGCCACTCCTGACTCCTGTGTGTGCCGTCTCTCACTCAGTGGGCCATAGAAAGCCTATTTATTTTTTTGCTTGATTTGGGTTCTAAAATCTACCTGACAAAAAATCACTACATCAATCAGTGGGAGAAAAATATTGGCCTCAGGGCTTGTGTGCCACTCCTGACTCCTGTGTGTGCCGTCTCTCACTCAGTGGGCCATAGAAAGCCTATTTATTTTTATTATTTGGTTTCTAAAGTCTCCCTGAAAAAAAAAAAAAAATTCAAACAGTGGGAGATTAATATTGCCCTTTCTGCTTGTGTGCCACTCCTGACTCCTGTGTGTGCCATCTCTCACTCAGTGGGCCATAGAAAGCCTATTTATTTTTATTATTTGGTTTCTAAAGTCTCCCTGAAAAAAAAAAAAATTTCAAACAGTGGGAGATTAATATTGCCCTTTCTGCTTGTGTGCCACTCCTGACTCCTGTGTGTGCCGTCTCTCACTCAGTGGGCCATAGAAAGCCTATTTATTTTTTTGCTTGATTTGGGTTCTAAAATCTACCTGACAAAAAATCACTACATCAATCAGTGGGAGAAAAATATTGGCCTCAGGGCTTGTGTGCCACTCCTGACTCCTGTGTGTGCCGTCTCTCACTCAGTGGGCCATAGAAAGCCTATTTATTTTTTTGCTTGATTTGGGTTCTAAAATCTACCTGACAAAAAATCACTACATCAATCAGTGGGAGAAAAATATTGGCCTCAGGGCTTGTGTGCCACTCCTGACTCCTGTGTGTGCCATCTCTCACTCAGTGGGCCATAGAAAGGCTATTTATTTTTTTGCTTGATTTGGGTTCTAAAATCTACCTGAAAAAAAATCACTACATCAATCAGTGGGAGAAAAATATTGGCCTCAGGGCTTGTGTGCCACTCCTGACTCCTGTGTGTGCCATCTCTCACTCAGTGGGCCATAGAAAGCCTATTTATTTTTTTGCTTGATTTGGGTTCTAAAATCTACCTGACAAAAAATCACTACATCAATCAGTGGGAGAAAAATATTGGCCTCAGGGCTTGTGTGCCACTCCTGACTCCTGTGTGTGCCATCTCTCACTCAGTGGGCCATAGAAAGCCTATTTATTTTTTTGCTTGATTTGGGTTCTAAAATCTACCTGAAAAAAAATCACTAAAAATGCAATCAGTGGGAGAAAAATATTGGCCTCAGGACTTGTGTGCCACTCCTGACTCCTGTGTGTGCCATCTCTCACTCAGTGGGCCATAGAAAGCCTATTTATTTTTTTGCTTGATTTGGGTTCTAAAATCAACCTGAAAAAAAATCACTACATCAATCAGTGGGAGAAAAATATTGGCCTCAGGGCTTGTGTGCCACTCCTGACTCCTGTGTGTGCCGTCTCTCACTCAGTGGGCCATAGAAAGCCTATTTATTTTTATTATTTGGTTTCTAAAGTCTCCCTGAAAAAAAAAAAAAAAATTCAAACAGTGGGAGATTAATATTGCCCTTTCTGCTTGTGTGCCACTCCTGACTCCTGTGTGTGCCGTCTCTCACTCAGTGGGCCATAGAAAGCCTATTTATTTTTTTGCTTGATTTGGGTTCTAAAATCTACCTGACAAAAAATCACTACATCAATCAGTGGGAGAAAAATATTGGCCTCAGGGCTTGTGTGCCACTCCTGACTCCTGTGTGTGCCGTCTCTCACTCAGTGGGCCATAGAAAGCCTATTTATTTTTATTATTTGGTTTCTAAAGTCTCCCTGAAAAAAAAAAAAAAATTCAAACAGTGGGAGATTAATATTGCCCTTTCTGCTTGTGTGCCACTCCTGACTCCTGTGTGTGCCGTCTCTCACTCAGTGGGCCATAGAAAGCCTATTTATTTTTTTGCTTGATTTGGGTTCTAAAATCTACCTGACAAAAAATCACTACATCAATCAGTGGGAGAAAAATATTGGCCTCAGGGCTTGTGTGCCACTCCTGATTCCTGTGTGTGCCGTCTCTCACTCAGTGGGCCATAGAAAGCCTATTTATTTTTATTATTTGGTTTCTAAAGTCTCCCTGAAAAAAAAAAAAAATTCAAACAGTGGGAGATTAATATTGCCCTTTCTGCTTGTGTGCCACTCCTGACTCCTGTGTGTGCCATCTCTCACTCAGTGGGCCATAGAAAGCCTATTTATTTTATTATTTGGTTTCTAAAGTCTCCCTGAAAAAGAAAAAAAAAAAAAAACAGTGGGAGATTAATATTGACATTTGTGCTTGAGTGACAGTCCTGCGTGTGTGGCATCTCTGTGATTTGGTGCCACAGAAAACAGAGTGTGTAACATTGTGCCTGATTTTCCTTGTGGTCTCACCAACCTGTTAAGGGATATTGAAATCATACTGAAGTTATAGCTCACCGTGTAAGTTGTTTGACAGCAACAAATAAAGTTACTTTGGTTAAGTTTTTAAAACAATGAGGAAGTCTGGTGCAAGAGGTCGTCGTGGCCGTGGGCGTTCATTGTCAGCTGGTAATGATGGTAGTGTGTTGTGAATTTGCTTTTTGCTCCCTCTAGTGGTTACTAGTTTTTTGACTCTGGTTTTTCTGTCATTCCTTTTATCCGCACCTGGGTCGTTAGTTAGGGGTGTTGCTATATAAGCTCCCTGGACCTTCAGTTCAATGCCTGGCAACGTAGTTATCAGAGCTAGTCTGCTGTGCTCTTGTCTACTGATCCTGGTTCCAGTTATTTCAGCTAAGTCTGCCTTTTGCTTTTTGCTATTTGTTTTGGTTTTGTATTTTTGTCCAGCTTGTTCCTAATCTATATCCTGACCTTTGCTGGAAGCTCTAGGGGGGCTGGTGTTCTCCCCCCGGACCGTTAGACGGTTCGGGGGTTCTTGAATTTCCAGTGTGGATTTTGATAGGGTTTTTGTTGACCATATAAGTTACCTTTCTTTATTCTGCTATCAGTAAGCGGGCCTCTCTGTGCTAAACCTGGTTCATTTCTGTGTTTGTCATTTCCTCTTACCTCACCGTCATTATTTGTGGGGGGCTTCTATCCAGCTTTGGGGTCCCCTTCTCTGGAGGCAAGAAAGGTCTTTGTTTTCCTCTACTAGGGGTAGCTAGATTCTCCGGCTGGCGCGTGTCATCTAGAATCAACGTAGGAATGATCCCCGGCTACTTCTAGTGTTGGCGTTAGGAGTAGATATATGGTCAACCCAGTTACCACTGCCCTATGAGCTGGATTTTTGTATTCTGCAGACTTCCACGTTCCTCTGAGACCCTCGCCATTGGGGTCATAACAGTTTGCCAGGCCAGTATTAAATGTTTAATGCATTGCAGAAGAGGGATTATAAGAAAGAAGATTCTGAGTTTTTTTTTTTCTCTTCTTCCCCTTTACCTCAGAGTGGCTATGCTTGCTGCAGACATGAATGTCCAGACCTTGATTACAAGTGTGGACCAGCTGGCTACTCGTGTGCAGGGCATACAAGACTATGTTATCAGAAATCCTAGGTCAGAACCTAAAATACCGATTCCTGAACTGTTTTCCGGAGACAGGTTTAAGTTTAGGAATTTCGTGAATAATTGTAAATTGTTTTTGTCCCTGAGACCCTGTTCATCTGGAGATTCTGCTCAGCAAGTAAAAATTGTTATTTCGTTCTTACGGGGCGACCCTCAGGATTGGGCTTTTTCGCTGGCGCCAGGAGATCCGGCATTGGCTGATCTTGATGCGTTTTTTCTGGCGCTCGGTTTACTTTATGAGGAACCCAATCTTGAGATTCAGGCAGAAAAGGCCTTGCTGGCTATGTCTCAGGGGCAGGACGAGGCTGAAGTGTATTGCCAAAAATTTCGGAAATGGTCCGTGCTGACACATTGGAACGAGTGTGCACTGGCCGCTAATTTTAGAAATGGCCTTTCTGAAGCCATTAAGAATGTTATGGTGGGTTTTCCCATTCCCACAGGTCTGAATGATACTATGGCACTGGCTATTCAAATTGACCGGCGGTTGCGGGAGCGCAAAACCGCAAATTCCCTCATGGTGTTGTCTGAACAGACACCTAATTCGGTGCAATGTGATAGAAAAACCGCAAATTCCCTCATGGTGTTGTCTGAACAGACACCTGATTTACTGCAATGTGATAGAATCCTGACTAGAAATGAGCGGAAAATTCATAGACGCCGGAATGGCTTGTGCTACTACTGTGGTGATTCTACACATGTTATCTCAGCATGCTCTAAACGTATAGCTAAGGTTGTTAGTCCTGTCACCGTTGGTAATTTGCAACCTAAATTTATTCTGTCTGTAACTTTGATTTGCTCACTGTCATCTTATCCTGTCATGGCGTTTGTAGATTCAGGTGCTGCCCTGAGTCTCATGGATCTCTCATTTGCTAAGCGCTGCGGTTTTACTCTTGAACCATTAGAAAATCCTATTCCTCTTAGGGGTATTGATGCTACACCATTGGCAGCAAATAAACCGCAGTATTGGACACAGGTTACCATGTGCATGATTCCTGAACACCGCGAGGTGATACGTTTCCTGGTTTTACATAAAATGCATGATTTGGTTGTTTTAGGGCTGCCATGGTTACAGACCCATAATCCAGTCCTGGACTGGAAGGCTATGTCAGTCTCAAGTTGGGGCTGTCGTGGTATTCATGGGGATTCCCTGCCTGTGTCTATTGCTTCTTCTACGCCTTCGGAAGTTCCGGAGTATTTGTCTGATTATCAGGATGTCTTCAGTGAGTCTGAGTCCAGTGCACTGCCTCCTCATAGGGACTGTGACTGTGCTATAGATTTGATCCCAGGCAGTAAATTTCCTAAGGGAAGACTGTTTAATCTGTCGGTACCTGAACATACCGCTATGCGTTCATATATCAAGGAGTCTCTGGAGAAAGGACATATTCGTCCGTCTTCTTCCCCTCTTGGTGCGGGATTCTTTTTTGTGGCAAAAAAGGACGGATCTTTGAGACCTTGTATTGATTATCGGCTTTTAAATAAGATCACTGTCAAATTTCAGTATCCTTTACCGCTGTTGTCTGACTTGTTTGCCCGGATTAAGGGTGCCAAGTGGTTCACCAAGATAGACCTTCGTGGTGCGTACAACCTTGTGCGCATTAAGCAAGGTGATGAATGGAAAACCGCATTCAATACGCCCGAAGGTCATTTTGAGTACTTGGTGATGCCTTTTGGGCTCTCCAATGCGCCTTCAGTTTTTCAGTCCTTTATGCATGACATTTTCCGGAAGTATCTGGATAAATTTTTGATTGTTTATCTGGATGATATTTTGGTTTTTTCTGATAATTGGGATTCGCATGTGGAGCAGGTCAGGTTGGTCTTTAAAATTTTGCGTGAAAATTCTTTGTTTGTCAAGGGCTCAAAGTGTCTCTTTGGTGTACAGAAGGTTCCCTTTTTGGGGTTCATTTTTTCCCCTTCTGCTGTGGAGATGGACCCAGTCAAGGTCCGAGCTATTCTTGATTGGACTCAGCCCTCGTCAGTTAAGAGTCTTCAGAAGTTCTTGGGCTTCGCTAACTTCTACCGTCGTTTTATCGCTAATTTTTCTAGCATTGTGAAACCTTTGACGGATCTGACCAAGAAGGGCTCCGATGTAGCTAACTGGGCTCCTGCTGCCGTGGAGGCTTTCCAGGAGTTGAAACGCCGGTTTACTTCGGCGCCTGTTTTGTGCCAGCCTGACGTCTCACTTCCCTTTCAGGTTGAGGTGGACGCTTCGGAGATTGGGGCAGGGGCCGTTTTGTCGCAGAGAGGCCCTGGTTGTTCTGTTATGAAACCTTGTGCCTTTTTCTCTAGGAAGTTTTCGCCTGCCGAGCGAAATTATGATGTGGGCAATCGGGAGTTGTTGGCCATGAAATGGGCATTTGAGGAGTGGCGTCATTGGCTCGAGGGTGCTAAGCATCGTGTGGTGGTCTTGACTGATCACAAAAATCTGATGTATCTCGAGTCTGCTAAACGCCTTAATCCGAGACAGGCCCGCTGGTCATTGTTTTTCTCCCGCTTTGATTTTGTTGTCTCGTATTTACCAGGTTCAAAGAATGTGAAGGCCGATGCTCTTTCTAGGAGCTTTGTGCCTGATGCTCCTGGAGTCGCTGATCCTGTTGGTATTCTTAAAGATGGAGTTATCTTGTCAGCTATTTCTCCGGATCTGCGACGTGTTTTGCAGAGATTTCAGGCTGATAGGCCTGAGTCTTGTCCACCTGACAGACTGTTTGTCCCGGATAAGTGGACCAGCAGAGTCATTTCCGAGGTTCATTCCTCGGTGTTGGCAGGTCACCCGGGAATTTTTGGCACCAGAGATCTGGTGGCCAGGTCCTTTTGGTGGCCTTCCTTGTCAAGGGATGTGCGGTCATTTGTGCAGTCCTGTGGGACTTGTGCTCGAGCTAAGCCTTGCTGTTCTCGTGCCAGCGGTTTGCTCTTGCCCTTGCCTGTCCCGAAGAGACCTTGGACACATATCTCCATGGATTTCATTTCTGATCTTCCGCTATCTCAGGGCATGTCCGTTATCTGGGTGATATGTGATCGCTTCTCCAAGATGGTCCATTTGGTTCCTTTGCCTAAGCTGCCTTCCTCTTCCGATCTGGTTCCTGTGTTTTTCCAGAACGTGGTTCGTTTGCACGGCATCCCTGAGAATATTGTGTCAGACAGAGGATCCCAGTTCGTTTCCAGGTTCTGGCGATCCTTTTGTAGTAGGATGGGCATTGATTTGTCGTTTTCGTCTGCTTTCCATCCTCAGACTAATGGACAGACGGAGCGAACCAATCAGACTTTGGAGGCTTATTTGAGGTGTTTTGTCTCTGCTGATCAGGACGATTGGGTGACATTCTTGCCGTTGGCTGAGTTTGCCCTTAATAATCGGGCTAGTTCCGCCACCTTGGTTTCGCCTTTTTTCTGCAACTCTGGTTTCCATCCTCGCTTTTCTTCGGGTCATGTGGAGCCTTCTGACTGTCCTGGGGTGGATTCTGTGGTGGATAGGTTGCAGCAGATCTGGAATCATGTGGTGGACAACTTGAAGTTGTCACAGGAGAAGGCTCAGCGCTTTGCCAACCGCCGCCGCGGTGTGGGTCCCCGACTACGCGTTGGGGATTTGGTATGGCTTTCTTCCCGCTTTGTTCCTATGAAGGTCTCCTCTCCCAAATTTAAACCTCGTTTTATTGGGCCTTACAAGATATTGGAAATCCTTAATCCTGTATCTTTTCGTCTGGATCTTCCTGTGTCGTTTGCTATTCACAATGTATTTCATAGGTCCTTGTTGCGGCGGTACATTGTGCCTGTAGTTCCTTCTGCTGAGCCTCCTGCTCCGGTGTTGGTTGAGGGCGAGTTGGAGTACGTGGTGGAGAAGATCTTGGATTCTCGCCTCTCCAGGCGGAGGCTTCAGTACCTGGTCAAGTGGAAGGGCTATGGTCAGGAGGATAATTCCTGGGTGGTCGCCTCTGATGTTCATGCGGCCGATTTGGTTCGTGCCTTTCATGCCGCTCATCCTGATCGCCCTGGTGGTCGTGGTGAGGGTTCGGTGACCCCTCACTAAGGGGGGGGTACTGTTGTGAATTTGCTTTTTGCTCCCTCTAGTGGTTACTAGTTTTTTGACTCTGGTTTTTCTGTCATTCCTTTTATCCGCACCTGGGTCGTTAGTTAGGGGTGTTGCTATATAAGCTCCCTGGACCTTCAGTTCAATGCCTGGCAACGTAGTTATCAGAGCTAGTCTGCTGTGCTCTTGTCTACTGATCCTGGTTCCAGTTATTTCAGCTAAGTCTGCCTTTTGCTTTTTGCTATTTGTTTTGGTTTTGTATTTTTGTCCAGCTTGTTCCTAATCTATATCCTGACCTTTGCTGGAAGCTCTAGGGGGGCTGGTGTTCTCCCCCCGGACCGTTAGACGGTTCGGGGGTTCTTGAATTTCCAGTGTGGATTTTGATAGGGTTTTTGTTGACCATATAAGTTACCTTTCTTTATTCTGCTATCAGTAAGCGGGCCTCTCTGTGCTAAACCTGGTTCATTTCTGTGTTTGTCATTTCCTCTTACCTCACCGTCATTATTTGTGGGTGGCTTCTATCCAGCTTTGGGGTCCCCTTCTCTGGAGGCAAGAAAGGTCTTTGTTTTCCTCTACTAGGGGTAGCTAGATTCTCCGGCTGGCGCGTGTCATCTAGAATCAACGTAGGAATGATCCCCGGCTACTTCTAGTGTTGGCGTTAGGAGTAGATATATGGTCAACCCAGTTACCACTGCCCTATGAGCTGGATTTTTGTATTCTGCAGACTTCCACGTTCCTCTGAGACCCTCGCCATTGGGGTCATAACAGTAGTGGTAGTGGAGCATCAGGTGGTCGTGGGGATAAAAATATTCCACCTAAGTCTGGAGCTGTGGAGCCAGTTTCGTCGTCTGGCTACACAAGGCCTCGAACGCTCTCTTTTCTGGGAGTAGGAAAACCGCTTTTAAAGGCGGAGCAGCAACAGCAAGTTTTGGCTTACATTGCAGACTCAGCCTCTAGCTCTTTTGCCTCCTCTTCTGAAACTGGTAAATGTAAAAGCAGCGCGTCGCTTGTGGATGTTCACGGTCAGGGACAAGTCGCTTCCTTGTCCTCTTCAGCAAAAACTACAACAAGAGAGAAGGATGCAGCAGGCGACACAACGGGTTACTCCATGGAGCTCTTTACACACACCGTCCCTGGCTTAGAAAGTGAAACACTTAACAGGCCATGCCCATTACAAGTAGATTCTGACATGGAGTGCACTGATGCACAGCCACAGCCAGAGTACTATGCTGCTCCTTTGACTCAGACCACCACATTGCCCTCTCAGGGTACTGATCCACAATCAGACCCTGATGAGACTATGTTGCCCCACCACGAACGCTATACCACCGACCGACACAGTGACACAGACGAAGTTGCACACGAGCTCGAAGAGGAGGTAATAGATGACCCAGTTGTTGACCCCGATTGGCAGCCATTGGGGGAACAGGGTGCAGGCGGCAGTAGTTCAGAAGCGGAGGTGGAGGAGGGGCCGCAGCAGGCATCAACATCGCAACAGGTTCCATCTGCCGGGCCCGTATCTGGCCCAAAACGCGTGTCAAAGCCAAAACCTGTTGGAGGACAGCGTGGCCATCCGGTTAAAGCTCAGTCTGCAATCCCTGAAAAGTGATCCGATGCTAGGAAGAGTGCAGTCTGGCATTTTTTTAAACAACATCCAATTGATCAGCGCAAAGTCATCTGTCAGAAATGTTCAACTAGCTTAAGCAGAGGTCAGAATCTGAAAAGTCTCAATAGTAGTTGCATGCATAGACACTTAACCACCATGCATTTTCAAGCCTGGACTAACTACCAAACGTCCCTTAAGGTTGTAGCACCCTCGGCCAATGAAGCTAGTCAGCAGCGCAACATCCCTTCCGTCACTGTAAGGCCACCATTTTCCGCACCACCGGCAGTATCTGTGCAGGTTTCTTTGCCAGCCAAAAGCAGTCAGGGTCAGGGAATCACCAGTTTTGTAGGAGGAAATATTGCATCTAGGTCACCGGCGGAAACAATACCGTCTCCAACCGTCTCTCAGTCTGCCATGTACACCGGCACACCCGAAAGTTCCTTGATCTCCAGCTCTCCAGTCCAGCTCACCCTACATGAGACTCTGGTTAGAAAAAGGAAGTACTTATCCTCGCATCCGCGTACACAGGGTTTTAACGCCCACATAGCTAGACTAATCTCGTTAGAGATGATGCCCTACCGGTTAGTTGAAAGCGAAGCTTTCAAAGCCCTGATGGAGTACGCTGAACCACGATACCAGCTACCCAGTCGACACTTTTTTTCCAGAAAAGCCATCCCAGCCCTGCACCAGCACGTTAAACAGCGCATCGTCCATGCACTCAGGCAATCTGTGAGTCCAAAGGTGCACCTGACTACAGATGCATGGACCAGTAGGCATGGCCAGGGACGTTATGTGTCCATCACGGCACACTGGGTGAATGTGGTGGATGCAGGGTCCACAGGGGACATAAATTTCGGGACAGTTGTGCCTAGCCCACGGTCTAGGAAACAGTTGGCTGTAGGCGTTCGCACCCCCTCCTCCTCCTCCTCGTCCTCCTGCAGAAGCTACAGCTCTTCCACAGACCGCAGTCGGCCAACCACTCCATCGGCAGATGACACTGTTGCACACCAGTTGTCCCATTATGGGCCAGCTACTGGCAAGCGTCAGCAGGCTGTATTGGCTATGAAGTGTTTGGGCGACAACAGACACACCGCGGAAGTTCTGTCCAAGTTCTTGCAACAAGAAACGCAGTCATGGCTGGGCACAGTAGATCTTGAGGCAGGCAAGGTAGTGAGTGATAACGGAAGGAATTTCATGGCTGCCATCTCCCTTTCCCAACTGAAACACATTCCTTGCCTGGCTCACACCTTAAACCTGGTGGTGCAGTGCTTATTGAAAACTTATCCTGGTTTCTCCAACCTGCTTCTCAAAGTGCGTGGACTTTGCTCACATATCCGACGTTCGCCTGTACACTCCAGCCGTATGCAGACCTATCAGCGGTCTTTGAACCTTCCCCAGCATCGCCTAATCATAGACGTTGCAACAAGGTGGAACTCAACACTGCACATGCTTCAGAGACTGTGCCAACAGAGGCGGGCTGTTATATTTTTGTGGGAGGATACACATACACGGGCAGGCAGTAGGATGGCAGACATGGAGTTGTCAGGTGTGCAGTGGTCGAAGATACAAGACATGTGTCAAGTCCTTCAGTGTTTTGAGGAATGCACACGGCTGGTTAGTGCAGACAACGCCATAATAAGCATGAGCATCCCCCTAATGCGTCTGCTGATGCAAAGTTTGACGCACATAAAGGATCAGGCGTCTGCACCAGAGGAAGAGGAAAGCCTTGATGACAGTCAGCCATTGTCTGGTCAGGGCAGTGTACAGGACGAGGTAGCGGGCGAAGAGGAGGTGGAGGACGAGGAGGATGATGGGGATGAGTATATTTTTAATGCGGAAGCTTTCCCGGGGGCACTGGAAATTGGTTGCGTGGCAAGGCCGGGTTCTGGTTTTTTGAGGGACACAAGTGATGTAGATTTGCCTGAAACTGCCCCTCAACCAATCACAACCGGAGATTTGACAACTGGAACTTTGGCCCACATGGCGGATTATGCCTTACGTATCCTAAAAAGGGACACACGCATTACGAAAATGATGAACGATGACGATTACTGGTTGGCCTGCCTCCTTGATCCACGCTATAAAGGCAAATTGCAAAATATTATGCCACATGAGAACTTGGAACTAATATTAGCAACCAAACAATCAACTCTTGTTGACCGTTTGCTTCAGGCATTCCCAGCACACAGCGCACGTGATCGTTCTCACACGAGCTCCAGGGGGCAGCAGACTAGGAGTGTTAGGGGTGCTCACATCAGAAGTGGCGTTGGACAGAGGGGTTTTCTGACCAGGTTGTGGAGTGATTTTGCTATGACCGCAGACAGGACAGGTACTGCTGCACCAATTGAAAGTGACAGGAGACAACATTTGTCCAGTATGGTTACTAACTATTTTTCATCCCTTATCGATGTTCTCCCTCAACCGTCATTCCCATTTGATTACTGGGCATCAAAATTAGACACCTGGCCAGAATTGGCAGAATATGCATTGCAGGAGCTTGCTTGCCCGGCAGCAAGTGTCCTATCAGAAAGAGTATTCAGTGCTGCAGGTTCAATATTAACTGAAAAAAGGACTCGTCTGGCTACCCAAAATGTTGATGATCTAACATTCATTAAATTGAACCACAACTGGATTTCGAAATCTTTTGCCCCACCTTGCCCGGCCGACACCTAGCTTTCCTATGAAAAGCTCTTGCCTGTGGACTACTGTGAATTACTTTTCTAATGTCTAATTTGCTGCAGCTGATTGTCCAGCATACGACATGTTTACACCTCCCTAAATGGCCAAACTCCCCACACGGGGCCGTGGTATCGCGACTTGGCGCAAGCACCCGTGAGACTGCTGTTTGTCTGAAGAGGTGGGTGTGCTCGCTTTTGGTCGACGGCATTGCTACTGGGTCCCTCATAGTACAATAAAGTGTCTCTGGCGGTGGTGGTGCGCACCCAACGTCAGACACACTGTTGTAACATGAGGGGCCCTGGGCCTGTACCGCCGGCCACAAGAGAGTTCACCCACCCCCAGGTCAAACATTGCTCTACCACTTCCACAGTTATCTCTCACACTTCCACCAATGTTTAGTCTATGCGCTGACATCCTTCCATACCTGCCACTGACAATACCATTGTGTTGACATGTATGATGGTACTTAACATAGTCAGGGGCAGTGTCCTCTATTTACCACAGTAAATACTTTGCGCTAAATTAGTAGGTCTGAAACAACGCAGAGGATCCCACCCCTGAACCTAACCATTGCACCCTTTAGTGTTTTTGTTTTGTTTTAATGCGAGACCTTCACATTTATTTTTTGTTTTTGACTACTAACTGGCAGACTCATTACAATCGGCCTCCACTGACCAGACCACTGCTGCCCGTGTACCCCTGGAACCTATGTTACAGTGCCTACAGCCAGCCCATTTTATTGTGTTAGACCTTCGAAGCCTGTCTGCGGTCCCTCCTTCCACTAGGCCTCCACTGACCTGACCACTGCTGCCCGTGTACCCCTGGAACCAATTATAAAGTGCCTACAGCCAGCCCATTTTATTGTGTTAGGCCTTCGAAGCCTGTCTGCGGTCCCTCCTTCCACTATGCCTCCACTGACCAGACCACTGCTGCCCGTGTACCCCTGGAACCTATTTTACAGTGCCTACAGCCAGCCCATTTTATTGTGTTAGGCCTTCGAAGCCTGTCTGCGGTCCCTCCTTCCACTATGCCTCCACTGACCAGACCACTGCTGCCCGTGTACCCCTGGAACCTATGTTACAGTGCCTACAGCCAGCCCATTTTATTATGTTAGGCCTTCGAAGCCTGTCTGCGGTCCCTCCTTCCACTAGGCCTCCACTGACCTGACCACTGCTGCCCGTGTACCCCTGGAACCTATGTTACAGTGCCTACAGCCAGCCCATTTTATTGTGTTAGGCCTTCGAAGCCTGTCTGCGGTCCCTCCTTCCACTAGGCCTCCACTGACCTGACCACTGCTGCCCATGTACCCCTGGAACCTATTTTACAGTGCCTACAGCCAGCCCATTTTATTATGTTAGGCCTTCGAAGCCTGTCTGCGGTCCCTCCTTCCACTATGCCTCCACTGACCAGACCACTGCTGCCCGTGTACCCCTGGAACCTATTTTACAGTGCCTACAGCCAGCCCATTTTTTTGTGTTAGGCCTTCGAAGCCTGTCTGCGGTCCCTCCTTCCACTATGCCTCCACTGACCAGACCACTGCTGCCCGTGTACCCCTGGAACCAATTATAAAGTGCCTACAGCCAGCCCATTTTATTGTGTTAGGCCTTCGAAGCCTGTCTGCGGTCCCTCCTTCCACTATGCCTCCACTGACCAGACCACTGCTGCCCGTGTACCCCTGGAACCTATTTTACAGTGCCTACAGCCAGCCCATTTTATTGTGTTAGGCCTTCGAAGCCTGTCTGCGGTCCCTCCTTCCACTATGCCTCCACTGACCAGACCACTGCTGCCCGTGTACCCCTGGAACCTATGTTACAGTGCCTATAGCCAGCCCATTTTATTATGTTAGGCCTTCGAAGCCTGTCTGCGGTCCCTCCTTCCACTAGGCCTCCACTGACCTGACCACTGCTGCCCGTGTACCCCTGGAACCAATTATAAAGTGCCTACAGCCAGCCCATTTTATTGTGTTAGGCCTTCGAAGCCTGTCTGCGGTCCCTCCTTCCACTATGCCTCCACTGACCAGACCACTGCTGCCCGTGTACCCCTGGAACCTATGTTACAGTGCCTACAGCCAGCCCATTTTATTGTGTTAGGCCTTCGAAGCCTGTCTGCGGTACCTCCTTCCACTATGCCTCCACTGACCAGACCACTGCTGCCCGTGTACCCCTGGAACCTATGTTACAGTGCCTACAGCCAGCCCATTTTATTGTGTTAGGCCTTCGAAGCCTGTCTGCGGTCCCTCCTTCCACTAGGCCTCCACTGACCTGACCACTGCTGCCCGTGTACCCCTGGAACCAATTATAAAGTGCCTACAGCCAGCCCATTTTATTGTGTTAGGCCTTCGAAGCCTGTCTGCGGTCCCTCCTTCCACTATGCCTCCACTGACCAGACCACTGCTGCCCGTGTACCCCTGGAACCTATTTTACAGTGCCTACAGCCAGCCCATTTTATTGTGTTAGGCCTTCGAAGCCTGTCTGCGGTCCCTCCTTCCACCATGCCTCCACTGACCAGACCACTGCTGCCCGTGTACCCCTGTAACCTATTTTACAGTGCATAGAGCCTATTGTTTTATTTTATTTAATATTAATAAAGCCATGATGGACTACGCTGTACCACGCTATGAGCTACCCAGTTGACAATTCTTTTGCGAGAAAAGCCATCCCACCCCTCCACCAGCATGTTAAAGACCACATTGTCCTTTCATTCTGTCAATCTGTGAGTCCAAAGGTACACCTGACAACAGACACATGGAGCGGAAGGCATGGCCACGGAAGGTTACGTGTCCTTTGTGGCGCAATGGGTTAATGTATTGCATGTATGGTCCACACAGGGGACAGCCTGGTAAGTCTGTCTGCAGTCCCTAATTCAAATTGTCCTCAACTGAATAAAGCGGAGCTTCTACCTTCTGGCTCTGATTACGTTTTTTTTTTTTTTTTTTTTAATTGCTGGATGGGGCCTAATACCTCTGTTTGCTGCTCCCTGGTGTTTCTCCTCAACTGAATAAAGCTGAGCTTCTACCTTCTGGCTTTGATTAACTGCTGTTTTTAAAAAAATTGGTGGTTCCCGCCTACTAACGGTGTCTGCCCCTGCCTGGTGTTGTCCTCAACTGAATAAAGCTGAGCTTCTACCTTCTGGCTATGATTAACTGCTGTTTTTAAAAAAATTGGTGGTTCCGGCCTACTAACGGTGTCTGCCCCTGCCTGGTGTTGTCCTCAACTGAATAAAGCTGAGCTTCTACCTTCTGGCTCTGATTAACTGCTGTTTTTAAAAAAATTGGTGGTTCCGGCCTACTAACGGTGTCTGCCCCTGCCTGGTGTTGTCCTCAACTGAATAAAGCTGAGCTTCTACCTTCTGGCTCTGATTAACTGCTGTTTTTAAAAAAATTGGTGGTTTCCGGCCTACTAACGGTGTCTGCCCCTGCCTGGTGTTGTCCTCAACTGAATAAAGCTGAGCTTCAACCTTCTGGCTCTCATTAAGTGCTGTGTTTTTAAAAATTGGTGGTTAGGGCCTACTAACGGTGTCTGCCCCTCCCTGGTGTTTGCCCTCAACTGAATAAAGCTGAGCTTCCACCTTCTGGCTTTCAGCCTATAGTATCAGATATTAAACTGCATTTGGCCTTCAACTTTGGTTACGGCCTACTAACGGTGTCTGCCCCTGCCTGGTGTTTGTCCTCAACTGAATAAAGCTGAGCTTCAACCTTCAGGCTCTCATTAAGTGCTGTGTTTTTAAAAATTGGTGGTTAGGGCCTACTAACGGTGTCTGCCCCTCCCTGGTGTTTGCCCTCAACTGAATAAAGCTGAGCTTCAGTCTTAGGCTTTTGGCCTAAAGTATCAGATATTAAACTGCATTTGGCCTATTAGTGTGTTTGGGCCCTTAAAACAGTGTCTGCTGCTCCTGGGTTTGCTACTCCACTGAACAAAGCAATGCCGCCTGTTTAGTCCTGTTACCAATTTTGAACTGCATTTAGCCTACTTTATTCTTTGGCCCTATATCTGTTTCCTCCTCATCCTGCCCATTGCCCAGCCACTGCTAGATGAGTCTGCTGGTACATTGACCTAGACCACTACATTCCCCTTGCACTCTACACAGCCAGAATCTGACCCTGCTGAAAGTAAGGTTCCCCTTCCCGCATGTTATACCACCTTACACAGGGACAAAGAGGAAGGTGCAGATGAAAGTGCAGGTTCCTTCATCAGGTGGGGGGGCATACTCGTTGGCGACGTCACTGGCACAGGGCCCCTCAGAGTACGCAAAAGTGTCGCTGCCGGTGGGAGGCACCCCCGCCGTGCAAACACACCGCTGTACTTTGAGGGGCCCTGTGCCAGTGCCAATGCCAACGAGTGGGCCCCCCCTGCTTGCTTAGGATCACAGCACTTGCAAACTTGACATACTTACCTCTCACTGCTCCACCGCCGTGACGTAGTCCACGTTTCCTGTGCCCACTAAAACCTTGAACCAGCCCTACCCCCCACAACTTTTGCCAAATGACCCCAATTTCCAATGCCCAACTATTATTATAAAGTTAATTAAGATTGACAAGCTTCAGAAACAAGAATGGATGTTTTTGCCATTAAAATGGGCACTGTAGGTGTTTTCCTGGCCTCCACTCACTGCCGACTATGCTTCCCCATTGACTTGCATTGGGTTTCGTGTTTCGGTCGATCCCCGACTTTTACCGATAATCGGCCGACTGCACTCGACTCGACTCTGGACAAAGTCTGGTTTCACAAAACCCGACTCGACCGTAAAAAAATGAAAGTCGCTCAACCCTAGTTGCTATACTTCATTTTCTTTGGTTATCAACTATAAAAGGTTTGCATGGCCGCACGGCCATGCGCTAGTATCAAATGTGTTTGGCTTATGCCAGTGCATACTATACCACTCTATCCATATGTGGTGTGAGGCTGTAGCTTTGGGACTGTACACTCAGGCAGGCAGCTAGCGTCAGTGGGGGCAATTAGCCTTGGCTTAGCATCTGGTTCCTTCATGTGTGCGGTTAGCTCAGAAGCGTTCCAGAGCAAGCACAACCCTAGTTAGGGTAATAGTTTTGTGTACAGCTTACTCTGTGAGGTAACAGGAAACAGAGGCTGCTAGCATGGCTGCAGCAACTTTAACCACTGCCACCCCTGTTCCAACCTTATCTCACCTCCCGCTGCCAGAGAAATAGTCTTGTGACAGTAAATTATGTAGGGGTTTCTTGAGCCAGTGCGGTATACACCTCGAGCTCCTGGCTGCACGTTTTCCCACAGAGCGGGCAAAGGTGGGATTCATTATTTCTCTTCTGTCAGACAGGGCGTTGGAGTGGGCTACGCCGCTGTGGGAGCATGATGATTATGTGGTGCAGAGTGCTCCTTGGTTTTTGAGCACTCTGAAACAGGTCTTTTTTGGACCTTGAGTCACCCATGATACAGCGCTCCAACTGCTGGCATTGACTGCTGGCATTGACTCAGGGTTCGTCCATGGTCAGTCATTTTGCCGTCCACTACCGGACTTTAGTTTCTGAGCTGGAGTGGCAGGATAAAGCCCTCATCCCGGTATTTTGGAGGGGGCTGGCTGACCATGTGAAGGACGCTTTGGCCACTAGGAAGATTCCCGCCACACTGGAGGAGCTCATAGCAGTATCAACTCGCATCGACCTGCATTTTAACGAGTGAAGGTTGGAGCGAGCCCAGTGTAGGCAGAGGTTTTGGCTGGCTCCCACCTTCGTCAAACCTCTGGAATCTCTGGTCCAGGCGTCCGAGTCACATGAGGCCATGGAGGTGTCATGAGCAGGATCTAATTCCCGGACCGCTCGATCACTTAAGGCTAGTGTTCAGCATTCCGATACCGCAAGTATTGGGTATCGGCCGATATTTGCTGTATCGGAATTCCGATACCGAGTTCTGATATTTTTGTGATATCGGAAATCGGAATCGGAAGTTCCCAGTGTATGGTTCCCAGGGTCTGGAGGAGAGGAGACCCTCCTTCAGGCCCTGGGATCCATATTCATGTAAAAAATAAAGAATTAAAATAAAAAAAATATGGATATACTCACCCGTCCGGCGGCCCCTGGACCTTACCAATGTAACCGGCAGCCTCCGTTCCTAAGAATGAGGAGTTTAGGACCTTCGATGTGACCGCTCACGTGACCAATCACAAGCCGCGACGTCATGCTGGTTTTCTCAGCATTGAGCTGAATCTCTCTTCTGCATACCATCCCGAGACGAATGGGTTAGTAGAGAGGGCCAACCAGAGTCTGGTGACATACCTGCGACATTTTGTCTCTGCTAGCCAGGATGACTGGGCATCTTTGCTACCTTGGGGAATTTGCTTAGAACAACACTGTAGCTGACTCCACTGGGCATACTCCATTTCTCCTTAATTACGGCAAGCATCCACATGTCCCTGTGCCCATGACTGTGTCATCCACTGATTCCAGGGTGGCAGACTGGGCAGTGGAGGCACGTGACATTTGGGACTGCACATAGGATGCCATTCGGGCCTCCAAGGAGAGAATGAGGGTTTCTGCGGATTCACACCGGCGCCCCGCTACGACCTTCGCTCCTGGCGACTTAGTGTGGCTCTCCGTCCATAACATCAGGCTGTAAGTTGAGTCCACTAAGTTTACACCTCATTACATTGGTCCTTTCAAGGTTCTGGAACAGGTTAACCCTGTGGTCTACCGTTTGGCTTTTTCTCCACTCCTTGGTATCACCGACACCTTTCATGTTTCCCTCTTAAAGCCCGTCTTTATGTCCCGGTTTTCCGAGTCATCTGCGGGGACATCGGGTTCATCCACGGATGAGTACGAGGTGAACTCTATCTTGGGCTGCAAGGTGGTACGTGGCAAGAAATACTATCTTGTGGACTGGAAGTGTCATGGCCCAGAGGACAGAACCTGGGAACCTATGGAGCACATTTGGGCTCCGCTGCTCATTGCAGCCTTTGAGTGTAGTGAGGCTCAAGGAGAAGGGGGCCCTAGGAGGGGGGGGTAATGATAGGTGTCGAGATCCCGCCGCTGCACAGGGGGAATCTCGAACTATGTCTGCTGTGGTCTCCCATTCCCCTCCAGCCGCAGTGGAACCTGCTCAGTGGAGATGTCGGTCCCAGCGTCTGGCTCATCCTGATACTGTGCGAGTGGTTACTGCTGCCTTTCCAGGCTCTGCCTTTGTAGCCAGCACTGGTCAGCCACGAGCAGGCTTTTCTGGGACTAAATCCTGCTCTTCACGCACCGAGCATGCCCATGGGAGAACCTCTCATTGGAGGTCGGGGGTCACAGGCTCAGGCCCTGTAGCAGCTCCTATTGGTCCACCAGGAAGGTCCTGAAGAGCTGCAACTATAAAAGGTTTGCATGGCTGCACGGCCATGCACCAGTATTAAATGTGTTTGGCTTATGCCAGTGGATACTATACCACTCTATCCATATGTGGTGTGAGGCTGTAGCTTTGGGACTGTACACTCAGGCAGGCAGCTAGCGTCAGTGGGGGCAATTAGCCTTGGCTTAGGATCTGGTTCCTTCATGTGTGTGGTTAGCATATAAGAGTTCCAGAGCAAGCACAACCCTAGCTAGGGTATTAGTTTTGTGTACAGCGTGACTCTGTGAGGCAACAGAGATAATTTCCAGTTCACACGCAGTGAAGCTTAACCCAAGTGTGAGCTCAGAGTTTATCCGCCGTTACTTTGCAGCAGATATCTCTGCACGGTGGACCCCAGGCTGCGAATGCACCTAGTAGCTACCTATGTATACTCGGTGCTTTCCGCTAGCCCTAACACCTACTTCTTTACTCTGTCTCCTGCAATGTATCCTATAACTGCCACTAGGTCACCGAGGTGAACGTGCTCTGTACGGTGCATTTTGGGCAAGGAGGTTGTGATGGCACTATTTTATTTAGTAAAGAAAGGACCGCACATTGGGGAATTGTTTGTCAGCTCATGTCCTCCATTGCAAGTCTCAGAGACCCACACTCCTATATAGGGCCTACTTCTTAACTCTGTTTCCTGGAATGCCTCTTCCTTATCTCCGACGACATGATCTGTGTGAATGTGTTCTGTACTTTTATAGGCCCCAGAATTTTGAGCAAGAGGGGGCGGTGATGGCAATAGTATATTTTTAAATAAAGGTACCCCCCATTGGTGAAACCACATCCTTGTTGGCAAAGACTTCATAAAATTTGTGTACCTTTAGGATCTCACTTGAAAAGCTCCTTTTTGTGTTGCCTGGTTGCTCACATTGGACACAATACACTTCACATAAATTTTAAAAAGCAATGCTGTTAGTTTGACTCAGTAGCTCATTACAAATATTTCTTTGTCGACTATATTAGTTTCTCTCCCTGAGAGCCATAACTTTGGCTGCCTCAAATGTACAAATGGCGAATATACAAATGGCGTTTTGGAATCCAGATTAAAATACTGTATACCAAATGCATTCAGACAATCACATAGCTGCATTTCTTGTAAAACAATTACAGATGTGACAGACAATCCTCGTAGTGACACAATCTTGAGAAATGTTTGTTTGTTCACTTCTCAAACATTTTTAAGCCTCTATGTGTGCTGTTTGTCATTGTAAAACATTAAGGTTTACTGAAACTCTGCCTGTGGTTTGATCTAAATCCTTGTGGCTTTTATATTCTAGGGGTTTATGGCCCCTCGTCTGTTGACTCCATGATATCTCAGTTTCATACAACCTTGAAAGCTGGCCACTTGAAGGTCTGGGTGAAACTAGAGTTACTACATAGTGTAAATCATTATATAAGACCAGAGGAAGATGACTTGACAGATGCCAAAACTAGGGTACCTGTACATGTACAGTGTGCTGATGCCTGCATAATTGGGGACGCCCTTGCAGTGTAGGTAATCTCCCAGGTTTCTCTGTCTTGGTGTTGCTTCTCTGATATTCCAGACGGATGATGTTTAAAAGCCTCTTGTGGATGATGTAAGCATACTGTATGTAGTTAATCTTCATATATATGTAATTACTATATGTATTTAATCTTTATATGTACTTATTAACCTTTGTATGTTAACATATACAAAGATGTACGCACTCACACTGTTTAATCACACTATTCCTTGAATTTTGTAGTTTGCAATAAAATTGCGTTGTATTGCAAGTATTAACCTTAATTAAAGCCGTATCTGAAACTTAGTGTTAAAAACATGGCAAATAAAATTGCCAAATTCTCCTGTAAATAATTGTGCAAAGAAGGAACCATCATACCATTAAAAAATGCGAGTGGATTTTCATGGGCTGATCCAGTATGTGGGTTCAAAGGCTTATTGGGGAGCATATGAATTGGTAGCAGGGCAGGCATTGAATTCAATGCAACACTTTTTCAGGAGTCCCCCCTGGACATCTTATGACAGGGGTATTGTGGTGAGTCATAATTCTTGGCAGCCTATCCACTCACAGCATAGGCTACAACAGCTTAGGACACCCACTGTTTAATAATGGCCCTTTAAGAAGATTAATGCCACCTGATGCCCCAAGTTAAATAGGTTCTGTGACTTTAAGAGTCCCTCCTTCATAAATGAAACAAGATGGGTCTGCTTATGTGTCACACACCACATGGCCAGCTAGGGTTGTTAAATGTTACAATCACATTTCCCAGTGAATGCATTTGTAGTGGTTGAAAGCAATGTTAAAGTTGAAAAACGCTTCAAAAACGCTGTGTCTGAACTAAGCCTAAGTGGGGGAGGAAATTTTTGGTCTGGGGTTAAATATTTGACCTTACAGCCAAGTCAATAACCTGCAGAGGATGTACCTTGACATATTTCCCAGCAAAATCCGTTTTAGTTTCGGTTTAGTGTGTTTTTTCTTGCACCGGGAAAAATGGCATGAATCTCAGAAAAAAATGTTTAAAGCTGTGAACGAGGAGTCAAGAATGCTTCCAGGGGCGATCCGTATGATGTTCCTGTGTCTTTTGAGCAGTGTTTCCATCATTTTCAGAAGTTTTTAGACCTTAAAAGGACCCCCAGGGGGGATCAAGGTTAAAATATTCGTGTTTCCCATAGACTTACATTAGGCTCGTTGTTCTGGCCGAGTACCCGAGTATTTCAACTGCTCGACCCAAGCAATGAGCACCCAAGCATTTTAGTGCTCGCTCATCACTATTGGGTACCTGGCTGCTGTTGGGACAGTAACCTACCCTCTGAGCCATGTGTGGATTACATGCGTGATAACAGTGTGAATTGACCCTGATCCTCCTGCTCCTCTTCAACTGTGCCACCACCTCATTCAATTGTTTTTTCCAGCAGGCATATAAGTGGTATAGTAATGCTGATGATCAGTGCTGGCCATATTGATGGAGCATTCACAGTAACGCAATACAGCACACACGTCCTCCATGGAGGCCCAATCATTGGTGGTGAAGTAGTGTTGTTCCACAGATAATTCAGCCGTGCATGCTGTAACTGAAACTCCAGTATTGCCTGCGGCTTTCCACAAAGCTTCTGTAGCAAATGCAAGGTGGAGTTCCACCTTGTTGGTACAACGCATATCAAGCGGTGAGCAAGAAGGCAGAAGTGACGCTGCAGTGCAGACAGGTAAGCAACAGCAGGGTGAGAACACAGAAAGTGCACATACACTTTCATCAGCAGCTATGACTAGTGTTGAGCATTCCGATACCGCAAGTATCGGGTATCGGCCGATACTTGCGGTATCGGAATTCCGATACCGGGATTCCGATACTTGCCGCGTATCGGATACCGGAATCGGAAGTTCTAAGATTCAAAAAGCAGAAATTCAGCCAATGAGATTGATTCCAAGTGTGGGCACATCCTGTTTAGCATGGAGGGCATGAAACTACTGGCAAGGCTGTGATTGGCTGGTGTAATGATGTCATGATGCAGTTTAAAAGTCGCTGGCGCCATTTTGCGATCACTCTGCTGTGAATTCAGTTAGTGACAGGACGCTGTTTGCTGACTGAGGGACAGTTTAGAGATAGCGATTTGCTTCTTTGTGCTTTCCAAAGGCTAATTTAGCAACCGCTGTGTTCACCTACTATTCACCTTGCTTTTGCCTTGTAGCGCTGTTTTCACAGCGATCTGCAGGGTCTGTGTGTGTGTGTGTGTGAGTGCAGCCCAGTCTCCAGTCTGAGTGCAGCCACATAGGCCATCCATAGTTGGTTGTATTCAGTTCAGGGAGGGTGGTTCATTGCCTCATACTGTTCCTTTTTTTTTTTTTTTTCCCAAGTAGTGTAGTCTGCTGCTAATTTATTCAAAAAAATCCTATTAGTGTCTTTCCACCCGTCTCCAGCTAATTTGTGGAAAAACACTACATAGGATAAAGTAGAGGAGGGTTTTTGGGCCTTGCAGCGCCGTTTACGGCTGTCTGCACGGTCTCCGTGTGACTGCAGCTCGCCCTGTAATCTGTGAGCAGCTGTAGCCTGGTTGTCTCCAGCTCAGGGTTTTTCACTGCGTCATACCGCCAAATCAATTTTCTTTTTTTTCAAAGTAGTGTAGTCTGCTGCTAATTAATTTTAAAAAATCCTATTAGTGTCTTTCCACCCGTCTCCAGCTAATTTGTGGAAAAACACTACATAGGATAAAGTAGAGGAGGGTTTTTGGGCCTTGCAGCGCCGTTTACGGCTGTCTGCACGGTCTCCGTGTGACTGCAGCTCGCCCTGTAATCTGTGAGCAGCTGTAGCCTGGTTGTCTCCAGCTCAGGGTTTTTCACTGCGTCATACCGCCAAATCAATTTTCTTTTTTTTCAAAGTAGTGTAGTCTGCTGCTAATTAATTTAAAAAAATCCTATTAGTGTCTTTCCACCCGTCTCCAGCTAATTTGTGGAAAAACACTACATAGGATAAAGTAGAGGAGGGTTTTTGGGCCTTGCAGCGCCGTTTACGGCTGTCTGCACGGTCTCCGTGTGACTGCAGCTCGCCCTGTAATCTGTGAGCAGCTATAGCCTGGTTGTCTCCAGCTCAGGGTTTTTCACTGCGTCATACTGCCAAATCAATTTTCTTTTTTTTCAAAGTAGTGTAGTCTGCTGCTAATTAATTTAAAAAAATCCTATTAGTGTCTTTCCACCCGTCTCCAGCTAATTTGTGGAAAAACACTACATAGGATAAAGTAGAGGAGGGTTTTTGGGCCTTGCAGCGCCGTTTACGGCTGTCTGCACGGTCTCCGTGTGACTGCAGCTCGCCCTGTAATCTGTGAGCAGCTATAGCCTGGTTGTCTCCAGCTCAGGGTTTTTCACTGCGTCATACCGCCAAATCAATTTTCTTTTTTTTCCAAATAGTGTAGTCTGCTGCTAATTTATTCAAAAAAATCCTATTAGTGTCTTTCCACCCGTCTCCAGCTAATTTGTGGAAAAACACTACATAGGATAAAGTAGAGGAGGGTTTTTGGGCCTTGTAGCGCCGTTTACGTCTGTCTGCACGGTCTCCGTGTGACTGCAGCTCTATCTGTTGTCAGTTCAGCCCCCAAAAAATAAATAAATAATAAAGTTCACCAAACACACCAGTTACACCACTTTACATTTCTGTAGGCCACATTAGCTCATATTAAAGTCTAGTCCACACTTTAGATAATTACTTAGTGCTTCTTATACCTGTTAGGAGGAGTTGCTCAGGAATAAGCACACAAATCCGTTAGTACTTTTCTGCTTATCTTTATCAGTCAACCAAGATGAAGAAGGCAGTGAGTAAGGCACGGGGGCGTGGGAGCCGTCGCGGAGCAGGGAGGGGACGTGGGGATTCTGTGCCTGCTGCGGGCACCGGTGACTCATCAGCACCCACTTTCACCAGGCAACAGTCGTTCATGCGAAGCTTTGTGTCCGAGCGCCGTACACCGCTGCTGCGTGAAGAACAAATTGAAGCTGTTGTCGGATGGATGGCAGCTAATGCATCAACTTCCATTAGTGCCACATCCTCTCAGACACAGAGCACTGGAGAGCAGCCATCTGTCTCTTCACCACCTGCCAAATTGCCCAGGCAGACAGAGAGCCCAGGACAGGAGCCGTCTCTACTTCTGTTCTCTGAATCTCTTGGCTTGGAAACAGGGGGCCAGCCAAGCAGCATTGGAGAAATGGAAGAAGAGGCAGGGTGCAGTGATGCCCAACAGCTTTTTCTGTCTTCCTCTGAAGAGGCGGGTGGGCCAGTGGCTCCGGTCACCACATCGCAGGCCGCATCAGCTGATGATGACACTCAGGTGCCACTTACTGGTGCGTGCTCTGCTGCTGAGACTACCCAGGAGGAGCAGTTGGGGGCAGAGGGTAGTGTAGATGATGAGGTCCTCGACCCATCTTGGCGTGAGGGACAGGAAGGTGGTGGGAGCAGCTCTGAGGAAGAGATTCCCCGTACGGCCCAAAGAGGGAGAGGGAGGGGGAAGACTGCGGATCCTGCAGCCTCCGCTTTGGCACCCGTTAGGAGCATGTCTCTTCCAAAAGCCAAAAAGGGCGCTCCCAAGACTTGCAGTGCCTGGTCCTTTTTTGACACAGTTGCAGATGACATTTGCTATGTCAGATGCAACGTGTGTCATCAAAAAGTCAAAAGAGGGAAAAATGTCAGCAACCTCAATACCTCCAACATGTGGAAACATGTGCGCAACAGGCACCCGGCGGAGTTAGAAAAACACACTGAAGAGGTAGGCCAACCAACAGCGGCAGCTACCACCTCTTCAGCTCGTGTTGCCTCTTCCTCTACCTCACACGCAGCTGGTTCGGCGTCCTCCCAGGATCGCCGTGGAAGAACCTCTGCCCCTGTTGTCCAGAGACCCGCTGTAATTCCACCCGCAGCGCCACTTTCCCAGTCATCCACACACTCCCAGCCCAGTCTACAGCCATCGGTAGTACAGGCATGGGAGAAAAGGCGGCCTTTCTCGTCAAACCACCCACGAGCACAGGCTCTGACTGCAGGCATTGCCAAACTTCTGTCACTGGAAATGCTGTCATTCAGGCTGGTGGAGACTGACAGCTTCCGTGACTTGATGTCATTGGCAGTCCCACAGTACAATGTGCCCAGCCGCTTTTACTTCAGCAGGCAAGCCGTCCCTGCCCTGCAGAAGCATGTGGAGGGACACATAAAACACGCGCTACTGAACGCCGTCAGTAGCAAGGTCCACCTCACCACCGATGCGTGGACCAGTCAACATGGACAGGGGCGATACCTTTCCCTCACTGCCCATTGGGTTAATGTCGTTGAGCCGGGTACAGACCGTGCGAGTGGCGCAGGACGTGTCCTGCCCACTCCAAGGATTGCAGGAATCCATTCTGTACGCATTGACTCCTCCTCTTACACCAGTTCCTCAGAATCATCGCTGCAGGAGCCGTCACAGTCCACCTCCACATGGACCCGTGATGAACGTGTACCTGTTACGACCGACATGAGCACAGCCGTGGCCAAACGTCAACAGGCCGTCTTGAAATTAATTTTCTTGGGGAATCGTAGCCACACAGCGCAGGAGCTCTGGAATGCCATCAAGCAGGAGAGCGATGTGTGGTTTGTGCCAGCGAATCTCCAGCCAGGCATGGTAGTGTGTGATAATGGCCGAAATCTGGTGGCAGCTCTGGGCCTCGGCAACCTCACTCACATCCCATGTCTGGCACATGTGCTCAATTTGGTCGTGCAGAGCTTTTTGAGGGACTATCCGGATCTTGATGCACTGCTGCACAAGGTCCGTCTAGAGTGTGCTCACTTGCGGCGTTCCAGCACGGCAAAAGCGCGCATTGCGGCTCTGCAGCGCCGACACCGCCTGCCGGAACATCGCATCATATGTGACCTACCTACCAGGTGGAATTCCACGTTACATATGTTGGAGCGGTTGTGTGAGCAGCAGCAAGCTGTAATGGAGTACCAGCTGCTTCAGGCGCAAAAAAGTCGCAGTCAGCGCCGTACAGACTTCACAACCACAGAGTGGGCCACTATGAATGACGTCTGCCAGGTTTTGCGTCCCTTTGATTATTCCACGCGGATGGCGAGTGCAGATGATGCACTAGTCAGCATGACTGTCCCCCTTATCTGCCTGCTTGAAAAATCACTGCAAGCGCTAAGGGATGATGTTGTGGAAGAGGTGGAGGATGAGGATTCACCATTTCCATCATCTTCTGGACAGTCAGCGCCACGTGGTTCCTCACAAACGCGTAGGCAGGGGACCGTTTGTGAGGAGGATGAGGAGGAGTCAATGGAGGAGGAAGACATCCGTCCAGAGGAGGGAGTTACACAATTGTCCAGTACTCAGTGTGTACAGCGAGGGTGGGGTGATGACGAGCGGGCAGAGATCACGCCTCCAGCAGGGGACAGCGTTTCTTGGGCAGTTGGCAGTCTGCAGCACATGGTGGATTACATGCTGCAGTGCCTGAGAAACGACCGCCGCATCGCCCACATTCTCAACATGTCTGATTGTTGGGTGTTCACCCTCCTCGATCCTCGCTACCGGGACAACGTAGAAAGCCTCATCACACCGTTGAACCGGGAGCGAAAAATGCGGGAGTACCAAGACACACTGGTCAATTCCATCATCTTCTCCATTCCAACTGAGAGAAGTGCTGCTAGTGCATTCCAAAGCAGCTCAGTGCGTCCAGGCCGTGGTGGAGGCTCTGCACAAAGAGGGAGCAGAAGCAGTGCCTCTGCCCAAGGCAAGACCAGTATGGCCGAACTGTGGCACAGTTTTCTGTGCCCGCCACAAAAGTCTACACCATCACAGACGGCTCCAGTCAGCAGGAGGCAACGGTTCCGTCAGATGGTGACAGACTACATGTCTTGCCCTCTTGCTGTACTCCCAGACGGCTCTTCCCCTTTCAAGTTTTGGGTCTCAAAGCTGGATACATGGCCAGAGCTAAGCCAGTATGCATTGGAGGTGCTGTCTTGCCCTGCGGCCAGTGTATTATCGGAACGTGTCTTTAGTGCTGCAGGTGGTGTACTAACTGACCGTCGCATGCGACTATCCTCCGATAACGTTGACCGGCTTACTTTCCTGAAAATGAACAAGGCCTGGATCTCGCCGGAATTTGCCACTCCTCCTCCTGATTGAATAATTAGGTCACTGTATACGTTATCCAGGTCTCCTGTTGTGTTCATCTTTCTACCACCTGAACTTAAATTCCTGGGCTCCAACACCGCCAGTTGAGGCTCAGACGTGCCGTCTGCACAGTCAAAACATACGACCCAGTGTTATTGGGTTTCAGTAACGTCAGCTGATCCCCAGCTGTGTAGCCGGCAATGTGTCATGCGACCGCCACGCTGACACAACAACTGAAATGTAAGGGAATCTGTCCCCCCCCCCAAGGCGTTTGTTACTGAAAGAGCCACCTTGTGCAGCAGTAATGCTGCCCAAGGAAAAGGTAGCTATTTTTGTTTAGCTCCTTGCACACGCAGAACTTAACACTTATAAAATGTGTCCACTGATACCGTAAAACCGTCCCGGAGGTGGGACTTTCCTTCGTAATGTGACGCAGCCCAGCCGTCATTCCTACCCCCCCGGCGCCGCGCACCGGCTCCTCAGCGTTGTTTTATTCCGTCCAGGAGCCTGCGCTGTTATGTTATCCCGTGGCCAGGCACACTTAGCGCTGCCCGTCTTCTGGCATCATTTGGTGTCTGGATGGCTGCGCCTGTGCGGCCGCGCTGGCAGAGAGCCCGCCTCGCAGTGTCTTCTGATTTAATCCCACTGGGGGCCTGGGATCCATGGACATGCGCAGTGCATATCTGAACCTCCACCTCTCACTCATTTCCCTATGGCTTCTTCAGACTGTTCGGTGTCAGCTGGTCCCTAACAGCATGCCACGGCCGTGACACCGCACAGTCTGAAGAAGCCATAGGGAGATGAGTGAGAGGTGGAGGTTCAGATATGCACTGCGCATGTCCATGGATCCCAGGCCCCCAGTGGGATTAAATCAGAAGACACTGCGAGGCGGGCTCTCTGCCAGCGCGGCCGCACAGGCGCAGCCATCCAGACACCAAATGATGCCAGAAGACGGGCAGCGCTAAGTGTGCCTGGCCACGGGATAACATAACAGCGCAGGCTCCTGGACGGAATAAAACAACGCTGAGGAGCCGGTGCGCGGCGCCGGGGGGGTAGGAATGACGGCTGGGCTGCGTCACATTACGAAGGAAAGTCCCACCTCCGGGACGGTTTTACGGTTGCAGGGGACACATTTTATAAGTGTTTAGTTCTGTGTTTGCAAGGAGCATGATGAAAAGAGCCACCTTTTCCTTTTGCATCTTTTGTGCTGCACAAGCTGGCTCTTTCAGCTACAAACGCCTTGGGGGGGGGTTAAAGGTTCCCTTTCGACTTTCTCAGGCTTCGGCCTACATTGTGTTCCTCTGCTTTTCCACCTGTCCCTGGGCTCCAACACCGCTAGTTGTTGCCTGGTAGTGCTGTACGCACAGTCCCAACAGTCGCTCCTCTGTTATTGGGGTTCAGTAACGTCAGCTGTTCCCCTGCTGTGTGTGTGGCAATCCCTCCTACCTCCTCCAACCTCCTCCTCCTCCACCTGTCCCTGGGCTCCAACACCGCCAGTTGCCGTCCAGAAGTGCTGTACGCACAGTCAACAGTCGCTCCTCTGTTATTGGGGTTCAGTAACGTCAGCTGTTCCCCTGCTGTGTGTGTGGCAATCCCTCCTACCTCCTCCTACCTCCTCCAACCTCCTCCTCCTCCACCTGTCCCTGGGCTCCAACACCGCCAGTTGCCGTCCAGAGGTGCTGTACGCACAGTCAACAGTCGCTCCTCTGTTATTGGGGTTCAGTAACGTCAGCTGTTCCCCTGCTGTGTGTGTGGCAATCCCTCCTACCTCCTCCAACCTCCTCCAACCTCCTCCTCCACCTGTCCCTGGGCTCCAACACCGCCAGTTGCCGTCCAGAAGTGCTGTACGCACAGTCAACAGTCCCTCCTCTGTTATTGGGGTTCAGTAACGTCAGCTGTTCCCCTGCTGTGTGTGTGGCAATCCCTCCTATCTCCTCCACCTCCTCCTCCACCTGTCCCTGGGCTCCAACACCGCCAGTTGCCGTCCAGAAGTGCTGTACGCACAGTCAACAGTCCCTCCTCTGTTATTGGGGTTCAGTAACGTCAGCTGTTCCCCTGCTGTGTGTGTGGCAATCCCTCCTACCTCCTCCTACCTCCTCCTCCTCCACCTGTCCCTGGGCTCCAACACCGCCAGTTGCCGTCCAGAAGTGCTGTACGCACAGTCAACAGTCCCTCCTCCGTTATTGGGGTTCAGTAACGTCAGCTGTTCCCCTGCTGTGTGTGTGGCAATCCCTCCTACCTCCTCCTACCTCCTCCAACCTCCTCCTCCTCCACCTGTCCCTGGGCTCCAACACCGCCAGTTGCCGTCCAGAAGTGCTGTACGCACAGTCAACAGTCGCTCCTCTGTTATTGGGGTTCAGTAACGTCAGCTGTTCCCCTGCTGTGTGTGTGGCAATCCCTCCTACCTCCTCCAACCTCCTCCTCCTCCACCTGTCCCTGGGCTCCAACACCGCCAGTTGCCGTCCAGAAGTGCTGTACGCACAGTCAACAGTCCCTCCTCTGTTATTGGGGTTCAGTAACGTCAGCTGTTCCCCTGCTGTGTGTGTGGCAATCCCTCCTACCTCCTCCAACCTCCTCCTCCTCCACCTGTCCCTGGGCTCCAACACCGCCAGTTGCCGTCCAGAAGTGCTGTACGCACAGTCAACAGTCCCTCCTCTGTTATTGGGGTTCAGTAACGTCAGCTGTTCCCCTGCTGTGTGTGTGGCAATCCCTCCTACCTCCTCCTACCTCCTCCAACCTCCTCCTCCTCCACCTGTCCCTGGGCTCCAACACCGCCAGTTGCCGTCCAGAGGTGCTGTACGCACAGTCAACAGTCGCTCCTCTGTTATTGGGGTTCAGTAACGTCAGCTGTTCCCCTGCTGTGTGTGTGGCAATCCCTCCTACCTCCTCCTACCTCCTCCAACCTCCTCCTCCTCCACCTGTCCCTGGGCTCCAACACCGCCAGTTGCCGTCCAGAAGTGCTGTACGCACAGTCAACAGTCGCTCCTCTGTTATTGGGGTTCAGTAACGTCAGCTGTTCCCCTGCTGTGTGTGTGGCAATCCCTCCTACCTCCTCCAACCTCCTCCTCCTCCACCTGTCCCTGGGCTCCAACACCGCCAGTTGCCGTCCAGAAGTGCTGTACGCACAGTCAACAGTCCCTCCTCTGTTATTGGGGTTCAGTAACGTCAGCTGTTCCCCTGCTGTGTGTGTGGCAATCCCTCCTACCTCCTCCAACCTCCTCCTCCTCCACCTGTCCCTGGGCTCCAACACCGCCAGTTGCCGTCCAGAAGTGCTGTACGCACAGTCAACAGTCCCTCCTCTGTTATTGGGGTTCAGTAACGTCAGCTGTTCCCCTGCTGTGTGTGTGGCAATCCCTCCTACCTCCTCCTACCTCCTCCAACCTCCTCCTCCTCCACCTGTCCCTGGGCTCCAACACCGCCAGTTGCCGTCCAGAGGTGCTGTACGCACAGTCAACAGTCGCTCCTCTGTTATTGGGGTTCAGTAACGTCAGCTGTTCCCCTGCTGTGTGTGTGGCAATCCCTCCTACCTCCTCCAACCTCCTCCAACCTCCTCCTCCACCTGTCCCTGGGCTCCAACACCGCCAGTTGCCGTCCAGAAGTGCTGTACGCACAGTCAACAGTCCCTCCTCTGTTATTGGGGTTCAGTAACGTCAGCTGTTCCCCT